>NC_067151.1:56757484-57107484 GCF_903995435.1 Acomys russatus
GCACCCTGTCGGATCAGTTAGTCCCTTTGGTTTGATTTCAGCCTTACGCAAGATCTCAGAGGATGGGCAGTATGGCCGGACTCAATTCCCCCTAATGAGTCCAGTTTATTCTCGTTCCTATCAGATGACAATCTTCTGGGCTCAGCCAGACTTGCCCATTAGGGTCTGCTTACCACATCTTGAGGCTTCTCAAGACCACATCTCCAAGTTCCCCCAAATCCCTCCAGCGAGCCAGCTTGAAAGCCTGCAGAGCCTCAGAAGAGTCTGGTTCTGTCACTGCAAGGAGCCCAGCGCTCTGGGGTCAGTTTTCTGTGTTGGACTTTTGTCATTGTGACCAAATACTTAAAGGGGGGAATACGAAGGGTGAAAGGTCTGTGTAAGTCATGGTTGCAGGGAGTGCAGTCGGCGGTGGAGGGACAACCTCTGTACGGATGGCTATGATGCAATTAAAGGGAGGGAATGCCTGCTGTACTGCACTCCTTTATGCCTTTTTATGCCATCCAGGTCTTCAAACTATAAGATGTGCTGCCCCACTCAGCCAGACCCTCTCCTCTTAGCTAGCCCTCTCTGGAAAAATACCCCCACAGGGACGCCTAGCGGTGCGGCCTACTAATTCTTTGCCGACCACTAACTATGTCAGAAGCTAAATTCAGAACAAGGTAGAAAGGAGATTAGTAAAGGAATCCCAAAAGCCGCATGCCCTGCATTTTCTTAGCAAAATAGAAAACAAGAAACACTTTTATTCAGGATGTGAGAGGAGGAGGACAGGTGGAGAATAACACATCACAGGGCTGGGGAATCATACTGAGATTCCAGAGCTGAGTAACTTGGACATTTGAAATAACCAAGGGACACCCGGGTGATGGGAGGCTTTAAAAAAAAATCACCTCTTTAAAATCATGACCATTCCTAAACAATCTGAGTTTACAAGCTCTTCCCTGTGATCCTTGCCCACCAAAAAAGTCTTCAGCCAGTGGGTATCTCACACCTTTAGTTTTAGAGTGTCAGGAGTTCCTTAAAAGCCTGAAAACCTCAGCTCCGTTCCAGCTCCACTCGCGCTCTCTTCTTGGAGCCACCACTATCGCTTTCACTTACAAGCGTCCCTGGGCAGAGCAGACAGATTCTCAACTCACCCTGTGTCCTCCAAGTGTTGCTTCCTCAACTGGAAAACCAAGGGTCCCCAATGAGGTGGTACTGCCTCCGGGACAAAGAGCTCTTGGAGATTAAGCAACAAATGACTGAGCAATTTGCAGGGGGCTGAAGCTACAGCACAGCGGTTGGCGCCATGATCTTCCCAGGTGCCCAGGAGACCTACAGAGAGCTGGGCAAATGAAGCAGAAACAGAAGACAAAAGAAAATTCCTCAACAAAACAAGGTGGGGGGGGGGGAAGGGCTCAGAGAAGAAAGAGGTGAGAAGGTGAAATAGTCTCGACTGTGGAAATCCGCCCCCCCCCCCCCGTACCCCCAGACAAGTGCACAAATCAAAGGCTGTGCTTGACCTCAGGCTGGTTAAGAAATTTAGTCTATGGAAAGAGAGGAGGCCTCAAATACACACACAGGTGTTCCTTCTTTCCAGTAACACCCACTGCAGTCCTACTGGAAGGTTTCTCTGAGGTGCTATGCTTGGCAAGCAGTTTCCTCCAGCAAGAAGTGAACGGAAGGAAGTGCCTCCAAAGCAGGAACATGGCCATCCTGGCACAAGAGAGTTAATGAAATTTGGTAACTCAGGAAATAGCCAGGTGGAAAGAAGTGAGGCAGATGCTTGCCATTTTGCTACCCAGTCTATGAACAGTTCTCCTCAAGTGTGCTGCCACCCATCTCCCTCCCCAAGGTGCACATGCAAACATGCATGTGTTTAAACACACACGCAGGTGGATGGAGGGCTTGACAGTGATATAAGCAGTTTTGCTGTGCTCTCCTGAGTCCAGTCTCTATAACCCTTCTTTGGAATGCAGGAAGTACTTGTTGCCTTGCTCCTGGCTTTGGGGAACCCACTGAAATCAGAACAGTCAGTTACCATGTTGGCTTGTGAGTTCAAATTACCGAATACAAGATATTAGAGTCATGGACAATTGCTTAAAAGTAAGGTTTCCTAACTATTTTCGATGTGTATTATCCAGTTGTGTATGTATTTCACAATAAGAAACTTTTCAGAACATAGTAGTCACAATTCAATACGCATGAAGGAAATTACCAGAATTTACAAAGGCCTCAGGGCCACAATGATGGCCTCGTGTTTAATTCTTACAAAAGATGTGAATATCCATGACAAGATGCTCTCAACTGCCTCTAACTCCAGCTCCACAGGATGCAACCCCCTCATCTAGCCTCCACAGGCAAACACAACACAACACACACACACACACACACAAATAAAAGAACGTTTTAAAGAACTACTTGAGATTCAAAAGAATAAGAAAGACCTTTCATCATGACAGTGCTTAATAACAGTTATTCCTCTCATTAGAAATTCACGCTTTTGTTTGAAATTTTTATTCTAAATAGCAATTGTTTTGGTTGCTTGAGAGATTTCCAGAAATCAAAAATGAGCAAATTGCCCTTTGTTCTTCCACATTAAAGTTTAAGACAAAAAGAAAAAAAAAAACTATAAAATCGTGTGTGTGTGTGTGTGTGTGTGTGTGTGTGTGTGTGTGTGTGTGTGTGTATCTGTGTCTGTCTGTGTGTCTGTGTGTGTGTAATTAGACCCAGGACCTGTCTCAGACTAAGCATATGTTCTGTCAGTGAGCTCCATCCCAGCCTGAACTAGTCATTTTTAATGTCATTCTCAAATCTTCCAAGTTAAAAAAAAAAATTCAAATGGCTGAATATGCTTCCAAAGCAAAGATAGTGTGCTGGTTTGCAGTATCCAGCAGTGGTCACACAAGATACATCTGGCTTGACATCTAATCCCTACTGTCATATTTTTGGCTTTTTCTCTATCTTTGACCAATATTTTACATAAACTTTTATTCAGAAAGTAGACACAGTAAATCAACTGTATCTTTTACTCTGGATTTTTTTTTTTCAGAGTTGGCAAGTTTTGACAAGAGAACTTGGGAGCAGAGGCGCCTGACAGTCCCACAGAAGATGCGTCCCTGCAGCTTTCTCCTCCAAAATGGAGGCTAGTCAGGCTTTGCTGAAATACCGTTGCTCTCAGGAGCAATTCAGGGCCCTGCCCCAGCTGCCAGCATCTTCCATCTTGCCTAAGCACCCACTCTTTCTCTCAGCCTTGCCACCTGTAAGGGTACTACCCCACTAAGAGCCCCGAGTTATTAGCTGCCCTTCACATTCTCTGCTTCCTGCTGGTCCTCAACCCACTCTCCAGAATGCAACCCGCCCAACCAGACGGGCCATCTTCTCCTCAGTGTTTTCCCCTAGCCAGCAGGTTCTGAGGTTTTCATCTTTGCTTCTTTCTCCTGTGGAAATGCATTCTGGGAAAATGTCAGTGAGCCACTAACAGGTTAAGACGGAAGTGGGAGATGCTGATGGGTCTCATCAGCCTCGTGATTTAAGCAGTGAGGTCTGTTTGCCTTTATCTGGAGCTGACCTTGACAGACACCTGCAATCCTTCTGTGTCATACTGTCACCACCATGTTTCATCTCTTCCTCAGTGTCAAGCTCTGGCCCCTCACACCCGTTACACGGCCAGCCCGGCCACTTTACTTCTCTGTCAGCCATCACCGCTCCCCTCCTGTTCTCCCCCTCTGAATATTGCCTCATCGGTCCATGACTCTACGCTGCACTCCCTCCTTTAACTTGAAGCAAAACTATTCCAGTTCCTAGCTAAGCTCTCATTCGTAACCTCTCAGAGGAGGAAAGAGACTCACAGCTCATTCCTCCTTCACTGAGAAGCGCAGAGGAGAAAGGCCTGAGCACCTCCACTAATGTCCTTTCCTCTTACTGTGGCAAAATCCCCTGACGAAAGCAATCTGAGAAGGACAGAGGGTTGACTGCCTCACAATCCTAGATCACAGTCCATCATTGTGAGGAGTCAAGGAGCTAGTCACAGGACATCCAAAAGCAAGAGCAGACGGCAACGGATGAGCGTGTGCACGCTTACACCTGCTCAGCCCCTTTTCCTTCAGTCTGTGGCCCCACTCCATGAAGTGGTGCCACCCACACACACCTCAATTAACCCAATTAAGGAAATCCCTCACCCTCCTGCCCACAAGACGAAATAATCCAGACAGCTGCCCATCAAGACTCTCTCGCTGTCTCTAGGCAGTCGTACATCTCGTCCTGTTGACCATCAAATTTAACCATCAAGTGTCCAGTGATTCTTAATCAGTCCAAATCATGTCTGTGTGCATCAACACACACGTGCAGCTTGTGGTGACACTGATTAGCTGAAGCAATACTAAGTTTAACATGTGGACAGTTCATGTCTAGTGTTGGTGACTTCCATAAGGGAAATATATACTTTACATGAAGAAACAACACAGAAGGATGAAATACAGTTGGTTTCAAAAAGACGAAAATCTGCTCTGCTCAGTACAACTAGAGTTTCAGTAAAATAAGCATCTTTCAAGTGCAAAATGAGGCGGGGAGACAGCAACATCTGACATGAGAGAATAGAATGGCAGATACCTCTGAAGAGCAGTTTGGCAAACTAATAACTTTTTAAACGTATGTTCTCCAATTACCTTCAAAGTTAAATCCCAAGTACAGAAAATTAAAACTACGACTTTGAAAACCTCACAGCAAGAGTGCTTCAAAGAGCAAAACATCAGGAAGGGAACACCCCCCATGAAATATAACATAGCCGTGGAATAAACTAATAGGCGGCAGTGGGGGGGGGGGGATCAAATTATACAAACGTATGGTAGCTGCTGGGAAAGAAACAACAAACAAAAATAACACCCAAAAAAAAAAAAAAAAAAAAAAACCCAAAAACAAAAACAAAAATGTCAGCTTCTTTTCCACTGGCAGATCAAGGTAATTGTAATTTTGGAGTCTGGCATTTTCCATGTTGGATAAGCATTATATCTAGAGTGGTTTTTTGTTTTTTTTTTTTTAAGTCTATGTTGAAAGCACTGCTAAGCTATACTTACATTCAGCTTGATGAAACTAGAAATCTAAAAGTGTCTGGAAAAATCTACTTCCCAGGTCCATTCTCGGCTATTTCCTGAAGTTCTTGTGGTTCCAACTTGGACAACAAACAGTCATCTTAAGATCAGGGTATGCAGCTTGGTTGGTAGAGCACTGACTGGGCATGCTCGCACTAGGCCCTGCCCTCAATCCTCAGCATGGCAGAGCCTGGTGAAAGCCTTCGAAGGGTCAGAAGTCCAAGGTCTTGAGCTAATAGTAGTTCAAGGACGTCCTGGGCTTGAAGCTCTATCTCAGAAACAATTAAAAAACCAATCTGAAATCTAATGAGTCGCTGAGCCCATGTACATGAGGAAAGGAGCTAGAGACTGTTCTAGAACAGAATGGCCCCTCAGGTTCTGGCCCATCCCTAGGTGCCTAGCTGAACTTGACTTGTTGGTCCCTCTTGAGTCCATCTGGTAGACATGACTTAATTCTTCATAGTCTCCCTGTAAATATCTGTCTCTCTCTGTCTCTGTCTCTCCCTCCCTCCCTCCCTTCCTTCCTCCATCCATCCTACCTAGAACTGAAGGGCCCAACAACAACCCAAAGGACCACCTAGAACAAAATATCAAACTAGACTCTGTGTGAGGCAGATACGCCGTTGGTGTGTGGAACCCCTTTTCTAACTACAGCACAGGCTGTTCGCTTACAGCGACTAACCCACTAAAGTCCTGTGATAGCTAAAGACACCCACAGACATGAGCTCAGTCACACTTTAAACCAAAAAAAGAAAAGAGCAATTGGATGACAGGACATAGCACAGAGGACGGGAGCCCCAAGCGGTGCAGGATGAAGCTGCAAGGACGATGGGGAAAGACCTCCCAAACGGCATCAAGAAGTAGGAAAAGGTGTGAGTCCCAGAACTTAGAAAAAGGAGTTTACTGGCTGCCTGTAGATTATAAATTTTGGACCTGTTACCCTGTGTTGTTTTCCATCTGAGAAGGAAAAAAAAAAAAAGTCCTCAACATCAAGAAAGGAGTCTGAAACATTAGGAGAAAGCAGGATTTCCCACAGGGGACAACAGAGAAAATAAACCCAGGAAACTACCAGAAAGAATACTGATCAAATATTCCCAGAGCTTCCGAAGGCCAGGGTGGGCCAGCATGCGGGCCAGCTCACAGGTAACTCGCTTATGGTCTAGATCCTCCATTCTTTGTGCTATTTGCTATTGTCTTTGCTTTGATGTACTTTTTTTTTTTTTAAGATGACGACAAAAGAAGCAAAACTACAACTCATCATATCTCCAACCAAACCTGCAA
This sequence comes from Acomys russatus, assembly GCF_903995435.1. Lineage (NCBI taxonomy): Eukaryota > Metazoa > Chordata > Mammalia > Rodentia > Muridae > Acomys > Acomys russatus. Next base: position 56,763,832 of record NC_067151.1, read on the forward strand.
TTGTGAATTGTGAATGGGCGGGGGCAGGGGGAAGGCACTGCCCCGCTTTTACAGAGCTGCGATTTACAGAAGCAAATGTCAACCATCAACTTCAGACTGTGGGCTTTCCATTACTGTCAGGGAAACTGGTCCAAATTTTCCATCTATGGATGACCAATAAATGCCTTATAGAACTGACGTAGGCCTCGTTGGTCCTCTCCAGTATCCATAGTAGGTCATTGGCAGGAACAGGATAAAATCTAAATAAGTAACAGAACATGATAGCACCACCTGTAATTCTAAGGCCTGCGTCCCATCCTTGGGCTTCGGATCCACCTGATAGAAAGAGAGAATCGACTCCTGAAAGTTGCCCTCTGCCCTCCACACGCACGCGGTGGCAGGTGCATAAATGCATGCATGCACACACAAAAGAGACAAATAAGCAAATAAATAAATAAAATTCCTGGCAACTGAGGTGACTCAGGGAACCACGGAATTCTCATGTCATGAAAGAAAATGGGTTATTTTCCTAGGGGAGCAAAAAGGTCTCTTCTTAAAACAATTTGGAGAGAAATACTCTTGGGAGAAACACTTTACCAGGGTGGGGGGATGAAGAAATGCAAGGGAAATATTCTTCTCGGTGAACAGGGAGTCAGAATGGTTCCTCTGCTGATGTTACTGACCATCAGACACTCACGAAGCTGCCCGCTATTAAATGCTTATCCTCACCCTACTAGTTTTTACATTTGTCTGATCTTAGTACCTGACTGTTCAGCTTATTAAAATGTCTCCTTCCCGGTCTGAGCCTTGGTGATTCTGACCCTAAAAATCTCCAAGTCACCACTGCTGTTATGCTAGTAGGTGTGCGACGTGATTTATGTGTGCAGTATGCAGGACCCAGGCCAACAGCAGGTTGTCTCTCCTCAGCTGTGTGCTGCCTTTATTTTTTGACACAGGGCCACTCGGTGAACCTGAAAGTCATCGATTAGGCTGGGCTGCCTAGCCAATGAGCTTCAGGGATCTACTTGTCTGACAGCCACTAACCCCTACACAGCTGGGGTCACAGGCACCCAAAACATGTCTGACTTCTGATGAGCACTCCAGAAATCCAACCACAATACTTGCAGGGCAGGCACTTTACTGACTGAACCATCACCACAAGCCCCCGAGTCACCCTTTCCCCACTATTCTCAGGTGGGCGGACTCTTTGAGGAAGCAAGGGAAAGGATGAGTGACTATTTACAGGTACAAATAAGCTTCCTGCCCCGCCCCCTCCCCCACCCCCACTCCCACCCCCACCCCCGGCCCCATTGGCAACATGGGATGACTGTACTCCTCCTTGGACTTGACTCCCAGCATCCTGCAGTCCAGACTGTCTCACAGGACAGCCTGTTCTGATTTGTATTTCTGAGAAAGCATTTGAGGATGATAAGTAATGTAACATTTGTTACTTGGTGGTTATAACTCACAGCCCCTGCCTCCCTTCCTCAGTAACAAGAATTTCATCGAGGTTGCCATGAGAATTCACCGGGGGCTCCACATGAGATATGTCAAGCATACAATTGGATACAAACACATCTGTCTTGATGCGCACATCTTTTTATCATTAAAGAGGATATGGCAGCCGATGCGGACCTCTTTAAATTTGTAAGATTTCAACTATTACTTCTGAAAGAAGGGCGAGAGAAATCTCCCTGGGAAGCTATGTAAGATGGGGCTCACCATCGGCTTTGCTAGATTCCTATGCTGAGTTAACTGCGTTTCCAAGCATTCCTGCCTGAGCCACGCTTCAAAAGGCTCTGGGCTGCAAAGGACACAAACCCCTTCCGCGCACATCAAAATCAGAAGAGGTGCCAGATCCCTCACCATGGGATATTGTTTCTTGTCCACCGTTCATGAGGAATCCTGGCCCAAGATGTTGCATTGCATGGACAAGGGGAATACAATGATGACAAAATGAGAGGCTATTTAGTGTAAGGACAGGTATGTGTATTTTAGAACAAAGGGGGAAAGGTTGACCCTAAGGCGAGAGAATGGCTCAGCTTTCCCCACATCAGAGACAGAGAACTTGCTGCTGAAAACACAAGAACAGGACAGGAAGGAAGGCCGCGACAGTGCTTGATCGCATTCTCTGCTTCATTTGCGTCGTCAAAGTTTGTTGACAATCCAACAATTTATAAATAGAAACAAGTTTTAAGGGTGGCTTAGCAGGGAGGACACCCCTCCCCAAAATGCACTTCCCACATATGCTGGGGTCTCGGGGTACAGTCAAAGTTACAGACTTAAAACACAGTTCAACTGGAGAGGTCAGACCAGCCATGCGCATTCCACACCAGGCCTCGCTGTCTAGAGGGGATTAAGAATTCGCTATCGTTCCAGTTCTACGAAAGGTCTATATTTCTGTTTGAGACAAAGACATTCTCTGGAGAACGATGCTTGCCAACGCTCTGAAGAAATAATCTCTCAAAATTCTCGCAGCCCACTGTGCTATGATTTCATCTCATGAAATACATTACCTTATATTAAATCCCATAAAACCGAATCCCTAGGGGAAGGGGCTGCAGATTCAGAGGAAGCAGCCTGCAGGTGATGCCCAGAAAAGTGGGACAGCCTCTGCTCAGATGGCTGCTTCCCACCACAGGGCTCCTTCTCCCAGAAGCAAACCTGATTTGCTTCTGCACAGTGTCCGCAGGCGATCCCTCCTGAACACAGCTGACCAGGCACAAGCTTTGTAAAAGAATGACCACACTGCACCTCTGCAGTGTTGATTCCCCCGCAGAGGAACTTCTAACCTGAAACACCCAAATTCATTCTGCTTCTCCAGCCTGTGGCTATCAGCTCTGCTTTGGCCTATGGGTGGTCAAACGTATCAACATGAGGGTCAGTGAAGATGAAAAAGAAACGTTCTCCTGGCTGAAGAGGAGCTCACAAGAGTTTCTGCTACACACTGAAAACTTGGGGGCCTTGTTAAACTCACAGTGTCCCCAAGTAATGCACCCAATCCCAAAGAACCAAGCTGCATCTGCTCCTAGCAGCTGCTGTACACCTTTCAATACTGTAATTTTAGGCAATAAGATTAACCCTTTGGTGAACATCTTACTAAGAAATCAATCATGTTGTTATGAGAATCCCCTCCTGCCGCCCACACTCATCTTCAGCCTCCTTATTGCCATCAAAGGCAAGCCAAACATCACCAAAGGCTTATCACCACCTCTTTATCAGGAATGTTCTACAGAAATTCCACATATCTTCCCACATCTGCTTTGTTGTCAGCTTATTCATGTCAGATGGAAAATGAAGTGTACAAACATCCCTGTGATCTCACCCATCTCTAGGTACCACCGACCCCTGGGTCCCACCCATCGCTGGGTATCACTCATTCAGGTACCACCTACCCCTGGGTATCACCCATCCCTGTGGTCTCATCCCATTTCTAGGTATCACACCATCCCTGATTATCACCCATTCTGGTTATCACCCACCTCTAGCTCTCACCCATCTCCAGGTACCACCCACCCCTGGGCATCACCCATCCCTTGATATCATGCTAAAGTAAAATTTCCCTACAACTCAGAAAATACTACTTGGGATAAAAACTAGTTTCTTAGTCTGGGAAGGCTTTCCTTTTGCTGGACTCTCATGGTAGAAGGAAGTTCTCATTTTATTCCACGTGTAACTAGAGAGTGTCTTCCTTAACTGGGAAGGCTGCAGTAATATCATTCACCTATGGAGGCTCTGTCCATTTTATAACCGGATCGCACAGACTAGGCAACTCCTCCTTTTCTATGTCTATAGACCGCTAAGCTTCAAGTCATCATTGCTTCAGAGTTAAATTCTGAGATGGGGCTGAGGGCATAGCTCTTCCAGGGAAGTTCTTACCCTGCAAGTGTGAGGGCCTAAGCTGCAACCTGTGTGAGAGTGCCAGATGTGGTGGTGCACACACTCACAGTCCCAGTGCTGGGAAAGTAGCAACGGTAAGATGCCTGAGGCCCAATGGCTAGCCTCACCTAATTGGTAAACTTCAGGCCAGTGAGAGAGAAATCAGTGAGGGCAAAAAGCAAATGCAGCCCAGGCCTTCATGGAGTTTAGAATGGTCTGTGTAGAGGCAGGAAGGATAGTGGTTTATTGGCTGTCTGAAGGGCTTAGAAGGAGATCGCATTGTGAGGAGAATGTTAACCAGGGCATGTTAACTAGCAGAGGCCACTGTGGCTCATCTACTCAGCAGTGGATTGAGCACCATAATGGCCACACCCTGGACCATTACTAGGATTGTAAGTGATGCATGGTACCACTCTTTGGAAAAGGAAGAAAGCTATTGGTATAAATGCAAGCACTGTGGCATCATAGGAAGGCAGTAAGGAACTGAAGACAATGTGTCCCTGCAGAAAAGAAGCAATGAAGTGTGACGTTAGAGAGCTTGTAAGGGCTTAAGAGTCTTAAATGATGCATAACAGTTGCTCTGGTCCTCCTGGGGAAGAAAAAACACCATGTATTAGCACAGTAGTTCTCAGTGGGGTTGTCTGGGGCATGACATTGGGCAATGTCTGGAGATAACTTTTGATGTCATAATCTGGGGCTCGGGATGGGAGGGGAAAGGATCCACTGGCATTCATGGGCAAAAGACCACCATGGAGCTAAACATCTTGCTGTGCACAACACAGCCCCCAATGACAACAACAAATGTCCACAACCCTGAGGTTGAGAAATGCCTACCTCCAGAAGAGTTGATCATAAAGCCTTGCTGTTCACAGATGTTTGTCTGGAAAAACAACTGCAGGACAGGAGAAATGTTTCTCAGCATTGACTACCGTTCCCCTCTCAGAAGCTGCCCATGTCTCCATGCAAAAGATGTCTAAGGAGCAAAGGCGGGGGCTGGAGATACAGCACAGACCTCACTTGTTATTCTTGCAGAGGACCCAGGTTCCGTTGCCAGCACCCACCCCGAGGCTCACAAGCATCCACAGCTTCAGTACCAGGGAATCCAATGGCTCCTTGTGACCTCGGGAGGAGGGTGGAACACAGGGGATCTTTGCAGTATTGAAACTGTGGTGCATGACCTTATGCGCTTGTAAGCAGGCATAGACCTGCCCAGAAAACCTTTGCTAATCGGATCATTATCAATTGTAACAAATACACAAACCACAGGAAGAAGAGGGGCACACAGGAAACCTCTGTGCCTTCTACTCAAATTCTCTGTAAACCCCAAAACTTCTCTGTATATGAAAATCTAGTAATCATTCTTAAGAATTTAGGATTGAAAAAAAAAAGAATTTTGGCATTTAATCATTTAAATTAATAAATTTAATAGTTAATTAAATTAACTGCCTGTAATAATATAAAAGTGTAAGGGAAAGGAAGCTGTATTTTACCTTAAATGTTGTCATTTATTTTCAAGAAATAAACTAAAAATTAATTCGCTTGAATTCCACAGAGAAGTCAAACAAATGTGTTGGTTCATGTCTCTAGTGTCTGCACTTGGGGCAGGGGAGGGGGTAGCTGAGGCCAGAGATCGTGAGTTCAAGGCTAACCTGGGCTACATGATGAATCCCCATCTAAAATAACAAATAAGTGCAAAAAGGATCCAAACTGAATCCACTCCTGCTGATAATTAACACACCACACTGCTACAGTCAGTGACCTTTGACAAAAGTGGTAGTTGACATGGCCAAAACCAGGACTCTGCTGGCCTAGAGAAGTTAAAAATTACAATCTCTGCTTGTAGGTAGAGAAAACTACATCAAGCATCTGAGTAAAGTACCCAGGGAGAAGATTCCGCAGCGATGAGCACACACAGCTGTTGTAAATTCAGTTCCCAGCACCCAAGTAAGGCAGTCCACAAATGCCTATAACTACTCCCCAGGTCCCTGAGGTACTCTTCTGGCCTGCACACACATGCACACACACAAACACACACATGCACGTACACACACACATACACACACTAAAAATAATAAAAATAAATCCTTTTTAAAAAAGAACTTGAGTTGGGAATAAATAAAAGAAATTAGTGAGGGATGCAGACTAGAAAAATTTTTTCTTAACATCCAGAGGAGTTGAATCCACTTCTGACTGAAGCATAGATCTGCTAGGGGCAGAGAGACTTGAAATACAGTAGAGAACAGTATAGGAACAAAGCCATTGAAGATGCCATGCGGAGAATGGAACCAGGCCTCAGAAAGAAAAATAGATTATTTTTACAATATAATAGACAATTTGGTGCCTACTGTAACACAGAACCCTCTCTCCATGCCACCCCCGCAAGCCTCCCCTCCAGGCACAAATGGAAGACACACCTGTGCACTCTCTTGGTAAAGGCACCTCTCACGTCTCACCAAAGGGGCTTCTGTTTCAGCAGCTGGGGACTATTACAGAGATCAACGATGGGCCAGAGCAGAGAACATGTGACTGGTCTTATAGTCCTCAGCCCCAGACTGGACAATGATAACACAAGCACCATTCCTAAGGTTCAGGGAACCTCATAGAAGAAGGCGTGGAAAAGTCTAAGAGCCTGAGGTCCAGGAAGCCCACTGCATGCTAATTTCTTCTGGACAAAGCAGGGCTGTTGCTTCCATGAACTCTCAACAGTATGGCTGCCTGCACAAGACTTGCAAAGGCTACACCAGCTGACATGCCAGCACAGAAGAAGGAAAAGCTCACAAGGCCCCACCCCTACATGAAGGGCTACAGGGAGGCAATGGCTGCTGAAAGAGGGACAACCAGTTTTTCTGTATCTTTTATTCAAGGGCAATATTCCAATCCTACAGGGTCAGGACTAAACACAATGCAAATAAAGGTAATTCATGTACACTATATATTCATATATTCAGTATATATTGAAGTCATATATCCACTAGAAGATATGTGTGCACTCACAAGCTATCACAGGCCAGCTTTGCACTCCAGATTTATAGGTTTGAACTGGGAATTAAGGCTGCCTATAACACACTCAGTGCCTCACCACTGCACACACGAACTTCCCTTATGTGTACTGCATCTCCACTCGGCCATCAGCATCATTTCCTAATTACTTTGCTGAGATGTCCTGCACTCCTGGGATCTCAGGCGCTTCACTAGTAAGGCATGAGAAGTGCAAATTTGCCCTCCATCCCAGGAGTAAGATCTGCATGAATTTACCTCTTGGGATTCTCTGCTCTGCAAAGACAGTGATACCACACATAGGCGGCCACTTCAGCTGCGAAGCGAGCCTCTGGGCAGGCAGGGTTTCCCTTCCAACATCATGGAGAAGGAAGCAAGTCAACTAAGCAGTGTTCTCCATGGAAAGTTCCAGTATCTGTCTTTCCCCGAGTCAAAACAACCTCAACAGATAAACTTCCACTCTGAGGTCAGTGTGACTCTCAGCATTCGCCAACACTGGGATTCATCGTATTTTTAAAGCCCTCTGTTTATATGAAAGAAAACCGAACTTGGATAATCACTGAAGGACTGTAAACAATCTCTGAAATGCCTTCATGTGGAGTGAAAACCATCACCATCAGCTTTCTATCTCATATCCATGGCATATTTTAGTCTTGAAAGATGACATCCAACAAAAACAGAGGAAGACAAAGAGGCAAACCCTACATCATCCTGTGTGTGTGATGAACTACAGATAGGAATTAAAAGACCCAGGGCATCCAATTCCTACACATAAGCTGTCTTCATCTAAGGGGTCTAACTAAGTATGTCATGGAAGGCTTTGCTGGAGGGTTTTCCAGAGGGAGATGTTCAGTGCCACAATGAGTTGGCGAGCTTCCCCCAACCTCAGCCCTGTACTGTGACACTTGTAGCTGTTTCTTCTTGAGCCTCAGGCCAAGTCTGGTCAGCTTAGAAGTGCCAGGGATAGACCTTGGGACATCCTGAGTCACGCAACACACAACCAAAGCCAGGATGAGGGTGGCTGCAAAACCCTTAGTAATCACCTCTTGGCAACCAAGAATGCAATCCAAGGAGAATGAACAATCCTGGATGTCTCCCAGCACGTCATCCTGGGGATTCACCAGGCCAAGGACAACCAGGGCATGGCTCCTATTGCCAGATTTCATCTTGTCCCCTCCCTCCCATCACCATTCTGTCATCAGGCTTGACCACAACCAAAGGATACTTTGTGAGAAATTAGCTGGCATCGCCCACATGTTTGTTGGAGGCTTTATTACTCCCAGCCAGGGACCTAGAAACCGGGCTGCATTTGCTGCCAAACTTAAATCTAGAACTCTGGACTCAGCATGCAGCTCAGTAGTACAGTGCTGGCAAAGCATGTGTAGGTAGCTGGGCTCCATCCCCGGAAACACAAAAGGTAGGCGGACTTTTGTCCTCAGTAGGTTGTTTATAAGTGATAGAAGCTGGAAGGCTAAGATCATTGAGGTTGGTGTGGGGGATGTTCTGCTATGATGCCTTGATTCTGGGTCCTTCAGAGAGGACAGATGCTTTGTCTTCACATGAGAGGAAGGACAGGAGAAATCGGGGGACCCTCCTTTAAGCCCTTTATAAAAAGCCCAGTCCCATTCAGGGGGCTGATTCCCTCATGACTTAATCACCACCCAAAGGCTTCACCCCTTGATATTGTCACACCAGTGACTAAGTTTAAACATATGAATGAATACTGGGGTGGGAGGGGGCAAATTCAGACTATAGCAAAGAACAATCGCTTCTTAGGCTTCTGATATATGTAAGCAAGAGTTTATATCAGGGATCCAGTGGACAGTTCCAGCCCTTGTTAATTAAATAGAGTGGACCAAAGAACAAGACCGTGAGAGTATGAGGGGAACATGTAGGGTTGAGGGACCAATGATGAGGTCAGGGAGCTAAGAGAGTGTGTGGGGTGAGTACAATCAGAAGGCATTATAAATACGTACGTACATACGTACATACATATATACATACATACATACATACATACATACGAACAATTTCTTTTTTGTTTTTGTTTTTTTCAAGACAGGGTTTCTCTGTGTAGCCTTGGCTATCCTGGACTCACTTTGTAGACCAAGCTGGCCTTGAACTCATGAAGATCTACCTGCCTCTGCCTATAAAGTGCTGTGATTAAAGACGTGTGCCACCACCACCGGCTAAACGTAAGTAATTTTTTTTTTTAAAATTATGATGAGGGATGAAAAACAAGAAAGACTGTGGGAGTTCTCTGCTAACATAGACCCTTGGCTATATTGTCCACAAGGCACAGGGGGGAGCCAACACAAAAGAACAGACTATTTGTGACTTTCAAAGCCTTGCCCTCTATAAAAGGTAGAACCACTCACAGATCCAAATGGACTGCTCTATAGTTGCAAGTATTACCATTCACATCTCAAAACACAAATGCTCTTGACCCGGCTTTAAAAACACATGGCGTATAGATGCCCTCCCTGGGGACAGGAATGCACAAATATGTCCACATAGTACCAAACTGCTGTTGTGAGTCTCACAAGTTTATAACAAGACCATCTTGGGAAAAAAAAAAAAAACAAAAAACTGCCAAACGTTGGCATGTGGGGCACCTGTCACAAATTGACTCTAACAGTAGTCATATTTTCTTTTCTCCTATTATAAGTCAAAATTCTGGATACACAAGTGTGGTGGTTGGAATAGGAATGACCCATGCCAGGCTCATGGAGTTGACTGAATGCTTGACCCATAGAGAGTTGCACTATGAGGAGGTGTGGCCTCATTGGAGGAGGTGTGTCACTGTAGGGGTAGGCAGGCCTAGTGTGGCATCCACTTCTGCTGCCTGTGGATCAAGAGGCAGAACTCTCAGCTCCTTCTCCAGCACCATGTCTGCCTGCACGCTGCCATGCTTCCCATCATAGTGATAATGGACTAAACCTCTGAAATGTAAGCCAGTCCCAAGTCAATGCTTTCCTTTATAAGAGTTGCCATGGTCATAGGGTGAAAGCGGGAGGGAGGGAGGGAGGGAGGGAGGGAGGGAGGAATGGGAGGCTACAAGTGATGGGATAACAATTGAGTTGTAATCTGAATAAATTAACTAAATTTAAAAAATAAGTTAGTTTTACGGACAAAAAAAAAAAAAGAGTTGCCATGGTCATGGTGTCTGTTCACAGCAATAGAACACTGACTACGACAACAACACGGTGTGTGCTCCATCTTTGCACTCTTCTCTGTTTATTCCTATGAACTTCACTAATACAAACACTTGAGTGTGTGTGTTTTCAGTGATAACTAACAAGGAACGCAGAAAGGAAAGAAGCATCTAAGAAGCCACATCAGTTAGGCACGTGTTCAGCCAAGAACGAACTTAAGAAGTAAAAACCCTTCACCAGAAAGACTTCAACCAATGTGCGTTCCGTCTGCCGCTGGCAACAAGGGGCAAAGCTTCAGGAACTGCACCACCACCGAGCTCCTCAGGACCCCACACAACCCAGGGCTCAGGGTCTGGGCGGATTCTGCAATTCCTTCCACGCCCTGTATTCTCAGGAAGAAAGAAGGCGGGGAAACCTAAAAACCTTGTCCTGCCAGGAGGTTGCATTTGCGTATGGAAAGGACGGCCATCCACTTGCTTAACTGGCTGCAGCTGAGCCCCAGGACCAGCAAGGAGAGAAGATAATCAAGCGTTTAACCTTCAACCTTCACAAAAGAAGAGTAGAGAAAACTGGTTGGGAGTGGGAGTGGGAGGGCACTCCGAGGGCTTTGTGCAAACAGCTCCTTACCCCCAAATACGTGTTTTTCGCAAGCCTTGCATTGCACTGACTCCATGTTGTTGAGTTTATATGGGTCAGTTTTCATAGACTCTTGGACTTGATGCCATTGTGTCCTCCTGGCCTCATTCTCATATTTTGTGAGCCCAGTGGCAGGACCTTCTCCTCTGGCCCTTGCAAACTGTTTGAAGTTTGAAGTGAACAGCTCGTGTTTCTACCCCAAGCTCCTCTCCAATTATAATCATTTCAATGCCAGATGTCGCGAGTCAATTTATTTTTGCTAGTAATCCTGTTACTTTGCTGTGTTTAAAATAAAGAAGTGTGAGCCCAGACTCAAATCGTCAGCATTTTTTTTTCCCCAATGCTTCTTTGACCCCTGTAGCAATGGGGATCTCACACATAGACACTTTGCTTCTGCCACTGGGAGGATTCCAGATTGTGCTCTGAACTGGCGAAGTCGGAGTAAACTTTCCCAGTGTGTAATGGACATATAAAAGTAACCTGAAAAAATAGTCACAAAAATAGCAACTCAGGGGAGTGTGCTGTGACACACTTATCACAGCTATCACACACCACACAAAAATCATTGCTGGCCAACGAAAGGCTTAAACATGAGAAACAAAATTGCAGAAAGAATGTTGGTATAGTCTATGAAATGTCTAGCGTTAGGAATAACGCTTATACAAGCCATAGAAGCAGACACCATGAAGAAAAATATTGATAGTTGTGTCAAAATTATAGTTAGCACCGGATGAAAAAAAAGATTACAATAAAGCTATTAGGGCAAGATTCCCATGTAGCCAAGATATTTGCAATTCATTTGGTTGCACTTTTTATGTGACATCAAGAATTTATGAAAAAAAATCTATAAATCAATAAAGAAAGTGATAGAATAAAGAGAAACAGAGATGTTGCTGGAGGGGACATTGGAAGGCATATAAATATGCAGAAGGCATTGTAAACCTGACTTGCAATCAGTGAAGGGAAACAATTCATATGATGCTTACTGATGCCCATCACATTGGAGAGACGGTACGGCACATCTGTCAGTACTAGCGTGTAAGGATGCGGGAAAACAAATCTCACAGTGTTTGTGAGCGCTCCCATTGGAATAGCCACTGTGAGCTATAGGCACCCTCTGCAGCTCAGAACATCTATTCCTCACCATCATCCCCTGAAAAGCCTTGCAAGTAAGCCCCAGGAGACACATGCAAAGATATACACTGTAGCTTTGTTCATAATAACAAAAATTTTAAAGGGATCTAATTATCTACCAAAAGGAGGATTCAGAAACAAACTGCTAGTCACCCATACAATGGAATAGTATGGAAATGGGGCGGGGGGGGGGGGAGTGAAAATAAACGAGATAGGGACAGGTCTCCTCTCCACCCTCTCCACATGGACAAAGGCCCGTGGCTGCTTTTCACTTCTACCTTCCATCCTTTACAGACCACCCCTCCTGCTCCTTCAGTTTTTTGGTTGTTGTTGTTGTTGTTGTCTCTCTATGTAGTCCTGGCTGCCCTGGAGCTATGAATACCAGGCTAGTCTCACAAAGACCCATCCTCCTGCCTCTGCCTCCTGAGCGCTGGGATTAAAGGCGTGAGCCACCACACCCGATTTTTGTTTTGTTTTTCAAGGCAGGGTTTCTCTGTGTTAGCCTTGGCTGTCCTGGACTCCCTGTGTAGACCAGGCTGGCCTCGAACTCACAGAGATCTGCCTGCCTCTGCCTCCCGAGTGCTGGGATTAAAGGCATGCGCCACCACGCCCGGCTCCTTAAGGTCAGTCTTGATGCACTCATATCTCCAGGAATTAGTCCCACTGTTTCCATTCTTGCTCCACCCCTACCCCACCCCCACCCCTGCCTGGAGATTCTGTCTTGCGTCTTAGTCATCACATATATTACCCTGGCAATAACAGCCAAGGGCTCCCCAGCAACAGAGACTCTCCAATACATTTCTTTTGTTTAATCTTGATAAGCAAATGATCTCACCTTAATGCCTGCTTGGTTATTGGTCCCGAGACATTCACATGCTTATTATTTCTTTGTGCTTTTTCTGTCCTCCTTGTATACAGCCTTTTCAGATGATTCCTTGGACATTTTTTTAAAAAAACAGAAAATAAATTTAGAATGTGGTTGAATTAAAAGCTAGGATTTCAGAATGAATGAATGTAAATATTGAAAACAAAATAAATTATTCCAACATAAGAAATATCCAACTACAAACGTGTGCCACCAATACTGCAAACTGCATGCTGAAACACTTCCCTCATTAGGGGAGTGAATCATGCACCTTTCTGGCTTACAAAATATTGTATTTAGGGGCATACGGAGGGCAAGAAACAATGCCCCAAATGTACTCTACAAAGATTCCAGCATGAGATAGCCCAACAAGCTCTTAATTCTGCAAATATTCACATTTATTTTATGAACTTAACGTCTCCTTCTTTGGAAAGGTTCTTGTTAACCTTACAACTGCTAAGGTCTAAAGCTAATGAGAGATGATCAAACGATCAAGACAGTCACTTTCCACAGAAAATACAAGTGCTCTCTCTGTCCTCTGATGTCATTCTTTGATCCCTGGGTTTTCTGCCATTCCTCAATCAGTTCACTTTCACTGCTCTGATACAACTGCATGACCAAAAACAATGAAGAGAACAAGTTTGTTTAGACTTACAGTTTGTTCTGGCTGTGGCGGCGGTGGTTTGTTTGTTCGTTCGTTTGTTTTTGTCTACTGCTTGACACATAGTGAGTCATTTGGGAAGAGAGAACCTCATTTGATTAAACGTCCCAACTAGATTGGCCTGTGAGCAAACCTGCGGGATATTTTCTTGATTACCCATTGGTGTGGAAAGGCCAAGCTCACAGTGGGCACGCCCATTCTGGAACAGGGGATCCTGGGTACTATAAGGAAGCAAACGGAGCAATCCAGGAGCATCAAGCCGGTAAGCAGCACTCTTCCATGGCCTCTGCATCAGCTCCTGCCTTCAGGTCCCTGCCTTGAGCACCTGCCCTTACTGGTGTGGAAAATGGACCATAAACTGCAACATGAAATAAAGCCTTTCCTCTCCGGGTTGCTTTGGTCATGGTGTTTTATCACACCAACAGAAACCCTAACTAAGACGTAACTGCTGAGAGAGAATCCATAACAGTGGGAGAGGCACAGACGCAGGACCCTGAAAGGAATCCCTAGAGTCACATTGTTAACTTCTAACAGGAAGCAGAAAAGACGAACCGGAAGTAGGGCTATAAACTCACAAAGCCTACCCTCAGTGATATATTTCCTCCAGCAAAAGTCGGTACTTCCTAAAAGTTCCGCAACCTCCCCCAAACAGTGCCACCAACAGGGGACCGAGCGTTCAAATGTGTGAGGCTATGGGGGACAGTTCTCATGGGAACCATAGCAACTCTTTTGCAGAGTTCTAGAGCTTCTCGGGGGGCTCCTGTGCTCAGTGCTCACTAATAGTGTCTAGTAACTTGCTCTTGAATTTAAGTTCAGAAGTTCAAAATAAAAAAAAATTTGTGTGTGTGTGTGTGTGTGTGTGTGTGTGTGTTTACAACCGTAGCTAAAATAACAAATATGGAACGGGAACTGCCACTATCATAGCCTTGAACCCCTTCTGCAACAGTTTCCTCATCCTTAGGAGAACTCCATCACTCTGTCTGAATTTTGACAGCTAGCAAGCATCAAGCAAGACGGAGTTTGAAAGAATGCTTGCCTCCTGGAGGGCTGAGCACCCAGGATTCCTACTTTTGAAGGTAGTCAGTGTGCTGCTTAGGAAATGGGCTCCAGAGCCCCACCCCTTCCGGACTTAACCGGAACCAGACCTGCTGAATCGATGGTTCGCTGACTTTTATCAAGTTTAAAGGTTGCTCAAGGACGTGACAATAACCAGAGTGCATAAGTTTCTCCTGTTTTCATTACCTTACTACCATATAGCTACCAAGTTTTCTTGTTGGAAAACCGAGTTGGGATGCGGTTCAGTGGTAAAACTTTTGTGCAGCACACACAAAGCACCATGTTTGGTCCACAACATATGCACACATACACACACAAAGATATACACAGATATACACACACAAAAACACATACAAATACATACACAGCACACACACACACACACACAAGCAAAAGGGATGCCAAAATATGCAAAATACAATATGCACGCTCTATGTAGCATAAGGTGTATCTGAGGTATTTCTGCTTTAGCCCCTTTGGAATTTTGTTTTTAGTGTAACATAAAATAACTTTGTTCTAAATTCACAATTATCATAAGTAAACATCTCACAAAGCTTATTAAAAAAAAAATAATAACCTAAACCAGACTTTCGTTCCTATTAAAAAGTTCCCAGGGGAGCTGGATTTCACATCTGAGACCCTGATTTAGCTAAAAGATTTATAAGGACACATGTAGAAATACAAGACCCTGTTGGGTGATGAACCAGGCCTGAGACATAATTACGGTTCTCTCTGCTCTCCATTCCACTGGAAATTGCTCCCAGGAGCACAGGCGTGAGGTGGTTGGCAAGGAACAGCATAAAAGCTCCACATAACATGACCACCTGGGTCCCCTTCCACACTGGCCAGCCCAGTCTAAAGACCACGAGAAGACAATGCAGCGCACTGCTGATATTAAATTAATGGGAATATTTACTCCATTTGGAACCAGTGTCAACGATTTGCTTTAAAGACTTTAGGGCCAAGTGTACTTGGATCTGTCTGTGTGCTGTAATTGCCGCCCAGTTGGCTGATCATAAATGCAGTGTCCTAAACAAAACTCTACGCACCCAAGGACGCTTTGTATTACAGCTCAAGAACAGAGCACTGACATTTTCTTTGTAAAAACTGTAACTGCTTAATAATTTCCTGAAATTTCTCAGAAGTAAAGAAACACACTGGGAGGCCTGAGCTTCGTAGCATAGGCCTTTTAAAAGTGTCCCCAGGCTGGGTGGTGGTGGTGCACACCTTTAATCCCAGCACTCGGGAGGCAGAGGCAGGTGGATCGCTGTGAGTTCGAGGCCAGCCTGGTCTACAAAGTGAGTCCAGGACAGCCAAGGCTACATAGAGAAACACTGTCTCAAACTTTAAAAAAAACAAATAAAGGAAAGAAGGAAGGGAGAGAGGGAGGGAGGAAGGGACAGAGGAAGGAAGGAAGGAAGGAAGGAAGGAAGGAAGGAAGGAAGGAAGGAAGAAAGAAAGGGCAATAGTTGAGTGCACCCTTTTCTTCTTCTCAAAGAAGCAGAGACCTCCGAGAGGTATCACCCCACCCTGGCACCTCCAGCTGCAGCAGGACTAAGCACACCCTCTTGCACTAAGGCCTGACAAGGCAGCCCAGCTAGGGGAAAGGGATCCATTGGCAGGCAACAGGGTCAGACACAGCTCCTGCTCCGACACGCTGGCCGTACTGCACATCTGCTACACGTGCGTAGGAGGCCTAGGCCCAGACCAAGCATGCTCTTCGGTTGGTGGTTCAGTCTCTGTGTGTCCCCCATGGGCTTGGGTTAGTTTACTCTACAGGTCTTCTTGTGGTGTCCTTGACCCCTCCGGCTCCCTCTAACTATTTGCAGCACTCCCCAAGCTCGGCCTAATGTTTGGCTGGAAATCACATGTACTCTGAATGGAGTTTCGATGTAATTATGTCTACTTAAGCACCAGGGTTGTATTACTCCAGCAAATTCTTCCCTAAATTGCACTGTGCTTAAATAGGCTGTCAATGAACCGCCTAGCACCCAGACTCTCTACAAGTTTGATCCAGTC
Source organism: Acomys russatus (assembly GCF_903995435.1). NCBI lineage: Eukaryota > Metazoa > Chordata > Mammalia > Rodentia > Muridae > Acomys > Acomys russatus. Next base: position 56,780,213 of record NC_067151.1, read on the forward strand.
TGATGAAGTCAAGCTGAACCTACTTTCCATTTTCATCTCTTTGTGGTTCCTCTACCTGCCTGTCATGGCGCCTGCAGGGTCCTCCTCAGGAAGATGTCTCAAGCAATATCTTTTAAAAGAAGATCGAGAGTCAAGTGTGGCATCTAAGACAACAGAATGCATCTCAGTGGTGTCCAATGAACCAGATGCAGTAGACAATGCGCAGAGGCCGGATTTCCTGGTGAAAAGGTGTCAGTGAGGATTCCCCAGCTGGCTTGTTAGTGACCACAGTACAAAGCACGGTCTTTGGTACTGCAGATCCAAAAACACCACTATGTACATGCACACAGGACTGGCCAAATGATAGTCACATACCAAAGCCATTGGCAATAAGCTACAACACACAATGATGACTTATGGGAGGAGATGAAGCTGATATCCCTGAGGACTCATTTCTTCCAGTCTCTGGAAAAAATCTTAGGAAGAAGTTGACTCAGTGAGTCTCGCAGAGATAGCAGGATGATACCAGATGCTGAGGCTTGAAGATGTTCCTCCTTAATGAGGCCATCTCCCCAACAAGGAGCCTGTATGACTACAGGGATATAGGGGCAGAGATATCTCTCAATCCATATGTTCCTATGGAAAACATTGTCACCTCCATCATCAAATATACTTGGCTTCTTCTATCTAGAAACTAAACATATGTAAAGATTTTTACTTGGTTCCTCTGACTTTTCCTTCCTTTGTTCTTTAGTTTCTTAAATGTGTGGTCTCTGTCACCATCTTCCTCCTACTTTGGGGACATGAGTTTATTAAATTGGCTTTGAGAGACAGATAGGATCTTACCCAGTGGGACGAAAATGACTTGGAGTGTCTCTTCAGATGAGAAAGAAGGTGATGACAGGCCTGCCTTCCCCATCAGGGTCACCAAGAGGGACAATGGTCTTTGCAAAGCTCCAGTCACCATGAGGAGACAGTATTTCAGCATCTTCTGCCAGGCTGGAGAACCACCAAACCTGCACCACTACAGTGGGTCCAGAAGGGTCATTCGGCTTAGAGGACTGTAATCAACACTAAGCTGAGCGTCAATCTAATTCAATAGAAAGAAAAACACAGCAAGAGTAATGGCCACTGCTAAAAGCAAACTCTCACTTTGGTCAATAAAGTCCACTTCTCGTACCATGTGATCATCTACAAAAATGTTAGTGAACGAACTTGTTACATAATCAGTCTGTCTGTTCTTTTCCATGCCAGGTTTTTTTGTTGTTTTGGTTTTTGTTTTGTTTTGTTTTGACTTTTTTTTTTTTTTTTTTTTGTAGAAGCCCTAATGAAGTCATGATGGTTAATTTTAACAATGTGACAGGGTTGAGAAGTGTTGAGAGATCAGGAAAGCACACTTGTAGGTGTGCCAGTGAGGTTCGCAGAAATAACTAAGATGGGAAGACCACTCTAAATGTGCATGTCACCACCATTCTACAACTGTGGTGGTCCTGATGAAATAAAAGAGGAAAAAGAGGAAGCCAGCCAACATCATCTGTCCCATCCCTGGGTTCTTGCCCTGAGCTCTTCAGCTTCACCACATCCTTCCCTCTGTGGTGGACAAAACCAGGAAACAAAAATACGCTATTTCTTTCTTGAGTTGTTGTGTCGGGTATCTTGTCCCAGCACCCAGTAGCTGACTAACAGAGTCATGAGTGCCTCCCCATCCCCATGAATGGTGATTTTATTAAAAAGTTAACATGTAATGCAGATGTCTCCGAACTATACATACAATTTAAAATGGCTGAAACAAACGGATTGTATGTTATGAATATTTTAATCCAATAAGAAAAACTACCCAAAGTTTTAATGACATACAAGATTGCTTGTAAGCATCTTAAGTCTCCTAAATGAACAATAAAAAGAATCATGTGGGGGCAACATGACGTGCATCGTATGGACACAAAGGGAAGTCCATGTCTTTTATTTACACTGACGAGATGAACTTACATGCAAACTGCGAGTCACATTGTCCTACTGGGGCTTCTAGGGCCACAGCCGTTTGCTGCTTAGAATTTCCTACAAGGTATTTGTCCACTGTTTTTGAAAGAGGCGGTCAAGGCTCAGGGTAGAAGGCCAGCCTTCAGATGTTGCCGCTCACACTGTCAGAACCAAATTCTCTCTTTCCACGTAGACCGTAACTGGAAAAGACAGTAGCCTCATTCCAGGAAAAAATCTTCTGTTCTGGGTCTGCCTTAAAGGTGAGATTTTATGTTTAGCTTTCGATGCATAACCATAACAGGCTGCACTGATTATACTCCTGCTGTATGCAAAACATACCAGTGTCTAGGGGCTGTGGTGAACTCCTGCCATCTCCAGGCTTAGAATCTGGACGGGTTGACAAAACATGTTTCTGATTAGCAACGGTTACCCTGATGAGATTACCAGGAAAGATTAATTACAAGAATTCCTCTTGCCATGCCCAAACTGTTTCCCTCAGTTAATATTTCAACTACTTGTCATCTATTTTGTAATACAATTCTGACTTGCAAGTCAAGTTCCAGCGACAAGCAACATTTAAGACCAAACTAATTGGATCCCGTTCTAATTGAGTGTGCTTGACTGTCTTCTCGCTGTGTGAGTCAGGTTTGCTTCCTCTCCTGTGATGTTAGCATGGCCTTTCAGTCCTGACCTAGTCCTGAAGAGTTGAGTAACAGTCCAATTCTGCTAGTGAGCTGGGTCAGGCTCCCAAAAATCTCATTGCATCCATGTGCAAAGTTCCCAGAAGCAGCTTCTGTGGGTGGAGCTGGCTGCCACAAAGCATTTCTGGCTGCCTGCTGAAATAAAAGCAACAACTAGCGCACACATAAAGCACTTACTGTGGACTTCTCATCTAAGTGCTTTATATTATTAACTCTCACCAGGGATTTACTATAGTTTGGATAAGTGTCTGTGGAAGCCCGTGTGCTAAAGGTTCGGTTCTCAGCCAATGACTCTTTTGGGAAGTGGTGCACCATCTCTCAAGTCCCAACAATAGTGTTTTAAGCGCTATTCAAAAGGAATTCCCAAAATTTGTGGACAAATGAATTGAACTAGAAATGATCTTAATGAGTGAGTTAACCCAGAAGCAGAAAGAGTCAAATGGTATATACTCACTTATATCTGCACACTAGCCCAAGGGGCATGTCCCATGAAAGTCTTCACTTACCAGGAAACTGGGACAGAGGGGAGGACATCCTATTTGGACTCTAGATGAGAGAAGCATGGGAGAATGGCAAAGTAGAAGGATCCAGAGGGTCCTAGAAACCTACAAGAAGAACATTATGGTAGGCAGATTTGGGCCCAGGGGTCCTGTTCAAACTATGGCACCAGCCAAGGACAATACGTGCAGTAAACTTTGAACCCCCACCCAGATTTAGCCAATGGACAGGACATTCTCCACAGTTGAGTGGAGAGTGGGGTCTGACTTTCACACGAACTCTGGTGCCCCATATTGGACCACATCCCCTGGATGGGGAGACCTGGTGGCACTCAGAGGAAGGATAGCAGGCTACCAAGAAGAGACTTGATACCCTATGAGCATTGAGACGTAATATGAATAAATTAGTAAAATATTTTTTTAAAAAACAAAACCACTGCTGGGAATTCACATATGTGGTGGCCCTTAGTGCTGCCTCCTATATCTAGTTCCTCTCCACCTACAGCAACAAGGTAGGATTCATATTGTACCCCTGCGTGTTAGAGGGCCTTCATACTAATTTGCCCAGTAGATGTGAGTGAAGTTGATTCGTACCCCTTCCACGTGGAAGTATTTGTCGTCCCGTGATGGGCTCTTGGGCTCTCTCTGCCTGTCCAGCCATTGTGTGTGCAGACCTTAGCGTAGTACCACCACAACGTGAAGCAAATGAGAATTCTGAGGCTGGAAAACAGCCACCCACAGCAAACTTTGCACTCGCAAATGAGAAACAAACTTTTGTTCTTCAGTAGCAATTGTTGCAGCAGCCCAGCTTGACTATATTGTGTGGGATCTATTACTGAAATCACACTGAAGCCTAGAGCCATTCGTAAAACCTTTTAATAAGCATCTTGCTCTGTCAATGCCTAAGCGTCCTTTTGATGGTGGCACTGTGAAAATCGTTACTAATATGTCGTTCCAAGGGGAGTTGAGAAAGATGATGTGGTTTGAATGAGAGTGGTCCCCATAGGCTTAGGTGTTTGAATTTTTGGTCCCCTATTGGTTGAACTGTTTGGAAGAATTAGGAGGTGCAGCCTTGCTGGAGGAGGTGTGTCACTGGGGGCATGCCATTTCCAGTGTTTCTCTCAGCCAGGCATAGTGGAGCACACCTTTAATCCCAGCAGAAGCAGGCAGATCTCTGTGAATTGGGCTAGCCTGGACTACACTACACAATGAGTACCAGGATGGCCAGAGCTGCATAGTGTGACCTCGTCTTGGAAGAGAGTCCTCTCTCTGCCTCTCCAAGACATATGCTCTCAGCTGTCCCCGCTGCCACGCCTTTGCTCTAACTCTAACACGGACTCTAACTCTCCAAAACTGTAAGCTCAAATACAAGCTTTCTTTTATACACTGCCTTGCTCTTGGTGTTTTGTCACAGCAATAGAAAAACAACTAATATGGATTGTTTCGTAATTCTGTGTGCTGGTTCACAATGTATCTCTTTAAGAGAGAATGTTGCAAGCAGCCCAGTGATCAACAAGACCCCCCCTCCCCCCCCCCAACGTAAAGAACAGCCGGCTGTATCTTATAAATCAAAAAACTCATTTGGCTAAACTAACTCTGAAAGTCCACCGTGGACAGGCACAACCTGCAAACACTGTTTCTGCCAGCATAAAGATGCTTATCGAAGGGCTTATGGGTACATCCTATGAGCAGAAGAAAGTATCATTCCCAGAACTGTCAAATAGCTGACACTATCCCCTTCAAAGTGATGCTTGCAACTGCGTAAACTCAGCCGCATTACCCTCCTGCTAAGCAAATTAGGCTTTTCAAGGACATTCTCCAAGCACTAGAGAGCCCGGCTTCCCAGAGCACATTCCTGTCTGCACAAGGGATACTTGAAATACATGAATGGGAAAAATGATTCAGAAAAATAAGGACTAAGTCCTCTCAGATTCCAACCACACCATTTTTGAGGTTAAGAGAAAAGCTCCATTGGCTTTTTTAATTTTTAATTTAAAAATCAGAAATTCCTCCTTTTTTGACCAAGTCAGTATGGGACATGTCATATTGAGGAAAACAAGAAAAAATCTTTTTGAGATTTGGCTCATCTGTCCAAACGCCAGAAAACATTGTGATCAAGTTTCTGTATCGGGAGAAATAGAGACAATGAGGCAGTCACTCAGAGGCATCTCAGCCACAGAACACAGGTTGCAGCCGCAGCAATAGCGGCACAGCAACACTCTGGGAGACGTAAATAGGTGAGCAGCCGTGAGCAGCTGTCAAGACCGCTGCACACTGTACAAGCAGGTGTCATTAGAGCAGCTACATAAAGGTATTTCATTATGACGGAAGTCTCCATTCAACATGTGAAAAGTTCCTACAAATTATAATATTTACAAATTGCAAATCTGCTCTGTGTGTGTGTGTGTGTGTGTGTGTGTGTGTGTGTGTGTGTGTGTGTGTGTTCTGTTGTTTGCATGCTCATGTATGGAAAGCAAAGATTGACAACCACCTTCTTTTCTCAATCACTCCTCACTTTTGTTTTTTGAGGCAGGATCTCTCACTGAACTGGGAACTCACTGGGAACCATATTTGCTAGCCAGGGAGCTCCAGGACTCCCTTGCCTCTGCCTCATCAGCACAGGGATTATGTACGGGTACCACCACAGTCAGCATCCTACACAGGGGCTGAGATCCCACCCTTGGGGCATCTCGATCTTGTGTGGCAATCATTTTGACCGACTGCCTTATCTCTCAAGCTCCTTGCTTACATCTCTCAGACAACTTGGTGTACGTTCACTCTTAAATGAGAGGATTATAACTGCTCTTCACATTCTTTTGTAGACCGGGGTAGTGAAGTTACAGAGATGTCTACTAACTCCTTTGTAATTATGTGTTGTCTGAATTTTTAAACTTCAAATGTTGTAACAAAAAAAAAAATCTCACATCATTTCTTTTCCTAAGAAGCGAGCACTGAGTGAACAGCTTGGCTTGAGTCTGCAGGTGTTCCTTCTGTGCTTTCTCCAGTTGCTCCCTATTGGCTCAGGAAATGCAAACTTGTTACGTATACAACATTTACCTCTTGGGCCGTGTGAATTTCTTGCACATTTATTATAACTTAGGGCGTTTAAGTACATTTTTACTTTTCATTGACACAGTAATTGTACATACGTGGAGAGGTGTGATATTTTCAGACATATAGACAATGTGTGAGGATCAGAACAGAAAATGACCCCAAACATTCATCATTTCCTTGTGTTTGGGGAAAAAAATTAGCACTTTTAAGGCAGACACATTCTTGTCTGAAAGCTGTTTATCAAGTGGGGCAAAGAACCATCTCCCTTTGGCAGGTTGAACTGGTCTTTACATGAAGACAAGAAATGGGCCTCTGGAGATGGTTTGCAAAGGTGTCTCTGACTTTCCATAAAATTTGACCCATCACCACCCAAACAGGGCCAGCCATTGACCAGTCTTTGTGTTGTTATTGCTTTCCTGAGTGAGGCACATTCCTCCCTCAGGAAGATCTCCCCCACTGTCTGTTTGCAACTGAAGAGTTCTTTACCCTCAGAAAGCTATGTCACCTTCAGTTTTAACATAGATGCAGAAGGGAAGAAATTTTACTTTTATCTCGCAATAGTAAGCCAAAAAAAATAGAAAATCTCTTGAAGTCGGGAACATTTTAAAATTAACACTACAGAACATGATAGAAGTCTTTTCATTGGCTAGGTAGACTTACCCCCAAGGAACCTAATCAGATTCCTTTTCAAGGCACCAGTGAGAAAGGAAGAGGACCAAGTGTCCTCCTGTGGTGACACAGTAACATCCTATGGCATTCACTACCGTGTGACACTACGTGAAAAATCCTTCAACTGTCATGGCAATCAATAAACCGCAGGGTAACAAAATGAAAATACATAGACATGACCTTATTTTGAAATTGGATATGAGAAAGGTTACCCTCTCTTCTTTTTTTCCCCTTTATGATCCCCCCTCCCAGCACCATCTCCCCCAAATAGAACAAGAACCTGCGGAAATCAAAGGTTTTAACTTACTACCACCAAGCAGAAGGCTCCAGCATGTTTTCAGTATTTGCAGCAGAAAAGAATCGATCAAGAGAAAACCATAGACCATCTTATTCACCTTCGGCTGTAGTGCAGAAGCGTGCCAGCCGGGAAGGGCTCCGAGCCCCTACGGATAACACATTATCTGACTCCAACACTTCATTTTTTTCTTTCTTCTAGTTTCAAACTTGCTGAGAGCTGCTTTAGCTAATTAAAACTTCACAGAAACAAGAAAAGAGAAAAAAAGAAAAAAAGAAAACTTTGCCCGGCATAGCCAAGATGATCACTAGACACTTCACACACTGGCCGAGGACCAGAAACCCAATTTAACATTTGCGAATGTTTCTGTGAAATGTCTGACTCCTCCCTGTACAACTGGAGATTTACAAACTACTAAGGAACATTCGGCTTACTAATGAAAACTTTATAAACACTTAGTGCCAGTGAACTCAGCCAGGGTGCTAATTCTGCCTGGGCTGGACACCACAGTCTGAACTGATATGTTGCATGCTTAGCCTTAGATCTGCCCAAATCCTGCGGCTTACTAAAGCTGAGCCTGTCATATATTGATGAGTCAATTTAATGAATGTGACAAATGTCTTCATTTGAGCTGTGAGAAGAAAAAGCTACCAATTATAAAAACCCAGAGAGGCAAATTACAAGATACGGGGAAGTGTCTCTGAAGTGAATCCATTGAGAATAACAGCTTTTTATCCTGCAGCTCATCTCTGGGAGAAGATGCAGGACACACATGCAGGAGCTCAGGGCCCATCTGCTGTCTTGTTGCATTAACTTCCTGCTCTTATCTGATAGCCACAGACTCTCAGCTGAGTGAGCATAGACTTAGCCGGTGGCCAGTGCTCTTCATCAGACAACCGAGGCCAACTTCCTTCCTGGCCTCTAGTGGACCGCCTCTATGAGTGGCCTTGGGCTTAGTTTCTATAAAGCATTACTTAATGTGAGTAAATTAGGCAATACTCCAAGAATCTCATCAGCAGTTGCAATACATCAGAGTAATGAACTCCTGGGATCCCAGGAAGAGGCAGAGTGAGCTGGGTAGGCAGTGGGACGGAGCAGAGGTAAGGTGCCACTCAACTTTTAATTAAGGATGTAAGATGGGAGGGACTGAACTGTTGCCCCAGATTGCAAATTTTCAGCCCCCAAATGAAAAAGTTGTGAACGGTGGGGCCAATGTGATGGTTTAGGCTGTTACTAAACAGCTGCTGCTTTGGGCTGTGAGGGAATGATTTAAGCAGTAAGGACCTCTCCTTTCTAGGGGCAGATATGGCTGCAGGGCCCCTCCCTGCTGGGGTTTGTCAGCTGCTGTTACTCTTTGTTTAGTTTGCTTGGGGTTTTTTGTTTGTTTTGTTTTGTTGTTGTTGTTGTTTGGTTTGGTTTGGTTTCCTTTTTAGCAGAAGCAGCCCAGGGAAGCCAAGACACACTCCACTCATTCCAAGACTTCTAGGAGCCATTTCTCTCCTTGAAAGAACAGATGATGCATGCCTTTAATCCCAGCACTCAGGAGGCAGAGGCAGGCGGATCTCTGTGAGTTCGAGGCCAGCCTGGTCTACAAAGTGAGTCCAGGACAGTCAGGGCTATACAGAGAAACCCTGTCTCAAAAAATCAAAAAGAAAAAAAAAGAAAGGAAGGAAGGAAGGAAGGAAGAAGGGAGAGATGGAGCCTCTCTAAAGTGATTCCCTCATGCGTCTCCACTCTGCTACTGACAAGCTTTGCTGTGACCAGGGAAGAGCAGCACGGCAGCCACGGATTATGATAGTGAGTGTGGTCGCTTTTATTGTGCCAGAGCAACTGCATTCCTGTTGCAGCCTTTGTTTTTATACTGGAAACGGGGGTTTGTCTCTGAAGTGCAGACAAGCTGAGAACTCACTATGTGGTCGAAGATTGCCTGGAACTCACGGCAATCCTCCTGCCTCAGTCTCCCTGAGGTGAGCCTCAGGGGTGTCCAGCTTCTTTTGGGTCATTTAAAAAAATTTTTTATTGTGTGTGTAATTGTGTTTGCTTGAATGTATGTATATGCACCACATGAGAGCAAGTACAGGTGGAGGACAGAGGCACAGGATGGTCTAGAAATGGAGTTACAGGGGATTGTGAGCCAATTCTTTTTTGTTTTGTTTTGTTTTTCAAGACAGGGTTTCTCTGTGTAGCCTTGGCTGTCCTTGACTTGCTTTGTAGACCAGGCTGGCCTCGAACACGCAGCAATCCACCTGCCTCTGCCACCCCGAGTGCTGGGATTAAAGGCATGCACCACCACTACCCCGGCCTGTGAGCCAACTCTTAATGTGGATGCTGACAACAGCACTTGGCTGCTCAGCAAGAGCAGCAAGTGGTCTTAACCAATGAGCGGTCGGTCTCTACCTTTCCTTATTATAGAGTTTCCTAGGTATCCCCTCACTGACGTCTTGTCCTTTGACAGAGAGCAAGTTCGCTGTACTTGAGACAGAGATTTGTTTGGAATATGCCAACCGCATGGCTCACTGAGACCCTGACATTTATTGTTTTCTTCCCCGACAGGCTCCTTCTATCAGTGAGGTAGCCCTCGAGTCAGGCATGGCATAGCTTGGCTTTGTCCCTAGTGGATCTCTGCCTTATACACCCCTGACTGCAGCCCAGGTCCCTCGTGGCAAAAACTGAATGGTGTACTTAATTCTTACCCCGTAGGCCTCCTCCGGACAGCCAGCTTTCCTGGTCTGGTCCCTTGGCTAGTTTTCCCAAGTTGGAGCTAAGGCTCTTAACATCTTAAGGAAGCATACGCAACAGCTCCGCTCAGTTGTTAGCATAGTGTTCCCCCCTTAGTCTAGCCAATTCTTTAAATGAAAATTCAAAGCACCCGGCTCTGGCACCTGTCCTCCCTGCTCCTGCGTGGGAAGCTTCTCCTGGAGTGGGGACCCGCTGGTGGCAGGACGAAGAGAAGTCTAAGAAATAAAGTGGTTGTTTGCTCCAGGCACCAAAAGCCATCCTCTTGAACAACCGGTAAGAATATAAAAGACCTCAAAGTTTCCACAGCGAAAGGAAAGCAAGGTCGCTGCGCTAGAGACGCTCTCTGGTTTGGGAAATGGCGCCCCCAGATGGCTGCAGCGAATCCTGGCACCCGGCAGCCTCACAGGGAGCCTGGAAGACTTAGTACACTGTAGAAGATAGCACTCACCCCTCCTGGAAGGCCTGTGGATAAAAGCCAAGTAAGTAACAACACTTCTGAACAACCAAAAGGACGGGGGCCCCAAAGCAGGCAGCTATATCACTTACTGTGTGGCCATGGTTCGGTTGCTTAGGCCCTCTGTATCTCAGTCTCCTTATGGTTATGAAAACCCATAAGGGTAACAATCAAGGGCCCAGCGAAACGGTTCATTTAGCAGGTAAGCTTGCTTGCTTGCCACCAAGCCCTACCACCTGCGTTTTATCTCCCGGACCCATAGGGTGCAAGGAGAGAACTGACTCCTTAAAGCTGTCCTCTGATCTCCACATGAATGCTGTGGCCCACCGATGCCCATAAATAAATATTGGGGGCGGGGGGAGTGGATAATGATCTTGACCACTTGCTGGGTGGCAGTGAGGATTTCTATGGGTAAGATGACACTGGTCAGGAGGTTGCTGCATCCTCTTCCTCGCCGGAGTGTGCTGCTCCGGACTATTAACTTTGCCTTCAAAGCTGCTTCAGAGTCTAAATGTCCCCATTCCCTTCCTCCCTGGCCATGCCTGTTAACAAGGAAACTGAAAACTTGGTACCCATGGCTTTCCGTCTAAAGGAAGGTCCGGAGATGTGAACACTGCGGGGGGGGGGGGGCGGTAAGAAACTAGTTTTCATTACAAATTTGCCCCCTGAGCAGCGGGAAATTTAAAAAAACCAGCATACACGGGTTGTGCTTCTAGACTTTTCCTGCTTTCACTCCTTCGAGTGGGCTTCTGTATGCTTTCAGACACCATTCCAAAGTGCCGGAGGAAGCTTGCTTTCCTGGTACCCAGCGACCTTCAAGGATGCTGGGCAGATCTGGGGTTGACAAGCTCCAGAGCTTCAAGATTCCACCCTAAGCTTCTGAGCATGAGAGCGCTGGTCTTGCACCTCCCGAAATCTATCAACAAAGGGTTAACCAAGCAGCAGAGACGGGGGAGGCTTTCTTTGTCCCTCAAGATTCTTCATCAATGCCTTAAAGACGGAAAACGCCAAATGGAGAGGCAGGACCAAATGCAGGAGTCTGAGATTGTTCGCTGTGTGTTGGGGCGTGGGAGAGTGGCAGGAGGGGACCTGTCTATTGCTGGGGGCCCATAAGCAGCATCCTCAAAGCAGAATGCTGGCGCTTGGCGCTGCAAATCGCAATATAGTCATTGTTTATTAACTAGACGAGGGTGAGTTGAGCTTCCCTTCTTGGAAATAGGCAGAAAGAGGCTCAGCATGGACTCTTTAAGGCAAGGGCCTGCTGCTTTGAACACAAAGCGAGGAGGGGAGGGAAACCTGTGAGCTATGGCACCTACAGAGAGCATAGAAGGGCCTGGCCTAACCTGGAGCACGCCAAGTGCGTCCTTCTCCTGCTGTTCTTTCCTCGAAGCTACATAAACTCATACAGGAACCCTCGTGAGGACGGTCACCAAGTGTCCCTGGGCCGTGCTTTACATACAGACAGTGGTCCACCCTCTCTGTAGGAGGCTACTGCCGGGCGCCTCTCACACAGGCATGCGCTTGGCGGGCCTTGGATGAAAGGAAGGTTCACGCTCGAGATGCAGAGGAGGATGCAGCTGGAGCCGAGCCGGTGTTGGAAGGGTCTGCAATAACAAGCTTCCTGGGTTACCGTCCGCCTGGCAAGCGTGAGGGCCTGAGCTAGACCTGTGCACCCGGTTGCTGGAGACTCCGGTAAGACTTCTGGCGCCCTCTGGCGGCGAGCGGGGGTGGACGCGGACTCCCCAAACAATGCCTGGGCCCACTGGAGTGAGCCAGGAGCATGGGCAGCCTGCTGCTCTACCGAAAACAAAAGCAAATGACTCAAACTAGACACAGTCGCTTTGGGCTTCTTGAGCTCCCACTCCTGGGATCTGAAGGCGGGAGGTGACCCCCACGGGAATGCGCTGTCCTAGTTCCACCCCAGGTTTCAAGTCCTAACATTTCAGCATTCAGGCTCTACGTCGCTATTTGATTTAACCTTTCTGTGTTTATGTGGCTTTTCAAACTAGTTTGTATTTGAGGAGAGGGATTTTTAAGCCCCTGGCTGATTCAGTTAAGACACTGGAAGGCCTAGAGTGAATTGGATGGAAACTACCCTGGCCTTTCTTCGGCAGAACAGGAAAAAATGGAAGCTGGACCCTCCGGATCTTTACCTGCTTTATCTGTGGCCAGAAGCGGGCAGGAAACAGCATTTTGTCGGCCCTCCCTCAGTCCTTAACCTCTTATAAACTGCGGGGCCACAGAAATATGCTGGCCACTGAGCCCTCAGTGCTTAGTCCCGAAGGACAGAAAATGTAAATTGGGCAAAGGTGATCAGCCTCTAAGCATCCAGGAAGCGATAACAACAATATGCCCACCTTACATATGAAAGAGGATCGTTTCTGGGGAAAAGAGGGTCACTACCCACGCTCTGCAAGGTCCCACTGAAAGGGAGGCTGACTCTTAAGATAAAGGGTGCTTTGGGAAAAGAAGCTGCCCTCACCCCCAGCTCACCCCCGCGTGCGCGCTCACACTCTGTCTCTCCGTACTCCCCTACTTGTGGCCTGGTACCTTACTACTGTTCATAGTTAGCCTCGGTCCACTTATTGTTTGCAGTCCTTCACAGACTCCCCAATCCTACAGAGCAGAGGGTGCGGGTTCACTTCTCATATCCACAGTGACCAGGATGGTGTCCCTGGTTGTTATAGGATGTACTGAGGACGTGACTGCCTGTTCCTTCCTAACCTGTCGCCTTCTGACCTTAGCATTCATAAGCCCCATTTATTGCTTTGGTGGCCTATCCTGAGGCAATCCTAAACCCTGATGTAGTACAGACCGTGCTGCCTTCCGGTATGGACCTCTCTTCAAATTCAAAGTCTCTTCTCCAAAAAAAAAGAGAAATAGAGGGCAAACTCCTGTGAGTCTGACAAGTCTTCTACAATGACAAAATCCTACAGACAACCCCAGCAAAATAGTAACCCAATGCATCATTGCTTTTCCGTTTTATAATTCAGAATGCGTCGAAAAGCAATGGAAACACGGTGTGCGAGCCAGCCTGCTCAACTTCGGCTGGAGAAAACGGAGTTCCTTGAGCATGCTGTCCTGGGCTGGAGGCCCGGGGGCACAAAGAGCCTAGCACTTGCTGGGTCATGGTTGCACGGGGACGCAGTGCTGCAGCACATCAATACGGACACAGGCCACGCGGGGCGTGAAACGCGTTCCAGCCCAGCCCAAGCCGCAAGGCTGCAAGCCCGGCTCCACGAGCCTTCTCAACTTTCGCTGCCTCAGCCTCGCTCTCCGCTCGCGCGCAGTGAGACACAGTGGCCTCGCCAGTCGGTTTGCAAGGCAAGCACCAGAGCGCGCGCTCAACGGCTGCAACATCGGGGTGGGGGCGCAGCGCAAATTTCCAACAAGCAAGAGCGTGAGGGGCATTCTCAACGCAAAACCAGCCCAGAAAGTAGTGACTTGCCTCCTCAGATTACTCCGGGCTGGCTCCTCCCTTACTCCCCCCCCCTTCACCTCCAGATTTGCATAAAAAAGGCCAAGAAAACTCTGGCTGGGCCCCAGCCTCAGCTCACTCTGCTCCCCCGGGTCGGAGCCCCCCGGAGCTGAGCGCGGGCTTGCTGTGCCTTGCCCGCGCCAACTTCCCCGCGCCCGGCTTTGCGCGCTCGTGCCCCAGGCTTTCCCGAGTCTAGGAGCAGAGCGTGCTGGCCCCAGACAAGCTCGGGCTCCAGCCGCCTCGCGCTTCCCCCAGCTCCGCTCCCTCCGCCCCCCGGGGGTCGCTAATCCACGATGCCGCGGGGCCCTGCCTCGCTGCTGCTGCTAGTCCTTGCCTCGCACTGCTGCCTGGGTTCGGCGCGTGGGCTCTTCCTCTTCGGCCAGCCCGACTTCTCCTACAAGCGCAGCAACTGCAAGCCCATCCCGGCCAACCTGCAGCTGTGCCACGGCATCGAGTACCAGAACATGCGGCTGCCCAACCTGCTGGGCCACGAGACCATGAAGGAGGTGCTGGAGCAGGCGGGCGCCTGGATTCCGCTAGTCATGAAGCAGTGCCACCCGGACACCAAGAAGTTCCTGTGCTCGCTCTTCGCCCCTGTCTGTCTCGACGACCTAGACGAGACCATCCAGCCGTGCCACTCGCTCTGCGTGCAGGTGAAGGACCGCTGCGCCCCGGTCATGTCCGCTTTCGGCTTCCCCTGGCCCGACATGCTGGAGTGCGACCGTTTCCCACAGGACAACGACCTCTGCATCCCCCTCGCTAGTAGCGACCACCTCCTGCCCGCCACAGAGGAAGGTAAGCCTTCCCTCTTCGTCCCACCCACTCCCCACAAGCCTGAAGTGCTAGGACTGGGGGCGGCGGCGAGGGGTGAGGGAGACCCACGCAGCCTCTCCTCCACATCCTAGTTGGTCCAGGCTAGTGGTTCATTCCAGCCTTGGATCTGGCAGACGCCCCCTCTTCCCTAGTCTGTTGCCATACCGTGTATCAAATTTGAGATACCCACACAAAAGTGGCCAATTCCTATTTGAAGATGCTTGCTTGCTCTGTGGCTTCTGAAAGTGTGTAGCATGGTCGGGTCCTAGTGATGAGTATCCAGGCCAGAGGCTTCTTCTGCTCAGCCTCTCCACTGGACAAAACCACACCACACGATACACGTTGATCGCCTTTCGAGCTACTTTTTGTCCTTTGCCAAAGCAGGTTTTGGAGATAAAGCGAAGACTGCCTGGGAGCGAGTGGAACCCTGAGTATCCGGTTTTAACTGCCCAGGTGTTTGAAGGAGAGAGGTTGAAGGGAATCTCCAAAAATCATCTTCCTGCTACAACAGTTTTTAATCTTAGGGGTGGTTTTAATTAACTGGAGAAGAAAATCATGCAAAAGAGTTCCCTCCAGTTTTGTTTTGGGTTTTTTGTTTGTTTGTTTGTTGTTTTTAAGAAAACAGAGGGAAGTGCATAGGCAAAAACCCATCAAAGCAATGAAAACCGCATGGGCTCTTGAGATTTTTCCTGAAAAGGAAAAAGTATACAATGTGTCTGAGCTGATTTAGGCCCCCTGAGATAGAAAGGGGGCTTCCTAATCCCTCTCAGGCTCCAGCAGCATCTCCCTTTCAAACTCTAATTGTTTTCCTGCAGACATCATTAGTTAAAGAAAACACAAAGTTGTTTAGCAATCTTTCCTGGCAGGCACCATGAGCCTGCAATCATCTTATTGGTTAGGTTTCTAATTTATTGCAAATGTTTGGCATTTTTCAAACATTTGTCGGACATATACCATAGAGTAAGCAGTACAGGTTGGTAGCTTTCATGCACATTCAGAGCTTTCCTTCCCCCTCCCCCCTCATTGGAAGCGTTTCTCTCTGGTTGGGAGAGCTGAGGTCGGTTGTTTTTGTTTTGTTTTGCTTGTGGGGGTCGCTTCTGTTTTTCTTCGTACTATCAACATATACTGGGTATTCTTCCAAATTCCACTTTCCTTCTTCAAAATATGTCTGTAGGCCTATGAATTTTGCTCTTTGGTATTTTCAAAAATCAGACACGTTTTCTATTATGAGTCACAAGGGTTTGTTTTGTTTTGTTTTTCTGTGAAAACTCAATTTCATACTAGTGAAAACCTATACAATTGCCCTTGAATTTTAAAGACATCAGTGGGCATATTTATAAATTAGAGAAAGACAATGTTTTCTTCATGTAAGTATGTTCTTCTTCAACAGCCTTAGGCAGAGTGATAGCTGTGCAAGCTCACAAAAAATCCCTGGGTCTGTTCAGACAAACCTCGCAGCAAGTTCCCCTTCGTTGGCACCACCTTGTCTTCCAGGTTTTTGTGCTTGCACAGGAAAAGATAGGCAACATGCACCTGTCCCAGAGAGCTGAAGGGAAATAATAAAGTAAATCATAAGTCAAAACACGAACTTGGCAGGAAGCACGAGGTGAAAGAGAGCCAGTTAAAGCTGGCTGTTGGGATTACTGAGATGTGCTTCTAAGATGCAAACGGGTTCCTTGCAGCACAACACTGCCCATCCTTCCCAGCCCAGTAAGAAAACATCTGTGAAGGATTCCCCACACCTAGAGCCCTCCTAAGCAGCAGAAGGGGCTTCCCCTGTGATGTCCTACAGATGAGAACGGTCTTTCCGCTGTATTTTATGGTTACACATTTTCCCAAGTCCCTCCAGGGTTTGGATCTTTTGGCCTTTTCCCCTTGGAGACTTGGGAACGACTGAACCCATTGGAGGACTGTGAGAGGATGAACTGAAAGACACACTTACCCACTGGCCACGGCTCCCTCTTTATTTGAGGGTGGTTGGTGCAGGGCAGGCGGCTGCTCTCATCTCACGCGGCAGCAGCCAGAGAAGGAAAGCATAGCACTTGGGAATGTGGGGGTCCCGCTTTATAGAGGAGGCAGAAGCAGGGGTCACACAGGACAAAGGCTGATCTGGCCTGGCTGAGTCCTTTGGAGTTGTTTACAGACGCCACCTGCTGTTCCCCTTTAAGCAAACTCAACTAAAGATCTTTTCACATTTCCAGCTCCCAAGGTGTGTGAAGCCTGCAAAACTAAAAATGAGGATGACAATGACATTATGGAAACTCTTTGTAAAAATGATTTTGGTAAGTAACTGCCACCAGCAACAGATTTTACATCCATCCCAGTTTTATTTACCAGGAAGAGTTAAAAAATATAAATCAGCAAGAAGTCACCGGGTGAGGCTGGGTAAGACACATCTCCTGTTCCCTAGATGTCACCTAGCTGGCTCAGTTCTCATCATACATAACTGTCTCGAACTCAGTTACACTGGGTGACATTCACTGTTTCTCCTTAAACAATAATCAAACAGGAATTTTCCAAATTACCTGTGCTCAATAGCTAACTTCTAATCTCTCTCTGGCTCTGTGTGTGCGCGTGCATGTATCTTTTTTATATTGCTTGACTTGTATGCCAAGACCTGGAAAGTATATATTACCCTCAGCAAAACATAGTCAAGCCCTTAAAGTGGCCCAAAATATGCACTTCCACTTGCAGCAAATAAAAACATTTTCACTCTATTTGTAGCCCATAGTGACACATTTGTCACGGCTTTACAAATAGTTTTTAAAAAAAAAAAAAAAGTTTAAAAAGTTAATAGTTTAAAAGTCTTCCAAGTTAGGTGAGGAGAAAGAGGTCATGATGGATCGGGACTGGTGGCGTATGCCTAGAATTGGGGAGGCAGAGGCAAGCAGATCTCTGTGAGTTCGAGGCCAGCCTGGCCTATGAAGTGATTCCAGGATAGCCAAGGCTACACAGAGAAACCCTGTCTCAAAAACAAAAACAAAAACAAAACAGAACAAAAGGTCGTGATGCAGTGCAGTAATACAACACAGGTAATATTCAAAGAGCACAAGCAGTAAGTCACTGCCCTTAGGAGATTAGAGGAGAAAGGACAGAGACTTTATCTGCAAAGAACACTACCTGTATCTACCTGCTGTCTAAAAGCCTCTGGGTGGAGGGAGGAGAGGAGCTAGACAAGGGGCAAAGCCAAAATCAGAAAGGAGTGGCCGGGACTTTGCCCAGGTCGTAGCCTCAGGCAGTCTGACTGCTGCTTTACTCCTGCTCCAAGGATGGGCACCTTTGGTTGTATCTGAGGGGCTGGAATCCCTTAAGGGCATTACACAGGCAGTCAAAAGTTGGACGTTCCTGGTGAGTACAGGTCTACCAAACAGCACAGAGTCTAACACACCCATGTCTGCACGCTCAGCAGATCCTTAAGGCTGAGAGGACCCTGGTGCCACTGTGTGTACACACACACACACACACACACACCCTGCAGTCTCTTGTCACCTTGCCACCTTAACTCTCAGGCTGAGTCCAGTCTCTAACAGTGAGAAGAGCCCCGGTCCTGCTCCTCATTGGCTTCAGATCCTTCCAGGAAGTGTCCTGAGTTGAACCTTGCCTGGTGCCTGAACTGTAGCCCTGGCTCAAGGAAACACTTGATGCTGTTGAGGAAGGAGAAAGACAGAATAAAAGTTCCAAGTCCTAACTAAGTAACCCTGCCAAGCAGGAGGAGCCTTGGTGGGGATGGGGACCCATAAGGTTTCCTATGTCTGTCTTCAAACATACAGACCTCAAGCTGTCTCCGGGGCTGGGTGCGCTAACAGTGGATAGTCCTCAGTCTCGGGACTCTTACCAAATCACAGCCCTTTGCTCCTGTGTCAGACAGCTAATTTAGTAACATTTACAACTCTGTAAACTGCTCTCCCCAGCAGCCCATACTGTCTGCGCTACCCATTGAACTTTCTCTCCTGACTTCCACAGGACTCGAAAGCAGATACGGTCAGGAAACCCACACACAATGCTTGCTTGCTTTTCTGGCTTTACCTACCGCAAGGTGAACTTTCTCAAAAGCGCCATATAAAGGTCTGAGCCAAAGAAGCGGTGCAAGTGTATCTGTCGAGCGCAGCCATCAGGAGCTTTGCTCTCTGCTGCCCTACTCCTCTGACCCAGATAAAGACACGAGAAGGTATTCCCTTTTGCATCTGCCCTTTGAGGAGTGGTAGATGGAACAGGCTGAGCGATGGAGCGTCTTTACTGTGCATTTTCCCTGGGCAGCACTCCCTACCCCAACTACACACTCCGAACAAGAGAAATGCAAAACCCCTCCTTACCTCCACAGTGCAGGTTGTACATGCCACAGGCCCAGGATTGTAGCCTCCTACTGCCCTCACCCCAACCCCCATACACAGCATGCCACTGAGTGCTGGCCCATCACCTGTGCCTCCCCACACACCCTCTATCCCCAGCCACACCTTCCAGAGCAAGAAGGTTATTTGGAGTCCTTGATTCTGTATGTTTTGTCTCAGCTTAAGGCCTAAAGCGAATCCCTAGCACTTCCCCCATGGCATATCCTTTAGAGCTAAAGAGCTAACACAATTAACATCCCTTCCAGCTCAAAGTGATGGTTCTTCCCCGGTGTCTGAAGCTCAGGACTGTCTCGTTGACCAGGTGGGGCCTGGCACTGGCACTGGCATTGGCACTGGCCCTGTCTGTATGAGTCAGAGACAAGACTCTTTGCTAGTGCATAGTGAGTTCAATTCACCCCTACCTATGGCGGCCCCTCAGCCCCTATCAGAATCACAAGAACATGTGACATTTCAACATGGCGTAGTCCGTAAACTCTGAGGAGTCGGTGCTGTGGTTCAGACGGTCACTCACCAGGTCACGGCACCCATGCTTTACCTGGCTAGGTACCCATCTCTTCCATTTTGACTAGAAAGCCAAGCTCGGTTGAGTTCCCTGTCCGAAATGTTTTTAAAAGGAAAATAAAACTTCAAAGACACACACACACAAAACTCTGCACTATTACTAATTTAAACAATGCATTAAACCCCATCAAAGTTGGCAAGTCATACATGCATGTCATCTGTTGCAGCTGTCGGTGGCACCACGAGTCTTAGGACACACTGGAGTTGAGCAACTTAAGGCTCCACGCAGACAGGAATGTGACATTCCCTTAAGAGAACACGGTGGTAGTGTAGAACAGGGCTCGGGCACTAAGACAGGACAAGAGCTACCTGGGTGGCCTGGCACAAGTCACAGACACTTCTCTCAATTTGCATCTTTGTGTTCTAATGAGCTTTTAATGGGATGACCCTTCCTAACCTGAAAATTCTATCCTTTTCCTTCGTGTGTGGAGTCTTGAAATTTAATCCTGGTGTGTGTGTATGCATGTTTCCTAATGTATAGTGTTCATGGCTATAAAATGTGTCTTTTATAGCAAACAACTTACTTTTTGGTCTTTTGCCTTCTAATGAGTCTACATACAGATTCTGGACACAGTACATACATTATCTGTAAATGCCTTGGCCTTGGCCAGGCGAGTGAGAGCACACAAGGATGAAGTCTTCAGAAAAACACTTTTATGGCTAAACACGTTGTGCTCTTAAAAAAGAGACTTGCGTTGCTGTTGTTGTTGTTTTGTTTTGTTTTTTTTTCTCCTCCTCCTTGTTACTTTACCAAATCAAAAGCAGCTGCAAGACCCATTCTCCTTTCTCTGTAATCTCTTCTTCTGAAAACAGTAACTATGATACCGTTTTCCTCGCAGGTTTGTGTAGAAACCTCTCTGACATAGTAAACCGAGTGTAATGTTTGCAGCCAGGAAGGCTAGTGTTTCACCTAAGAAGTTAGGCATTTCTCCTCCAATAGGAGAGTCCTTTGCTGAGAGTAGTGAGAACCACACGCTGGGCAACTTACCAATGGAGGGCATGGTATGGGAAGGGTTAACTGAGTCCTCCAAGAAGGTGATTGGGGGGGGGGGGTGCCTTATTAAAAACAAAATGCCCTGCCAATGCTTTGGGGATTTAGAAATGGGGCCACCTGCAGCCCCCAGGGCCAAAGCCCCTACCCACAGCCCTGACAGACAGTCTGTTTGGTTAATGGAAGATCCCCTCCCTCTCCGCCACTCCGCCATAGACCAAGTGCAGAACAGGCAGCAAAGCTTACAAACTACGGGGTCTCCCTCATCGTAACGCCTGTTCCGGCTTCTTGCTCCCGCCCCTCTTTCCCTTCACAGCACTGAAAATCAAAGTGAAAGAGATAACCTACATCAACAGGGACACCAAAATCATCCTGGAGACCAAGAGCAAGACCATTTACAAGCTGAACGGTGTGTCCGAGAGGGATCTGAAGAAATCGGTGCTGTGGCTCAAAGACAGTCTGCAGTGCACCTGTGAGGAGATGAACGACATCAACGCACCCTATCTGGTCATGGGACAGAAACAGGGTGGGGAGTTGGTGATCACCTCCGTGAAGCGGTGGCAGAAAGGCCAGCGAGAGTTCAAACGCATCTCCCGCAGCATCCGCAAGCTGCAATGCTAGTTTCCTAGCGAAGTGGCTTCTGACAGGGTCAGGCCGTGGCCTCTGTGGACCACTTCCGCTCTGCGACTTCACTTCCGGTTCCCAAGCACAGCCGCCGCCCCCCACCCCCCAAAGCTCCAGACCCAGCTTGGAGCGGCCTGCCCTGCCTCTTGCATGTATGTACCCCTAACATTTCTTGGATTTTAAAAGCCCTAGGAGGCCTCTGGAATGGATGGCTGTTTTCACATAAAGCGAAAGTCCATCCAGATCTTGTAGAAATATTCAAACTAATAAAACCATGGCTATTTTTTATGAAGTTCTAAAACAGCTCATTTTAAGGTTAGTTTTGAATAGGTAGTCATGTGACCTGAGGGGCATGTTCCCTCTTTGGTCAGTCTGTTGGTTTATACCGTGCACTAAAGTTGCCATGCCAGGCAGATTTTTTTTTTTTTTTTTTTTTTTTTTCTTTTTCTCTGTGGTCTAAACTTGTGGGTCCCAGACTTGGTTGAGATAAAGCTGGCTGTTATCTCAACGTCTTCCTTAACTGCAGCCCGAGACTCCAAGTCTAAGTCTTAAAACATTTCATTGCGTGTTTTACACCCTCATTCACCTCGACTATTACATGCACCCCAGCTGCAAGACTGCCATTTTGGAGAGCACAGCAACCGTTGCTCATTGCATGATGCCTTCAAATAAAGGGCGAAGTGAACACAGAGTATAAATTGACTTGAGTATTTTAAGCTTCGTTTAAAACATTTTGTTTTTACTCCACTTTTCCATTTTTGCAAATTGAATCATTTGTAGCCTACCTGTAATATACGTAGTAGCTGACCTGGAAAAGTTGTAAAAATGTTGCTTTAACCAACACTGTAAATATTTCAGATAAACATTATATTCTTTGTATATAAACTTTAATCCTGTTGTGCCTCTTCTTTCTCTTCTGTCACGTCTCCTTTGACCACACACACACACACACACACACACACACACACACAAACACCTGTGAGGGACCTCTGTCCTTTTCTTCTCAGGAGGCCCAGTCCTTCCTCCAGCAGGTTAAAGTTATCAGCTGCTGCAGTATTTTAGGGATTGTCTCCCCGCAAGTTAGCATGTATCTCGCATTTCAGCCAGATTTCGCCGCTGCCGCTGCTGCAGACAGCAGAGACTTGAAGGCTCTTTCAGGGAAAGCGGAGGGGGACTCTAAGCTGAAGGGTTGCAGGCTTCACAGCCCTGCGCTGGAGAGTCTTAGAGCGGGAAAGAGCAGCCATTGTGAGCGTGGCAATCTCTTCATTCTTGTTTTGTTTTTTGGTTTTGGGGTTTTTGTTTTGTTTTGTTTTTGTTTGGTTTTTCAAGACAGGGTCTCGGTCTCTCTCTCTCTCTCTCTCTCTCTCTCTCTCTCTCTCTCTCTCTCTCTCTCTCTCTCTCTCTCTCTCTGTAGTCCTGGCTGTCCTGGACTCACTTTGTAGACCAGGCTGGCCTCGAACTCACAGCGATCCACCTTCCTTTGCCTCCCGAGTGCTGGGATTAAAGGCATGCGCCACGACCGCCCGGCTCAATCTCTTCAGTTTTTAAGCTCTGACCCTGAGGTACAGAAAGCTGTGATTTGGAGACCATCCCCTGGGAGTCAAGACAAAGAGGGAGAATGCTGAAAAACAGGGTAAGAAAGAGTCAGACAGACAGGCAGACAGACATAAAGGTCTGTCCTAATCCATGGAGGCCACTGTGGCAAAACAGCTTAGACTGGGCAATTAATCCCAGTGGAAATTTATTGCTCACAGCTCTGGCAGACTGAAAGGCTAAGGCCAAGGAGCTGCAGATTCAGTGTCTGGTGAAGCCTCTCTGCCTCGTACACGGTTCCTTCTCACTGTCTCCTAATATGGCAAAAGGAAAAGCAAACCTCCCGGGACCTTGTTAAACAGAACAGCAGTTTCACTTCTGCCACCAGAAGGTCACTGCAAAGGCTCCGTCTCCTAATACCAACTCACTGGGGATTTAACCTTACAGTGACCTTCGGAGGACACAAGCAGACCTTAGCAGTGTCTAGCCATATGCCTCATTGTTTTCTTATAAAGCTTACTTAGAAGTTCTATCCAGCACGTGAAACTGAGGCCCAGAGACCAGGCAGCAGCACTCCTAACCCACTCAAGCCCGTGGGAAGCAGATCCTGTAATGTGTTCAATGTTGGGATGAACTCTGGAAACAGGACACTTGCCTTTGCACAGTACCCAGTGAGCAAGTATCCTTTGATAGTGTGCCAGGCATGCTTTAGGTACAGAGGGCACGGGCACTAGTTTTCACTCCTTATGGAGATCGTGTAAAGAAACGAAGAAAACAATTAACTGAAAGATTATATCTGTAAAACTGGCAACTCATCTGGAGAGGGCGCATGGGTAATGTGAACACAGCAGTTCCTGTCTACTCTGACTTTCTAAAAGACTTGCTTTTATCTTAATTTTTTTTAGTGTATGTGTGTGAATGTGTACAAGTATGTCCTATGGTGTGTGTGTGTGGTATATGTGTGTTTGTAGATGGTCTGAACGTGTGTATATGTGTGTATGTGTGGTGTGTGTGCATATGTGTCTACACAAGACTGCAATGCCTGGCAAGTCCAGAAGATGGCGTCAGATACCCTGATGCTGGAGTTACAGGCATTTGTGAGCCACCCAAAGTGGGTCCTGGAAAGAGAACTTTAGTCGTCCGCAGGTACAGCACACGCTCTTAACCACTGAGTCATCACTCCAGCCCCAAGTCTGACATTTTTAATGGTCATCATGTGAGGCCTTCATCTAACAGCGCTTTATCAATCCAGCTGACGAGCCTCTTGCCTTCCATCCCTGGCCATCTCTCTCCAGCACCTCAGGCTCTTCTCCCTCCACAGCTAATGGGGTCCACCGCCCTGGCTTGCACGGTTTAGCCGGTCCCTTCCATTTTTCCCTGCACTGCCATTTGGTTCGGCTTCTCATCAGATCCTCAAACTCAAGGCAAATCCCGTGGGTCTCTATAAAGGCTGACGGGGGGGGGGGGGGGGGGGGGGGGGGGAGGAGAGGGAGTGAGAGAACAGGATGGGAATTTTGTTGGCAGGGGGCGGGTTGGGGGTGTTGTCTCTACAAACACTCCTGGCTGGCAGAGTAACAATCACCATCAGGCAAGAAGGGAAATCCGGTTCAGCGTGACTTACTCAGTGTTGGCTCAAATGTCTACAGTCTGATCTGAGCCATTTATTTTTAATATATTTAAAACACAGTACAGCTTTGGGGAAAGTCTCCTTCAGACAATTACCACAATAAAGTTTGAGGCACAGCTGTATTAGAACTCCTTTGCAAAGTACCTGCGACCTCTTCTATAGAATGGATTCTATTGATGGAGAAACAGTGCTCAGGGGTCTGGGAAGAGTCTGGGATAAGCATAACAGTCTGGAGGATTTAGATGAGGCCTGGTCCTGAAGGTAGCAAAGACCACCAAGTTATTAACCACATCCATCCCCAGCTTTCCAGGCAGAAACCATTTCCACTGATGAAAAAAGCATGCATATTTAACACTCTGGTTCCCCTAGTATTATCAGTGATCATGAGGACCTCATGCCCTCTACAGCACCCAGGGTCAAACAGTTAAACTGGGAGACTCAAGGCTGGGGGAGGGGGGCGGGAGACAAAAATGAGGAAAAGACAAAGGAAGCAAATTGTAAATAAAAGATTCACTTCATCAAAACTCATCAGAGTGGGGATAGACACAGTTCAGCAGAGGTAGCATAAAGAAACCACTTGCAAAAAAAACAGAGGTGCAATGGCAGCGAATACAATGTCAGCACTCCCAGGTGCTGGTAGAGGTTGGGCAATCAGAAGGTCAAAGTGTCAGCTACGTAGTAAGTTCAAAGTCAGCCTGGGCTACATTAGAGCATGTCAAAACCAACAAGCAAACAAAGTTGGAAGAAGTAAAACTATCTGAATGTTCATTCTCCAAACAAGCCAGACATTAAATGTAATGGGATACACAACCTCGGGCTCTAGAAAGTATGTTGATGCCTGACAGAGTCTCCCTCAGCCACTCTAGCTTTTTGCCATGTATGTCTTCCTGTGTGGACTGTCCAGCTGTGCCCACTACTCGCTCCTATCTTTGATGTAGGCACAAACACTAAGGTGTGCTTGGAGTAGGGCCGGTAGGCTTGCGCTGGGTTTTATCGTTGTTTTATTTTGCTCTAACAAACATAGCTTATTTATTCTTGAAAGGTTTGTGACTGTGGTCTTCAGTACTTCAACTACCAGGTTTCTCTTGTAGGCAGATGGAAACATGAACGCACATCTATGAACGGAAACAGGGAGAGCTTTGGGCTTCTGAGCTCCTTAAAACGACTTGTGACTCACGGAGAAGCTCAAATGTCTAAAGTAGAGGATTGCCCTAAACAGAAAAGCTAAAAGATATTAAAATTGTATATCCCTGGGCCACTCACTGCTTTCCCCTTTAATAAATAGCTCAAGATAGGATTTGGTCTATAAAAACAAACTTAAGAGTTCTTTGAGTAGCGTTACCCAGCTCCACAGAGGATAAAAGCAGTGCTTATAAACACAGTTCTGTAGGCTGAAATTCATAGCACAAAAGGCTCAGGCACCCAAAACTACTTTCCACCTCCCATTCCCTGGTTCCTCATCAGACAACACTACGTCAGAGGTTTTCAATGTTCTTAGATGGAGGGTATATCAGCGCTAAAACGCAAATGCAGGCATAAGCCCCCAGTGACTACCCTTCACCCTCTGTTTCCTTTATGCAGTTACTAAGTCTGAAGGACTGAGCAGTGGAATTTCTGTCTAGGAAACACATTTGTTAACTCAGCAAATATTTGCTGACCCCCGGGTTATTTGACAGTGGTTTACTGATCAATAAATATACACCAAGTGTGTATCCACAAGCCAGGTACGGGCCTAGGCACGAATGCGGCAATTCTGCCCTACTCCAACTTTGTTCTAGAGGAATTACACCAGATTCTGGTGACCCAGGGGTGGACTTTCCAAGAGGATTCAGACCCCAGTGAAAAAGAGAGGTGCACACACAATCAATATGTGGCCTTCCGAGACGCTGTGAATAGTTAACCAGAGGCGAATGAATAATGTTTGGCTTAGGTTGAGTTTTGGATCATTCATAAACATGCTTACAGAGACAGAAACAGTGAGTCACACTGGCATGCCATCTATTAAGACAGTTAAGAGAGACTACACTGCCTGTGGCAGCTAATTGCAGCTGCTAACTTGACTGGAGGATGGAGAAACAAACGCATGTGTGTTAAGTGCATTAGGAAAGCACAATTCTGGGCATCTTGGAGAGAGTGACATCACGTTGACTCTGCCCTAGCCCTTGATGGGTACATAATATGATGGCAGTATTAGGAAATGGTGAGAGGTATGAGATAAAACCTAGTTGAAGGAAAGCAGTAATACGTCATAGGGAAGTTGTCTTGAGGGCTGCATCTTGCTTGGTGTCTTCCTTTCCCTGCTTCCTGGCTCCCAGGATGTGAACTGCTCTACACCACCATGTCCTCCCCACCAGGACAGGTCAAGCCCTCTAAAACCAAGAGCAAACACAAACCTTTTTTCCTTTTAACTTGTTTGTGTCAGGCATTTTGTCACGGCAATGAGAAGGCTGACTAGCACAGCACTGTTCCTTTGGGGACTATCTGACTCAAAGACTACTCCATGGTGTCATCTAACCACAGAAGTCACCTTCCTTTTCTAAATGGTAGCGACCATGTCTGGAAGTCTCGGAAATGTAGTATGCCATATTAAAAATAAGAATCAGAAATGGAATCTTACGAATGGAATTCAACACTTTCACACTAAAAGCCAAAACAAAACCACAGAAAGGAAATGTAAAAAGAACTACATTAAAGGGAAGGCACCCAATGTCCGTGGATTGGAAACTTTAATATTATATATTGCAACATTCCTCAAACTAGTCTACAAATCCACGTCAATCTCTGTCGCTACCCCAGCCGTCTCTATAAAAATTCTTACGAATAGACACAGGTTAGGAACATCTGCAATAATGTAGCCAGAGAACAAAGCTGGATGGCTCACACTTTCAAATTTAATGTTCCAAAATCTAATACAATCCTTCAATGGTTAAGACAGTTTCTCAGACCTGCTCAGAGATCAACAGAATCAAGTATCTAGAAATAAATATTTATAATCATAGCAAAATATAATTCAATGGGGGAAGTAATAGTTTCGTAATAAATAAGTGGTTATCTGCATACAAACAGACAAAGCAACACAAAACAGAGAAGATGGGTCCTAGCCTTACATCATGTCTAACAGAAACTCAGATCTAACCGCAGACTCTTGGAAGACACTGGAGCATCCACGGCCTTGGATTAAGCAACAAGCAATAACTACAGCACCAGGGTCAAAAGCAGTAAGAGAAAACAGAGATATATGTAAAAGTACATGCATTTCACAGTTTCCTGGGAAAAAATATAGACAACAGAATTAGGGAAAATACAAAGGATCAGTCAAAGGCCCAAGACAACATGTCTTCAAAGACTCTGAAATGAGCAACAAAGCTACAAAAGGATACAGAGATAAAGGCCAAAGCCACACTGCTTCATACCCACCAGAATAGCTGACATGAAAAGGCCAGATAGTCATCGAGTGAGGATGTGAAATTTCTCATACATTACAGGAAGAACTGTAAAACGCAGCCATTTTGTTAAATGGTTTGACAGAATTCTAAGCATACAGCTACTGTGTGAATCATCAGCTGTGTGGGTTGATATGGAGTCAAGAGAATGGAAGTCTATGTTCCCAAAGAGTGCTTGCTCACAACTGTCCGCAGCATCATTATCCACACTAGATCCAAAGTATAAACAACTTCAAAGTTCTAGCTTTATGAACAGAATGGGCTGCGTTTCTGAAATAGAATATTATTCATCCACAAAGAGGAATGAGGTGCTGATGTGTAGTAACTGTACGGACATTGGAAGCACAGCAGCAGACACGAGGCAAAGGCCCACACAATATAGGGCTGCATTTATATGTAATGTTCATTATAGACAAGCCATGGAAATGGAAGGGACATTGGTGTTCACCACGTGATAGGCCAGGGAGGGAGTAAAGTGAGACTGCTAATGAACTTTGGGTTTCTTCTGGGGTCAATGAAAGCATCTTGGAGTCCATGGTGGGGAGCAATCCAGTGTGTGAATCTATAAGAACCACGGACGGACAGATCATACAGTGTAAAAGTGGCACTATTTATAAAGCCAGGTGTCCCACGGTTGGAAATCACGTTGCAATTGAGACTTGAATAAAGCCCAGCTGCTTGTCGATAAATCCCGCTGCCTCAACCATCAATATTGCTCCTGGAACATCTTCCTGTCCTAAATTACAGACCTCTGGTGGACTCCTGTAGGATTCACTACTGTCAAATACCAGATCACCATCCCTACCTTTATCTTCCCATTTGTCCTCTGGCAAAACACAGAAAGTGACGATCATTTTCTATAGGGCTAGGAAAGCAAGTAAAACAGGACAGGCCTGGGCTTTGCCCTTCATGTTGACTTCCTTCTCCCAACCATGTCAGAGCACCTCCAAGTGATGACAAAAAGCACACATCCTAATTAACACACTATAGACTAGGAAGCACAGTCACGTGCCATTTAGGGGCAGGAATGAGTTTTGAGAAATCCATCACGAGGGGCTCTTATTGATGTGTTTATCCCTCACAAACGAAGACAGTCTGATACCAGTAGGTCACAGAGTCTTTTGGGACCATAATAGTACAGAAACCACCGTTAACTAGACCATGGTTCTACATGGCACATGGCTATAGCACATGCCCATTACAAAACATGAACAGTCTCCTGTAAAATGAGAACTTGCTCACACAGATGTGTAGAGCATGCTCACTGTTCAATAGTAGCAGCAGGTCCTCATTCGGCACTGCATGGAACTGTGCTGAGGGCGCATTGGCAGCCTCTTTTCTTATTGGCGGTCCATAACCCTGTGCAGTTCTCAGTGGTTCTGGAATGGGTAGATCTGAAAAGGCTGTGGCCACAGTAACAAGCCCTCTTTCCTAAGGGGACCTTCTGCAGGTGATGGGCAGGGAGGGACCATCTGTCCTTCCTTTCCCTCCAAATGCCAGGGAGAGGGCTGGAGCAAAGCTGGCACCAATTTGATTTGGCTACAAATGGAGTGAAGGCAGTCTCCAGTCTTCAGCGGTTTGGACTCTTCCTCTCTCCCTCCCTCTCCCCACCCCCACCTCACCCCTACCCCCACCCCCACCCCCACCCCATTCTCCATTCTCTCTCTCTCTTTCTCTCACACACACACACACAGACACACACACACACACACACACACATTCGTGGTTTTGCTTTGATTAGTATAAATCGCCTGTAGTCAATTGTGTCCTTAAAACATTACATGGGAAAATCTAGAGATAGACAAGTCACCAGTTTAAAATCATTCACTATCTGGGTAGCAAGCACAATGAAATCTTCTGTGGCGATGTCTTGCTAAGGACATAACCACCACCACCACCACCACCACCCTTTGTCCACTGTGTCCCTCCTTATGCACTACCCAGCTGCTAGTCCCTCACTAACTCCCTCAGTTAATGGTTTGGTGCTACCCACAGTTCCAGGAATCCACTATGTCTTGGAATGCCCCCCTCAAGCACGAAGGGAATTAGTCGACATACCAGCACCTTGAATACTGAACAATCTGGAATTGAATTGGATGCAAAAGACCAGGAGAGCAAAGGGTCCAGAGAGTTGTATTGCCAACGGGGTTTGAGACAGACCAGTGAGGGACAGAGGCAGCCAGGCCCTGGGACGAGGGGTAGGACTTCCACAACCTCAAAAGAGAAGAGAGCGAGAATGGTCTGCAAGCATCAGGTCGGGGGTGGGGTGTCTGGGAATCATTAGAAGTAGAGACACTACAAAAAGTTTCAGTTACCTGGAACAGGGAAGGGGCTCGGTGGCAGAGAGCTAGCCAGCACACAGGAAGCCCTGGCTCTAGCCTGGTGTGAAATTAATGATATTAATGATGATGATGATGATGATGATGATGATGATGATGATGATAATAATAATAATAATAATAATAATAATAATTTTCAGCTATTGTCATGGATACGAAGCAGAGATCAAGCCAGGCATGTGTGTTAGAAGTCAAAATTAATGGTGGCCTCCTATTGGAGAGTCTATAGCTGGCCTAGTTTAAGAATATTCTTGTATCTCTTTTATAATAACATGACTTGGGTGGAATGGCTCTGTGGTATGATTTTGGCAATTAACCTGAAGTACTAGAGCCATGCTGGCAAGTCCTAAATATAGGACCTCACACCACAGCCTTGGGGCCAGGCAGCTGGGACAGCCTGGATGTTGCTACCTACTCCTTTGATCTTTCTGTGAACTGGTGACAGCTACCACAGGGGAGGGGGGCATGATTCCACAGACAAGCTGATATCAGACACATAAGCTAGCCTAGGCTTACCCACTGCCTGGGCAAACTGTGAGTATCTGAGAAAGATGAACTTCTTTGTTGGCTAGGTCAACGGACTAGCTTGCCTGGAAAGGGCCGTCTGGCTTCTAACTTAGTAAAGAGGAGACACGTTAAAGGCACTGGCAAGAAGAAAAGAGGGTGAGAGCAGGAACAGGAGCCCCAGGGAGAGCCGAAATGTGGTTTTCCCTCCCACCGAGGGGCCCCTGCACTCAATAAACCAGAATGACCCTGGCTGAACTTCCAGGCTTGAAACTGCGGGCTGCTCTTTTAAAGGGGTTCCTCTTTCTCAAGATCAATTGTTCAGCAGAACTGAAAAGCTTGCCCTCAGAAGAGGCTTGGTCCTAAAAAACCTGCAGGGCAAGCCATTAAAAGCAGGAATGTGGCATTTCTCCTAGGGAGCGGGCACACCACACCCACCCTCATCACTGTGGAGACGCGGCTGCCCTCCACTCTAAACTACCCAGAAACCGGAGGACTTGAGAGCCCTGGGTCTAGCAAGCATTATTTAAATGAACTGGCTTTTAGATGAACCTTAAACCACATGTCATTTGGTTGTGGTGCTGCCCTGGGCCAAGAGCTGTTTGTTTAATACTGTCAGCCTCAGCTTACAAACAGACTGTGTTCCAAAAGCGCATTTGCGAGGCTGTGGTTTGAAAGGCAGAGTGCATTTTTCCCCATAGATGCAAGGCTATAAATGACAATTATTAGGGCTACAGGGGAGCATGCAGGGGCACACAGGGGCATGGGCGTGTACACACACACACACACACACAGCTATAAGATGGCCAAGACCTGTCCATTTTAGCTGGGGGCGAAAATAGCAATCAGTAGTGTCACAATACCAATAACTAAAGAATGAAATAAACGATAAAGTTGAGTATCTTTCCCTTTCACTGGTTCCCAATATTTAAACAAAAACAGACTTCCTCAAAGGGGCACCAAATGGGTCTGTACAGTCAGGTTTAGAGCCCAGAAACACTGGGGCTACAGTAAAGGACAAGGTAGTTGGGCTCAGACTAACTTGAAGGGATCCTGGCAATGCTTAAGGGGTGCAATGTTTACACGTGAAGAAAATATGGTATCGGCAAAGCAGCCTGGGGGGACAGCAGAGTAGAGGGCTCAGCCTGGTCAAGGCTTCACAGCTGGTCCTTTGCCTAAACTGGAGCCTGGCTTCAGTTTCCCCATCGTGGATTGATCCCACAAAAATACAAGCTGGCCCCTGGCCCCCCAAGAATCAGAGTGCAGAACCCCACGTGCCTTTTCCACACTGGTAACTGAGACCAGACTAGTTATTTCAACTCTCACTGCCTGGAAAACAGGGAGATTTCATTGCTCCACCTGCCCCCCCACCCCACCCCCATCCCACCCCACCCCCATCCCACTCCCATCCCCATGGACACCAAACCTACTGTTCACAGAGGCATAGCCCCACCAGGTGTCTGGACTTTACCTTTGCTTTTCCAAGTGCCCAATACTGCACCTGGCTCATTTGGATCCACTTAATTAGCATGCTTATTACCTTAAAGCTAATAAGTTACATATTTTGTGTCACTGTGAAAAAGGAAAAAAAGAAAGGAATAGATGGAAGGAAAATTCATTTGTAAAACAACACAAAGGAGTTTTTGCAAGATCTAGCCACCAAGGGGCCCATCAGCTCAAAGCAGATGGATTGACCCTAGGAAGCCAGGAGAAAGGGGAAGATTAATGAATGGGCAGGGAAAGAGTAGGAAGGCTGAAGGAGTGTAATTTCTACATGGAACCTCTGAAGTGTTTTTCATGAGCAGTACAAATTTATGTGCAAACGCAACTGGTCCCTTGAAATTACAAAACGTTTCATTTCTTCCAACTGGCTTGTGTCCGCTCCATCTCCTGCTGACTTGGACTTCTCTTTAAACTATACTTGCTTTTGGTCTTTATTTTTTGGAAGATATATATATATATATATTTGCTTTTGGTTTTGATATTTTGGGATGTATATACAGAGAGAGAAAGAGAGAGAGGAGACAGAGAGAGACAGAGACAGAGAGAGACAGAAAGACAGAGAGAGAGAGAGCTTGAGCCCACACGTGTTAAGGAAGGGAGTGATTTACTCCTGAGCTCAGCTACACCCCATACCTCTTTCTGTTTTCATGCAGGGTCTCAGAAAGTCAAGCAGGCTGATGTGAACTCACTCTGTTTCCCAGGGCGACTTGAACTTGCAATCCTCCTGCCTGAGCCATCTACATAGCTTGGACGACAGGTTTATGTGCAGACTTTTAGCACTTTTGTCACATAGCTATGTGGAAATAAGTTCTTCTGGAACATGGCTTGCCTTTTAAAGAAAAAAAAAAGCATTGTTACATTTACTTGTTTATTTAGTAGAGGACAGAGACACGTATCCTGGGTCAGGGGACAACCTGTGTGTCAGGTCTCTCAGTCCACCCTGTAGACCTCTGGGATTGCATTCAGGCCATCATGCTAGGAACCATGTGCCTTAACCTACTAAGTCATCTGGTTAAGCCCTTTACTTAAAGGTAAGGTGCGTGTCCTTTAGACATGTTTACTGTAACATTTCCGATCCAGAGCTCCACATCCTCACACTCATTAAATTTTCACTTTCCCATAGTGTTTTCCCTTGCTGTGATGTAAGTATTCATACAAATAGGTCATCTACTAATCTACAGTGACATAACTGCTCGTGGACAGGTCATCTACTAACCTTGCTTTGATGTAACTGCTCATCTGAATAGGTCATCTATTATCCTTGCTGTAATATGCTCATATGGATAGGTCATCTACTACCCCTGCTGTGATGTAACTGCTCATATGGATAGGTCATCTACTAATCCATTCTTTCCCTGCTCATGAAACTTATTTCCAAAAGCTACATGTGCCTATGAAGGATGTTTCTATTCTGTTGTATCGGTCTGCCTGTCTGTTCCTGTACCTATTCTTAATGCCCACCGTGTTTTCCAACACCTCTACTGCATTCACTCATTCCTTCCATTACATCATTACAGTCACACTCTGGATGACAGGAGGATGCATAGACAAGCTAGCATTTTAAGTATATTAGCACCAAGCAACAGAAAGATTGTTTATCTAGTCCAGAATTTAACATGCTGTCTACCACAAGCTCTTTGATTTAGAAACAACACTGCAAATTAGTCTTTTTTTTTTTCCTGTAACATTTTTTATTATGTTTCTTTTTTATTTTATTAATTTATTCGGATTATGACTCAATTGTTATCCCATCACTTGTATCCTCCCTTTCTTCCCTCCCTCCTGCTTTCACTCTATTCCCCTCCCATTGATCTAAGACCAAGGGGGACCTCCTCCCCCGCTATTTGGTCATATGCTATCAAGTCTCATCTTGGTAGCCTGTTTATTCTTTCTTTGAGTGCCACCAGGCCTCCCCACATAGAGGAGGTGGTCAAATATAGGGCACCAGAGTTCATGTCAGAGTCAGCCCCCACTCTCCACATAACTGTGGAGAGCAAATTAGTCTTAAATATCACTGTTTTCTGTTGGTATAACAAAATACCAGAGGCTAAGTACTTTTGAAGAAAAGAGGCTATCTATAACAAAAGTCCAAGATAAGGCAGTCATATGTTTCAGCCTCTGGTGAGGACCTTAACTGTGGACGACATCACAATAGTGAAACAGGAAACCAGAGAGAGATTCAGGGGCAAGGCTTACTTTTTATAACAACGTGTTGTCCCAGTCACTGTTCTATTGCTGTGAAGAGACCTCATGATGGTGACAACTCCTATAAAAGAAAGCATTTTGCTTGTTTAACGTTTCAGAAGTTTAGTTCATTATTAGCATGGCAGGGAGTATGGCAGGCATGGTGCTGGAGAGGTAGTTGAGAGCTATACCCTGATCCTTGGGGTGGGGGTGGGGCAGAGGGGGAAGCTGGAGAGAAAGCCACACCTGCCCTAACAAGGCCACACCTCCTAATTCTTCTAATCCTTTCAAATAGTGCTACTCCCTGGTGACTAAGCATTCAAATATATGAGCCTATGAGGGCCATTCTTATTCAAACTGGCACCCTGGCTCTTATGGAAATTAACCAGTATCCTGGAAGGATTACACTAATTCCTTCTGAGAGAGTCACCCCAATGATCTAGTGAATTCACATCAGGTCAGATCAGCTCAATACCAACCCTTGTGTTATTGACAACTAAGGTTTTTGCAAGCCATAGCACTGAGGTTCATAGAAGTACCATAGGAAGTGTGTTTTGGGGGGGGGGGGTTATTCTGATATAACTGTTGTAGTGAAACCAAAAAGAAGATGCCACCTTTGTGTCTCCCCATGTCTTCAGTGCAGTATTTAGACCTTTATGACACAGGGAGCCAGAACTCCAATAATGACAATTGGCCAGAACTTTATAGGAAAAGAAAATTCTGTTTTCATCTAGAAACATCGTATTGTCTTGTTTATTTGACTAAGTTAGGAAAATCCAGATACATGTGAGAACATTCCGCACTGACTAAAAATATTGACCTTTGCCCCTAAGAGGCAGGCCAGAAGCTAAGACAAGGATGTAACCTGCTGAAATGGGTCTCAGGTCCCCAAATCTGCCTTATCCAATCTCAGTAATGGGTGCAGCACCTAACCAAATAAATGCTAAGCTGCACTGACCACCACGGCCAGGGCCTCATCACTGAAGATTAGTCATGTCTTGGAGATCCTATCACCTAAACTTCCAGGTTTGGCTGGGATCTTTCTATCCCCTCCCCCTAACACGTATCCTGGCAGGCACCTTGAAGGCCTTATCTGTAGCAGAAATTATGATTTCTGATTGTTCTCCCTGCCTTAATGCCTCCTTCCCATCCTTGGAGGCAAGAGACATGGTTAACAATTCCCTCACTTAGAAATGGAAATTACTGTCCATTCTCTTGAGGCCATAATCTACACTGTTTAATATGACTTACATAGACTCTCACAGCTACTGTCTTGAGTAGTTAAGAGCCCAGGAAATGGATTCGGTTTTCTCAGGCTCCAAATTGCTACTGTACAAACTATTAGCTTGAAAGTGTCAAGAGCTTTCTCCCAGTACTAGGAATAGAACCCAAGGGCTTTGCATGCTGGGTAGATGCTATCCCATTGAGGTATGCCCACAGACACTTTGACGAGCTTCTGAAGCTCCATTCTTTTGTTGTTGTGTTGTTTTGTTTTTCGAGACAAGGTTTCTCTGTGTAGCCTTGGCTGTCCTGGACTCACTTTGTAGGTCAGGCTGGTCTCGAACTCATCGAGATGCACCTGCCTCTGCCTCCCCAGTGCTGGGATTACAGATGTGTGCCACAGTGCCTGGCTCCTCCATTCTTTAGCTAAGTGGAGATGGTAAGAATACAACTGTGTGTGGAGTGTGTGTGTGTGTGTATGTGTGTGTGTGTGTGCGTCTGTGTGTGTGTAAATTAACACATATAACAACCTGGAGTAGCACTTGGCACACAGCAAGCATTCGGTATCAACTAGTGTTTTTACTTTGGCTCCTCCAGTTCACTGCACTTCTCCAGCCTCCAGGCCTTCACAGCCCCCTTTCCTTTCTTTCTCTCCAGACAGCATCATGGTCACACCAGTGAAATCTCTGGCGGAAATAACCTACAGCAGCCATCACCAGGAACCTTGTCAAAAGGAGAAATTCTCACGCCCCAGGCAAGACCCCCGCATCAGAACAACTGGGAGCGGGGCCAGTAATAGGACCTTTCTGATAGAGCTAGGCTGTGAGCCCACTCACTGACCCTCACGCACTGACCCTCACGCACTGACCCTCACACACTGACCCTCACACACTGACCCTCACGCACTGACTCT
The DNA here is from genome assembly GCF_903995435.1 of Acomys russatus. Lineage (NCBI taxonomy): Eukaryota > Metazoa > Chordata > Mammalia > Rodentia > Muridae > Acomys > Acomys russatus. Next base: position 56,816,664 of record NC_067151.1, read on the forward strand.
CACGCACTGACTCTCACGCACTGACCCGCACTGACCCTCACGAGCTGCCTTTGGATGTTTATCTGACCCTAACCCCCTGCTAGGCAGGAAGTTCCCCAGTTGCGCCTCACACCTCTTCCTACCTGTTCCGGACCTTGTGCTCAGCTAATCAACACTAAGTAACACCTTGAGAGCGATGGGGGTAAGCCACATTCTGTAGACTGGATGTTTTAACTGGGTGCTTGCTTCTTCGTTGCATGTCTGAGTAAATTTATTCTCGGTGTTGGGAGAAAGGTGCCCTCTGAAGGTGAAGGGCAAAGGTAGTTCTGAGTGATTTCCCAAGGCACCCCACAGGTTCTGGAACACCACCCCCAGAACCGTCAAGTTCTGAGTACTCTTCTTTGTGGAAGTCCTCGGCTTTGTTACCTTTGAAGATGCTGAAGGCGGAGCAACAGTGGGCCCAGGAAATAAGATCTGAGGTCCGAACGCGGTCCAAGCTCAGCATGTGCACAGCCTCCCAGCCTTGGTTCCTCTGATGGACACCTCTGCCAGAAGAGAGCTAAAAAGGAAACTTCTTTCTGCCTCCTCTTGCTTCCTTCGCTTCTTTCCTCTTCTTCTCTTCTGTTCCCTCCTCCTCTCTCTCCCTTTTCTGCCTCCTCTCTTCCTTACTCTTTTCCCTTTCTCTCCTTACTCTTCCACTATCCTCTCCTTGTCCTTCCTTCCTCCCTTCTCTCCTCTCCTTCCTCTTCCCCTTTTCCCTCCCCTGCCCCTTCCTTCTTTCTTCCTCCCTCTCCGCGCCCTCTTCCCCTGCCTTTTCCCCTCCCCATATCCTCCTCCCTCTTCCCACCACCTCTCCCTTTACTCTCCCTCTTCCCCTCCCCCACTCCCTCCTTGCCCGCTCTGACCCTTTTGTCCTGAACGCCTCACACCTCTTCCTACCTGTTCAGGACCCACCTCCAGCGCCAAGTCACCTCTGGTTACAGCAGGGAGTATGAGGCGGGGTGCAGGACGGTCCATCACCTAGAAGGACTCGCAGAAAGTGTCCCTGCCTTGCTTCCTTGCTTCCTGAGGCAGAGGGGAGGCGCACTGCGCTGGCGAAGATGCATGGTGACACTGGGATCCAAGTTACCCAGCTAAGGGCAGGGCGCCCGCCCCGCCACCACCAGGTCCGCTTCCACGCATGACCCGAGGGCGCGGCCCGCGCGGACTCTGCCACACGCTTCCCGCGGGGATCCAGCGATCATAGCGGCGCGCACGGTGGCAGCCGTGCTTAAGGCAATCCCGCAGCTGTATCTGGTACCAGCAGGGCGCGGGCCAGGGATCCCGCTAGGGTCCTGAAGATGTTGTCCCGCAAACGCCTAGCGCCATCTGGTCTCCAAGACTCCGCCCACAGGGATGTGGCCCGGCCCAGAATGGAGGCAGGGTCTCTGGACCTTCTGGAAAATGTTCTCTTTCTCTCTTTCCTCCAGGCCTTCTTCCTTCCTTTCCTTCTCTCTCCCAGGCTGTTCCAGATCCGTTCCCACCCACCAAGGAGGCTGCCTCCTCCTCCTCCTCTTCCTCCTCCTCCTCCTCTTCCTCCTCTTCCTCCTCTTACTCCTCCTCCTCCTCCCTGTTTGCTGCAGCCCCCACTGGCCCAGGATAAAGACCCTGATATTGAAGGAGAGGGGAGGTGTTGTGTGTGTCTCAGCTTCTCCTTAGGCCCTGAGGGTCTCTATCTAAGAATGCATCTGAGTTACTAGATGCCTCCTTAAGGGACACCTTGCTGGGCTCTGCCCCAAGGTTCTGATTTAAACCTTGTGTATGCCCTGGGAGTTGCTGGTGCTCAGGCTTAGCCTTCTGCTGGGCTAGTCCTTGCCTACCATTGGTGAGTATTGGAAATCCAGTCTTATTTTTATGTTTGCCCGTGGGACCGTTCTGTTGCTGTGGCTGGCCCTGGAGCTATATGTTCAGGCTGGATCCTTTTCTTCTGGAGTGCGCATCCTTAAAATAAGGACAAAAGTATCCAAATGAGAGTGGAAGACTAGCGGCAAGGGGCTGCTCCTGACGTGGGGAAGATTGGAGGAGGCTGGGGGCGTGGCAGTGACTGACAGGCCTATGTAAGACTACACCCCACCGCTCTGAACCTCGCTGCGTTTTCTTTTCCTATCTAGCATGTTTGACTGTGCCTTTGTTTGTCTGAGACCCTCGATCAGCTGCCATCGGGTTTCGAGAGAAGTGACCTCTGGTCATCTTTGCTGGCTACTGGCTTTCCAGTATCCAGAACTGAATCTGGCAAAAGGTGAATCCTCAGTATATATTTGTTAAGTGAACAAGTCAGTAACCAAGTGAACAGTGGTATCCCATATCATGGCCTATGACCTCAGCGCCCAGCCATCTTTCCTAGGCTAACACCAACCACAGACCCTATGGTGTATTGAGCCAGTTAAAACACTTTCTGTACATGTGAGACTCTTCAAATCCCGCAAGTCATTTCAAACACTTTTTATAAAGCAAGGACCACTTGTACAGAAATAGGAGTCATGACTTTTTCATTCATGGAATTCGGCGGGTGCAGGTAGGACAGCAAGCTGTCTTATAAAAGGGGGATTACATTTTGAAGACCAAGCAAAAGAAAAATGCAAATAGAAAAGTATAAAGCAGGTCTCAGAAAAGAGCGGAGAAATGGTAAGGACGAAGAGAAGTTCTTGGGAGGAGGAAGTTTGGAGGTAAGATGGCCCTGGTAGCTATCTCGGCCATTGAAATATTCTACAATAATGAAAAAAGTAGCTACAGGGTGTGGCAACGTGCATGGCCTCAGAAGTGCACTGAAGGCTAACAGGACTGAAACACCCTCTCAACTTCTGTCTGGCACTTTAGAGCAACCCAACCTCCTTTTGTCTGTTTGATTTTGATTTTTTTTTTTTTTTTTTAAATGCCCCATAGCACGAGTTCCTTAACAGGGACTCAACATGGTAGAGCTCATTGTTGGTTTGACAGAATCTGGGATTCCCTGGCATATGGTCCGGTGGGGGATAGTCTTAGCTAAGTCATTTGATAACGGGAGCCTCACCTGAACTATGAGAAGAACCATTTCCTGTGCAGTGGGTCCTGGGCGATATAAATAGAAAAACGCAAGCCGAGTACATCTTCTGTCAGTCTCCGGCTAAGGATGTGATGTGACCAGCGGCTTCAAGCCCCTGCTGCCTTCTCTTTCCCACCACGGCACTCTGAACTGTGGCTAACACAACCCTTTAAGCTGCCCTTGGAATGCAGCAGCATCTCTTCAGATGTGTTGATTGGGTGTGCAGTGTGCCACACGTAGATACTATGTGCAGCTGTTTCTGAAGCCTGCTCTTCTCTCAGTGCATGTGGAGCCCTTTCTATGCCGTACTTTGTGTACTTCTAATGGCATCACACTTAAGTTTTGAAGCAGCAGAGGAGTGGGATGTGGGCTTTGGACTGTCCTTCTCTGTCTTGTCCTCGGGACTATCCCTAGCCATCCCAGCTCAAGGGTGACAACGCATTCCCTATGGCAAACTCTGTTTATCCGTCATAGAGCTTACTACATCTGGTATCTTTTGATGGCTTGTTTGTAGTCAGCCATTTCCTCGTAACCCAGGAAGCTTTTTTCCTTGTCTTCTTTTGTCATCATATGCCATCTGTTAACCCAGCACAGGCAAGCCTTAGTTGCTGATTGGGTGAGTCAATAAATGAGAAGATGGTTAACAGTCCTAAAGGATGGAAAGCCAGCCGGCTTAGAAGTCAGGTCAACAACACGGTAGGACCCAGAATGAGACTCTGGGTTTCTGCTTTCAACAGTCAGGTAGGTGGGATGTGGGTCTATGGTGCAAAATCAGTGAAATAGGGTGTCTGGGGGGAGGGGAGCAAGCAGTGTCCTCACAGAGGCAGGTTGGTTCATAGCAGGAGTGACAGGTGAGTAGAGGTCTGTATGTTAGAAGAATCTGAAGTTCAAATAGGGCACTTGGCAGGCTACAAAAAAAAAAAAAAAAAAAAAAAGGTAAGAGGTAGAGAGATAGGAAGAAGAGAACAGACAGACGGACCACAAATGGGGGGATGGAAACGGCTTTCCAGATGGCATAGCTCATGAAGAACACATGTCATGGCGACACGCAGAAAAGGAGAGCACCTGACCATAGATACATTCCCACCTATGGGGTGTTCTTTTTTTTTTTTTTAACTTTTATTTTTTTTAAGTATTTTATTTAATTTTAATTTATGTGCCTTGGTGTGGGGGTGTCAGATTTTGGAGTTACAGACAGTTGTGAGCTGCCATGTGGGTGCTGGGAATTGAACCTAGGTCCTTTGGAAGAGCAGGCAGTGCTCTTAACCACCGAGCCATCTCTCCAGCCCCTATGGGGCTTTCTTGAGCCTCATTATAAACATTCTAAGTGTCATCTGGTAAAAATGCATATTCAGAACTGGGTTTGTATTAGGCAGAGTTATTTTTTGACATATACTTTCCTCTTAATATGTCGTGGATCAGCAACCTGTGTTATTTTTAATTTATTTTATTTTTTTTTTATTTTTTTATTCTTGTAACCTGTGTTATTTTAAAATCCCATAGAGTTCAAAGGAAAAACAAGTGTGTGGATTTTTTTCATCCTTTTGGTAAGTATTTCATTTTGGGAAATAAAAAATAAATAAAAGCTTTCAGGCTTTGTTAACTTTCTTGTGTAATTTAAGTTTTTCCTGTCATCTACTAGAAACTGCTATTTGGATGTGGGCCCTCCTGGGCAAATCTTCTAATACCCTTATATTTTCTGCCCTATGTTTATTCTCTTAAAATATTTTAAATTCTCTGAGAGTTTTTCAGTTGAAATGCAGTCTTTCCATCCAGCTGCTTCTGCCACTTTATCTTATTGTATATGTGTCTTCGTGGGATTCTTGTCATTACGGGTGGAGAAACCTTCTGTCTCCAACAGGCATGACCTTTGGCTGTTCACTTAATGCACACACTGCAAGACTTTCGATGCTTTCTTGCAGCAGAGAACACAGTCGGCAGCCAGTGCTGGCGGCTGGCTTGCTGGACATTTTCTCAGTGTGAACAAGGACTGTCCACAGCCATAGGTCCTTTCTCTCGGGTCAGACTGTTTCCACAGAACGGAATCTTCTTGTCTTCCACACAGGGGTGTGTGTCTGCTCACCAACATTCTGAGTCAAGTGGTCAGGTCTGTGTCCAGCAAGCCAAGGCCAGCCACACAACAGAGGTTCTTCATGTACCAAGCTCCTAACCGTTATAAATGTGCCCGCCCACCCCAGAGCTGCACAGCCTGCTAGGCTTGGAGGCTGGAGGGGCTATGTTCTTTCTATTGTGCCAGCACATGGGCCTTTGAATGACTCCCAGCTGAACCTGCTGCTATCAATCCCAGGTGCCCCGGGAGTCCTAGGACCCCTCAGCCCCCAACTCCCTGAAGATGTTTATGACTTCCTGTGCTGGTCTCCCTCAGTGTCTTGTCTCCATGTTATTTTCCCAGGGTCCGTCTGCTTTCCAGCCCTCTAACTCTTGCCTGGACTCCCTTCTCTTCTCCGTATATTTGGAGACCTATGCCAGTTTGTCTTTCTGATGTCATCCCAGCTGTGTGTGAAGGAGACGAGGCAACTGCACACATATTTCACTGGAAAGCCTTGCTTTTACTTGACTCTATTATTTGAACATCTTTCCACAAATATACATTAACTGTTTATGTCTCTTTTGTGAATTTCTTGTTCATATACTCCATCCTTTGGAATTCTGTACCCTTCTAAAATATAGACTCCAAAGCCCTTTTTACTTTGAGATTATTAACTTTCTGCCTCTCAGGCTGGGGGTCTTTTCCAAGTTTTCTTTCAGTGGAGGCAACTGTAATAGATTTGATTCTTATGCGCTTAGAACCCATCAATTACCTCGCTTTATTTATCAGTGTTGGGCTTCTAAATGTCTTATCCAGCACAAGATGTATAAAAATGTTTATCCACATTTTGTTCTAATGCTTTTAAGAGTTTTATCCTTGGCGGGTGTGGTGGCACACGCCTTTAATCCCAGCACTCGGGAGACAAAGGCAGTCGGATCACTATGAGTTTGAGGACAGCCTGGTCTATAAAGCAAGTCTAGGACAGCCAAGGCTACACAGAGAAACCCTGTCTCAAAAAGAAAAAGAAAAAAAAAAGAATTTTATCCTTACATTTTAATTATTTGATCCATATGGGGTTTATTTTTAAATACAGACTGAACATGTATGGATCCAACTTACTTTTTTCCAAAGACTTCACCTGCTCCCCCTGCACCGTTAATTGCACAATCCCTTTCTTCCCCTAAGCTAATTCAAAGTAGCTCACATGTTATAGGCTCCTGGGTCGACCCCTGGACTGCTCTGTCCCATCATCTGTCTGCCTGCCTCTAAGCCAACCTAGGTATCAGATGGTCTCTAAGGCTGCACCATGGACTTCAGAGTCTGGTGGTCCACACCTCAGTCTTGAGTCTTTTCATACACTCACCCTTCCAGACAAGTTTCCATGTTGACATCACTTCCACACTCTTAAGACCTTGAAATAGGCTTACCAAATAGCGTCTCAGAAAACATGGCCTCAAAAGTAGGTACCACTCCGGTGGGGTGGGAAAGGTTGTCCTATTAAGGAGTATAACAACTTTTTAAAAAAGTATCCCCAAGAGAGTTATTGTCATATCATCATCATCACCTTTTGTTAGGAAATAATAGTTTTGAAATCATATCACCTAAGGACATCGTCACAGGTAGTTAACTGAAGATGTCTGAGGTACAATTCTGCACCCTCACCATCCCTAGGCTTCAGAAGAATAACTTGTCACCCTCCATTTAAAACAAAACAAAAGGACAGAGTCAGAGGATGATTAATGACAGTTATGCCCAGGGCTCCATTACTAGTAAAAGGGACATAGATTGTCGCCCCTGTTGATTCCTTGGCTGCCTGCTTGAATCTAGTATTAACATAAAGCACAATTATCCTGAAGCTCTCTAATAGCAAAAGCAGAGGAGGCCTCTAGACACTACTTCTGCTGAGGTAATTGGCTCTTGGTTAAGCTCCATCCTAAAAAAAAAAAAAAAATGCAGTATCTCTCCTAGGCCCATGCTATTCCAATGAAGTGCACACAGGCAGTTATAGATTTCATTCCAGCATCAAATGAGGAGGAAACTGAGATAGACACAGGGCCAGTGATACACTCGAGGTAATTATCCAGGGAACTGAGAACTCACTGTTTGTTGGTACACAGTGCTGGATAGCCACAGTCACGCATCTCTGGGCTCTAAACCCAGCCGATGTTTTCTCCTCCAAAACAGGAACCTGCAAAGGGGGGGGGGGGGTTAATCAAAGAAAGGGAGTCTTGTGTTTCAGTTACTGTCAAGAGACACTGCAGCAATGCTATATAAAAAATAACATTTAACTGGGGCCTGCTTACCATTTCAAAGGGTGAGTCCGTGCCCATCGAGGCTGGAAGCATGGCAGCACGCAAGCAGGCCCTGGAGCAGTGGCTGCATGTTGCAGGCAGAGTGTGATGGCCTGGGCCTGGAATAGGCTTCTGAAATCCCAAAGCCTATCCCCAGTGACACACCCCCACCAGCAAGTCATACCTACTCCAGCAAGGTCATACCTCCTAATATTTCCTAAATAGCCCACCAACTGGGAAGCAAACATTCTAACGTGAGGCTATGGGGCCATTCTCATTCAAACAGCCGAGAGGTACCTGCTATTACTTGGAAGTTTCCATGTTTCTAGAACTTGGCACCTGAGACCAGCTGCTGTGACCTCCATCTAGAACCCACCCGTGGAAGCCACAGGATAGATGTCCATGTCAGCCAGTGCACTAACCACTTCCTTGTTCCTGGCATTATCTAGAAAAACACTGACAAGCCTGCCTAAGAGATGTTAACAGTCATCCAGAGCCTTGCTCTGCCTCCTCAGGGAATGTCTCATGCCCAGAAGCACGTGTTCACATAAGAGTCTGTTTGAATTGGAAATCCCAAACTGATACCTCTCAGAACCGCTTACAGCATCTGAAGGAAGTGCCGGGGAGAACATCTGGCTGACACTAGATCTGTGTAACTGAGCTCTGTCTGCCTGCTCTTCTCTGCTGTCTTCCAGGACTTTAGCTTTTGAACAATACCTTTGATGCTACCAGTCTAGGAAGCTGTTGTAAGGTTATGGTTTTCTGTTGATTGGTTTGAAGGTTTTGATTAACTAAAGGTAGTCTTTGGAGGATTCTGTTCTGGGAATGTCTATGCTCACCAGTTCAATTGCAAGGATATAGGCCCTGCTCGGTAATGCTGCCTTACCTGGAAGGTAGACCAGTACTCCAAACAAACACGACTTCTAGGCAGCTCTGACTCTAAAGCCTTGGGATCAGTGCTGGCATTTGCTCACTGGAGTTATTCCAGACACCGCCAGCCAGATGGTTTTTAGGCGTACTAGATTTATAGGCTAAAGGGGCACTGCTCATGGGAGGCCACGCTAAACTTTTGACTGATTTGCCAAAACAAAAGTACAGGAATGGAGACACATGTGGCTTTCCAACCTAGGGAAAAGAATCAAATATTTATTAATGGCGATCTGATGGCTGGTGTTTTCTGTTTGTTTGTTTTGTTTTCATCCTGTAAGCAAATTATTTTATAATTACTCTCATCCTAAGTGACTACAGAGCTGGGGACCATTTTTTTTCCTAGTTTGTATTTCTCATGTAATGTTTCAAAATACATGTTGAGAAAATATATTTTAATGCATCCTTTTCTGCATTCCAGCTCTCCAAGCTTTCCACAGATGATGCATGGAAGTAAGTTATTAGTTTTTAAAAATTTTTTTTTATTAATTTATTCTTGTTACATCTCAATGTTTATCCCATCCCTTGTATCCTCCCATTCCTCCCCGCCCCCATTTTCCCCTTATTCCCCTCCCCTATGACTGTTCCTGAGGGGGATTACCTCCCCCTGTATATGCTCATAGGGTATCAAGTCTCTTCTTGGCAACCTGCTGTCCTTCCTCTGAGTGCCACCAGGTCTCCCCCTCCAGGGGACATGGTCAAATGTGAGGCACCAGAGTACGTGAGAAAGAGTTATTAGTATTTTTATGGCTGTTTTTATTCACAATGAGATTCTCCTCCTAACAGTTGGAGAGGCTGAATGGAGTCATCATTGTATTTGTAGATGGAGTGGGGGTAGGAGAGCATGTGTGTATGGAACGCAGACACTTTAGAGCCAAGGAGTGTGGGTTTTATGTGCCTTCTCCGATGTGATCCATGCAGTACCACCAAGTTAGATTTGTGTGTTTCTTAAAATATGGCACTAGGAAGTTCACGTTTATTTTAGGCAAGCAAGACATCTGGTTTTCTTTAAGCTCTGTTTTCTCTGTGTTTGGGGACCTACAGTGGGGCCATTGGGTACTGTGAGCACCACATGAAAGAAATAAAAAACGAAAGCCCCTCCCTTTCTTGCATTACAGTAATCAATTATGAATGTTTTTCTATTCAAAATAGGAAATGCTTATTACATGTGTATACTAATTTATGCTCTTGAAAGTACTTCCATATAGGTTAACCCACTTGAGATGCATTTTCATTACATATATATGGGGGTTTACCGTGGGGTGTGTGAACACACACACATACACAATGGATTGCTATCAGAAGGCAGATTTTGTTTTCTATTTATGGGAGTTCCATTTTAGGTTGAAGATGAACTCACGTGTCCACTCACATGGCCTATGTGGAAAGTCCATTTATTTCACGGAATACTTAATGCTCATTTTGGACTTAGGTCTGTAAAAGACGAAAGACATGAGTTCTTAGACCCCTGTCCTTTCTCTTTCTTTGCTTCCATTTCTTCTAGGGAGTGAGTGAATTTCTTATAAGCTTAAAAAAAAAAAAAAAATCATCCTTGTCTTGTGAGATCAGCTTCCAACAGATCCATGTAAGCGTGTTCATGTTACTTCCCCGAGTCCATGCCAGCTTCCTCGCTTGATAAATGACAGGTGCTTAGTCCATCTGTATCCCTTCCAGTCCTGACATCCTAAGGACATCTCTCCAAGCCCAATTCCAGCAGGCATCATTATCGCAGAAAGCTCATTTCTATGTCTTCCCCAGCAGGGGGCACCCCTGGGGTTTAGATGGAGCCCTTTCCTGAAGCGCTGGATACTTTCAGGCCATGTAGAGATGCTGGAAAAGCAGACACCTCAAACAGACAGCATATCCAGCGAGAACCTTTACAAGGTCATGGGCTTCTAAGTGCAACACTAGCTAACTGCATGTGGTAACCAGCCAGAAGTGGAAAAGTATCTTCAGAAGATTCTGTGACCGGGGGGGGTGGGGGGGTGGGGGCAGGGGTGGGGGGGTCCCATCGCAACTGAGACATGCTGTCTTGCCTTCTCCCTCCCCCCCTCTGTCTTTTTCCCTCCCTCCCTCCCCCTCCCTCTCTCCTTCCTTCCCTTTTTCCCCTTCCTCTCTCCTTTCTCTCTTTCTCCTTCCTCTTCTCTCCTCCTTCCCACTCCCTACCTCTCTTACCCTCCTCTCCCTCTCAAGCTCTCCCTGTCTCTCTGCCTCCCCCCCACACAAGTCTCAGTGTTTTTAGACCAGTGGTTCCCAGTCTTGACCACCCTTAAATCATATGAAGATTTTTTTTTAAATGGCTGATACTTTAAACACTACACACCCTATACAAGTGTGTAAATATCACACAGTATCCCACTAAAATGCAGTTTTACATAATCATTAAAAAGAAACTTACCATGACTAAATGTTTAAAAATAAGTTTCTATCCTGGAAATCTTGATTACTTTGCTAGGGCTACCATAAATAAAATACCTTTTCCTGGTATTTCTAGAGGCTGAAGGGCCAAGATCCAAGTGCTGGCAAGGCTGGGCTGACAAGTGGAAGGGATGGGGGTTATCCCTTCAATCCATGAGTTCTAGCAGGCTGAAGAACTAGGGGTGCTCCTTTAATGTGGGGTTCAGCTCTCAATGCCCCCTGTTTGTCACATAATGGAGCTGGGATACAGCTTGGGCACTACAACTTTTGAAAGGTCCCTAATGATCCTAATACTTGCACTAGATCAATGGCTTTCAGCCACTCTAACACCGTGACCCTTTAATACAGTTCCTCCTGTTGTAGGGATCCCCTAATCATAAAATTATCCTGTTTGTACTTCATAACTGTAACTTTGCTGCTGTTGCAAACTGTAATGTAAATATCGGATGTGCAGGATATCTGATCTGTGACCCCTGAGCCCACAGGTTAAGAAAACTTGCTCTAGAGCCTCTTCATGGTCACTTATCAGATGGTATATTGCTTATTCTATCCATCAAGGTGCAAAACTAAGTGTCCAGCTAAAAACTGAAATCCATTTATCATCTGAATGCTTGTGCTTGTCCAGGAAAACCCTTCGGCCTGTTGTTCTCCCTATAATGGTTATGTTAATGTAACAGTTTGTGCAGTGTTCTCTAGAGCTATCTGCTGCCTGTCAGTTGAGACCGTCACCCTTGACACCATTTATGTGCAGGGCCGCTTTTTGAAGTCAACTCACAAGCTCTTTCACAGCCTTATCTGAAGCACCACTTACTGAGGAATTATTGCAGACAGGTGACTTTCCCGGGGTTATGAGACAATGGAAGTGGTTGATTTAGAACCAACTGGAACCTAAGTCATCTCCACCTTCTTGGCCTCTGAAATGAAGAGACGGAGGTCAAAGTCACACATGAAAGCAAAGGACTCAGGGAATTGGTTTTGCTGCCCCGTCCTCCAATTCCAAAAGAAAAGAAGAAACCAAGAGAAACTCTGCGATCAAAGCTTACCCACCTACATCTGAAATTCTCGTTTTCCTGCGAGCCAAGGTGGTGTTAATGTTTTGCCGGATATGCGATGACTGGGACCTTTTTCATGCCCCCGTCTGTCCGTCTGTCCGTTGCTGCCTGAATCAGGAGAAAGTGCTCCGGATGCACCAGGGTCACTAGGCCAGGCACGTGGAGAGATGATCTTGAGCTTCTCCTCTGCCCTGATCACAGTCCAGGTGATGCTGGTGCAATGGAGAGAGAGGTACAGCTGTTCCTGCACGTAAGTTCCCTGGCCATCTGGCTGCCACCTTCTTCCTTGTGGCCACTATGGATTAGGGCTGTTTTAACTTAGGTCAGTGTCTCCCAGCCAAGTGTGCTTTTGCTCTGCAGTGATTTCTGGCTGCGTCTGGGAAGGCTTCTGATTGTCAAGACTTGGCTTGAGGGGACAGTATGAAGGGAGCGGGACTGCTCCTTGTGTCCAATGGAAAGAACCCAGGAACGCTAGTAAACTTCCACCATGCAGGCCAGCTTCTGTGACACAAGTGACCTAGCCTAACGGTCACTATGGCCTTTAGTGTGAAGGCCTTGCTTAACTACCATGTTCCCCTTTGTTCATGGTCAACCTCTGCCAAAAGCCTAGAAAATGAGGTTTAGGGTGGCAGAAAGCAAACGTTTAAGCTGTGTCATACTGTTTCGTTAGAGGCAAATGATACTAATGAATGTGGCCGTCATCTTACCACAAAAGGTTTGCATCTCCTTGGAAATATGCAACCCAGATCAGGGCATCCCTCTGAAGACCAATCTCAGTGGATCGTGTCCACTGAACCCTGCCATCCCTGTGGCCTGAGAGAGCTTACCTTCACAGTCCTCAGGCAGGGCTCCCTGGATGGCTTGGTCCGATCAGAAGCAAGCCTCCACTGCCGGAGTTGCTGATTCAATTGGAACCAAGTTCTCAGGTGTTACTAATGCTGATGTTCCTGAGACCACACTTAGAAAATCCCTGGTTAACATCCCAACGTGGCCTCAATGCAGAAGCAGTGCAAGGGGAACAAGTCCTCTGTGGGAGCTCTATGAGCCTTGCGCTGCCTGTTATAAAAGGCTTGCCTGTGAAAGATAAAGGTTTGTCTCAGACCAATGTTTTATTTTATTGTTCCATCATAAACATTATTTCCTATGTACTCCAGGGTTTAGAGGAATTTTCAGTATAGTATACTATTTAAGTTTGAGGGCTTTCTAATATTTTAAGGAGAGAAGAGAATTTTGTTTTATTTTTGCTTTTTAAGCAAATCCATCAAAATTGTGCATCACCGTTATCCTGTCAATTTAAAAAAAAAAAAAGCCCTCCTCCTTGGACCCTAGCAAGGTACCCATGAATGGCTTTACACCCCTGAGAATATGGGCAGCACTAATTGGACTCGGTGGGGTTTGGTCTTGGCTTCTTTTTAATGATGGACATGAGGTGGGGGGGGGGGGTGTGGGAGGAGACTCAACAGAGTTGACGGAAGATCGGGACAGATGTGATAAGTACACTGCATGCCTCTGTAAACAACATCCCAAGAATAAATGAAATATAACCACAAAAGCCTTCTTAGACAACAAAAAAACACCCCTTACATTGCACTTGCATACATTTTAAACAGATAACCCTAGAATCACATATCCCTAGTTATCCAGTGCCTGCCTCACGGGAGAACTGTAAGTGTGTCTCCCAACAGCCCACTCTGTACAAATGGAAAAGCCCAAGTTGGAACTTCTGAGTCCTCGTGCAAACAGGAGCCTGAAGACCTAAGAAATTACTCAGTGCTCCATTTCTTTGTCTTTTTATTTTTAAAGATTTATTTTATGTGTCTGAATGTTTTCCTGCATGTATGTATGTACATTCCTATGAGTAAAATACCTCATCGTATCCCCTGGTACCGGGAGCTACAAATGGTTGTGAGCTGCCATGTGGGTGCTACCAACCTAACCTGGGTGCTCTGTAAAAACAACAAATTATGCTCTGCACCGCTGAGCCATCTCTCTATCTTTTCTCCGTAATTGAAAATTATCTCTGAGTTAGAAAGTATAGGGTGGTTTTGCCTCTGTCGTCATTTTGCACAGTTAGCTCCCTCCCCTTAAAGAGAAACCAATGCCACATGAGCCCATAGGCTGTTGCCTTGCTCCCTGATACAATTCTGTTCATTGTGCTTTGGGGTGGCGAACGTCAAGGACTCTGTCCTTGTGTTTAAAAAAGAACCTGCTCCCGTGTCGGCTCTGAGAATCTACTCCATTGCATCAGTAAGTGTGGAGCTCTTACTGGGGTAATGACACGGGTAAGCCTGAGCAGCCATCAGCTTCTCTCTAAAGACTTGTGTCCGTCTGGTCCTCCCTGGTTTATAAGGACACATCGAGTCCAGGTGGGCTTCGCAAGCTTTGACGTCTGCTGGCAGCCGCATCTCTAAAGTTGTTTTCTGTTGTGCACTTTGCTGACTTGGACACTTGAGGTGTTGTGCTTTCGGATGACCCCCACACCCTCTCAATCGTACCACTCTCACTCCCTAAGGTTGTAATTTCTGACTCCTGTCACATGGCTCTCCTATTTTGTCACAAGTCCAAGGGGCTCTGCCGTTCTAAAGGTCACCCTGAAGATTACCAGAGGGCTGAGAGTGTTGCCTCTCTAAAGGCAGTCCTGTTTTACTCTTCACAAAGCTGGGGGTTCTGACAGTGACCAAGCGCATAGCTAGGTCTCTTTGTGACAATATTCTGTTGGGTTAGCTTAGAAACTAAATAGGACACCAATCCCTTAATGACATTGTCCCAAAGGAGCAGGTCAAGTAGCCATTCCCCAGAATGTCTCCTCTGGTCCTGTCACCCACGGGGGCATTCAGTAGTGAGGCCTGGCTTCCTTACACGTAGGCCTGGGTGCTCTGTAATTTTCATCCTTTCTTGGAAATTAATCTCCAGAGCAAGTTGTCAGGACACAGCCTGATTTTGGTGGCATCTGTCACCACTGAAACTGGAAGTGCTTATGAAGCACCCATAGCTTGTTAAGACTTTGCTTTTTTAAAAGTATGTGTTAAATGAACTATATTGGGAGAACCAGGGCTGAGTATATTACTCTAGTTAATATCTTGAGGCTACAGTTGATATCCGAAGTAACTATCCAGAGAGAGCCTAGCTTTCGAATATTTTCTAGGGACACCTGAGGTCACATAGTAGCTCAAAGGGCAACTGAGAGCCTCGAACTCATTTATAAGATTATTTTAAATTTCTAGCTCTTTTCTATAGAATAACAGAGGGCCATACCATCTACAATAAAACATAACAAAGGTCCATATAATCTACAAAATCTATAATATAATATAATAAAGGATAATAGCACCTATAACATAATATAATGAACGGGCATATAATAAAGTTTATTTCTATGATTTGCTGCTGTAACTTCCACCAATATATTAGTAGCATATCATTAAACAGCATATATAATTATAATTGCTATAATAATCACCTTATAATAATTATAATCACTGTAATAATAACACTAATATATACCTCTTGAATTACTATTATAGCCATGACAAGAGTCTTTTGAACATTAATCCAGTTACCTGGAGTGGTACTTAATTTTTAATCCACTTTGTACAATATAGTTCATAGAGTTTAAACAAGTTGGCCAAAGCTGTATAATTAATTGGTTGCAGATATAAGGCTAGAATCCAGCCCCACCAATCATTCACTGTCACATCAAGAGCAAGCTCCTTAAATATCTCTAAGCCATGTGCAGCAGACACGTCTAAGGACCTGTCTCACAGAGGTGTGGCTCAGAAACGTGTCTACAAGGAGTTCTAGCATGGGGGCTGGATGGTTCAGAGCCCTGCGTTGACTCTAAGTGTGCAGAACAGAGAGCACATCCATCTGAGATGTTTACATCTGTAACTATATGAGCTGCCAAAGCAGTCTGCCAATGGAAGGATTCTTTTCCAGATACTTGTGTGAAGCTGAAGTGACTCCCTGGTCACTGATGTACATTTTACATTAGGGCATTTTGGTGAATTTCTTCTTGAAAGCAATGGACCTGTGTGCGTATTGCCACACCCTTCTACTCAACCGTGTTCGTTTGGAGAACAGTTCGCTGGGCTACTTTTGAAAGGTGCACTCATTGGAGTAGGAGGCAGGATGATGAAGGGAGAGACCACAGGCTTGCTTAGGAGCTGAAGACCCTAGCCATTTCTTTAATCACAGTGAGCCTCATTTTCCCCATATTTAAGATAATAGACTGTAAAGAAATGGAGAAAAAAAACCTGTCAGTGTCTGCTGCAACATATAAAAACTTTAGAACTACCCCTCCCATCTTACAACAGCAGCAGCCTGTGAAAACTGAGTATCAAAACTATTGAACTTGGCAGAGAATTGAGAACATGGGGACCCACTACTTTAAAATCATAGAGATAGGCGAATGGGGTTGATCCCAGGCAAAGTCTACCATTCACAGGTAGCACCAAGAAAACTTAGGCATAAATCTAAGAAATCATGTGCTAGATCTATATTAAGATAGCCAAAAGCTCTAAAATAAATAGAATGGTGTCTCATGTTCAAGTCACATATTGTTAGGATGATAATTCTTCCGGGTTTGGCTTACAGAATCAATAAAAGCCCAATGCACATTCTAGCAAGCTGTTCCGTGTACTGTCACAAAACAGTTCCACAGTTTATATTGAAAGCTCAAAGAACCAGAATAGCAAGTCAACACTGAGGGAGAGTGAGGTCTCAGGATGGATGCTATCCAACTTCAAGACTTGCTATAAACCTTCAGTCATCAGCAGTGTGGTGTAAGCAAAAAGAATAAACAGGCAATTACTGGCCAGATGGGACAGTCCCCTAAGAGAACCACACAAAGGCAGTCAACTCATCTGAGGCAAAGGCAAAGGCAGTTCAAAGGAGAAGAGCTAGGAGTTTCAATAAGTGCTGATGGGTCAACTCAACTTTCCATATGCAAAAAAGAAAAAAGAAGTTAACTGGATACAAACCCTATAACTTCTATAAAATTCAAAATATGTTAGATAAATATAAAATACCTGGCATTTGTAAGATAACATAGGAAAAATATTTTGGTACACTTGGGTTTGGTGATGAGTTCTTAGGCCTGATGTCAAAAAATGGGACCTATGAATGAAAATGAAATTTTATTTTATGGAACCTAAAAACTATCTTGTCAAAAAAATTTTTTTAACTTATCCTGTCAAAGATACCATAAAGAAAATGAAAACCAGATACAAATCAGGCCTCAGACTAAGAGAAAATATGTAGAGTGGCACATACTTGGAAATGAACTTGAATCCAAATTATACTTAAATTTTAACTATAAAAAGCAAATTAACTGGGGGCTTGAGAGGTGGCTCTGCAATTAAGACCATTTACTGCTCCTGCAGAGGACCTGGCTTTGGTTCCTACCCAAATCAGGTGACTCACAACTGCCTGTGACTCCAGTTTCATGGATTCTAACGCCCTCTCTTCTGGCCTCTGCGGGCTCCTGCATGCATGCACATAAACTCATATTGGCGCATGCGCGCGCACACAGACACAGACACACACACACACACACACACACTTAATTTTTGAAAATTAAAGCAACATGTTTAAAAGGTAACACGCTTTCTGAAAGGACACCTTATCCAAACAGAAATGAAGATGGCAAATGAGCAGGTGCAAAGACACTCAGCATCCTCATTCTCTCATGTCACAGGGGACCAGAAACCGGGATGGTAACAAAATGCACATGCAAATGCAAATGCTATTTTAAAAGCTGAAGCACAAGAAACTGCAAGTGTTAAATGCTCCTGAGAAAGCAGAAGGAGCAGGAGCTCTCATTGCTGAGAAGGCAAAATTGGAAGGCAGAGGTTTTGGAGCTCTTTGGTAGTCTCCCACAAAGGCTGCTCGTGGTCTTCCCACATGATCAGCACTAAGTATTTACTCAGTTGAATTTTAAACCTACATTCACTAAAAAACCTGGTTGTGTGTGTGTGTGTGTGTGTGTGTGTGTGTGTGTAACAGATGGATAGATAGATGATAGATAGATCATAGATACATAGATATAGATAGATGATAGATAGATATATAGACAGACAGATAGACAGACAGACAGACAGACAGACAGACAGACAGATATCCTCTTTATCCATAATCATCCCCAACTGGAAGCAACCCAGGTGCATTTGAACCTCTGAACAAATGAGTTAACTGATATATCTATGCAATGAAATACTACTCAACAAAAAATAGAAGCTTCCAGATCATGGGAAGACACAGAGGAACCCTGAAGAACGGCTGCACGTTGTATGGTTCTAATTATATGGGATATGCAGAAACATGAACCTATTCAGTAAAACACTGAGTGCTTCAGAGGAAAGACAAGAAATAAACACATGGAATGAGTTGCTTTTTTTTTTTTTTTCTTAAGAGCAGTAAAATTGATCTGTGTTACACTGTATTCATGAATACAAAACCCTCATTTGTCAAGACCCAAAGAACTGTATGGCGCAGAAAGTGGACCTTATAGAGAGATACTTTTAAAGGTCAAATATAAGAGTGGGAATTCTAAGAAGAAAGCAGACTATAACAAAAGGATCTGAGTAAATCGCAGATGTTGGAAACAACACTGAAGGAAGTTGGTGAGAAAGTCATGTTGGTAATTAGTGGAGTCTGAAGACGAAGGGATCGGACAGAGACTGCGCAAGAGCACAAAACTCTAATTGACAAGACAGCTCCCTCGTTGACAGTGGTTGCAATCTGACCCTGTTCTGCAGGAATGTGCCAGTGGGAGCTGTGTTGCTTGCTGTTTGCGTAGACATGTACAGATATTATTCAAGAGAAGGAAGTAGGCAGGGCATGTCTGAAACCCTATGCTGATGCGCATAGTAACTGTATAGGCAGAAGACACTATTATTAATTTATATTGTTTATATTGTGATGATATCATTATTTTCACATTTTTTCAAGCATACCTGGGGCTATGTACTTAAGTGGGACAGACAATTCACAAAGCCAGAACACTTTCTGGGCCATGTATGGTGGCTCACGCCTTTAATCCCAGTGACACAGAACTAGAGGCAGAAGGATTAGGAATTTAAGGCCAGAGTCAGCAAATTAGACTATGCTGAGCTATACAACACACACACACACACACACACACACACACACACACACACACACACAGTCATTTAATTTGTCCAGACCAGACAGATTAATGCTCTGCAGTCTTTAGGAGCCACGGAATTCAGGACAAAGAAAAAAAAAAGCAAAGAAAATCACCTACTTGTCAAATAGAGTCTAAAACACCAATAGCAGGCCTATGTGAAACCAAAAGTATAGATGTGGGGGGCAGAGGGGGGTTTCCTACTTTGCTTGGGATACTACTAAATTGTAGAAGGTTTTATCCTATATTTTCAGCACAGTGTAGACCAACCATTTGAAAGCTGGCATTTTTCTCTTTCAGGCAGTAATCTTTTTTTTTTTTTTCTCAAAGATGACAATCTTGATACAGAGTAGACCTTGGCAGGACTTCAAGGTTAAACCATTTCTTTTTAACAGCTCCTAATTAAAGCATGACCTCTTTCTGTTATCTCTCCCTGCTGCTTTAAATGTGAAGCTATTGTTCATATGATCAGGAAGTAATGAGAGATGAATCCCTTGAAAAAGAAACCTTCAATGACTCCATAAACGAAGACGGCCTGAAAACTAGCTATACCGAATTCAGAGTTCAGACACACCATTAACTTACCTCAATACAAAAACAAATAACTTATGGCCGATCAAACTTTTGCTGTGTTTGAATCAAGTTCATAGTACGTGTGTCTGCTCAAATCTTTTGAAAACCAGGCAAGATACAAACGCAGACGTAGCTGTGTACAATACCCTTACAGGATCTACGCAGCCACAGTTATGTATGGTCCGTTACAGGATCTACACAGATGCAATTGCAGGATCTTCTTTAAGACTTAAAGGACAAAAAAATCAGCGGTCTGGGTTGATTATAAGATAGAAATGTGGGCAACTGACATTCTCAAGGTCCATCCTAGGCCAGCATTTCATGCGTTCTTCCTGTTCAGGCTCATGTCCACACTTCCTGTCAAGTGTGCTGATAGCACCAGTGCTTCCTGGAGTCATTTACTTCCATGCGTTTCCCTCCTTCCATCTGAGTATCCTCCTGCCCTTCCCATATGCTGTCCACACATACAAATGGTGGCAAACAGTTGGAGACTTGCAGTGCAAAGAAAAGGAGCAACACACATCTTCTTTTCTTTAATACTTTCAGCCCATTCATTGTTATGTCCAAATGAAATTAAATATACCTTTGATTTGACCTCTTATTCTTTTGACATTCACTTACGTGCATGACAACAAGGGGAAAAAAAAATGCTACCTTTGGGCAACATCTGATCTGTCAGGAAATTCCTCTTGCTGTGTGATGTGTGGGTGGGGAGAACATGGGTGATGTGATCCAGATGTTCTAGCTGCCCTCTGCCAGGAATGCAGATGTGCGTTCTCCTCACGTGCCCAGATGGTGACCCCTCTGGCATTGTTAATGTCTCCCACATGCCAGGTTCCCTTCTTTGCATGTGTGTGCCTTGATCTCACTTAGTGCATGTGTTTATTTACGAGGCACGGCATTCCTACATTTCATATGTGGCAGTAACTATTTAAAAAGAGGAGTTTTAACTGGTCTGGAAATTGATAAAGAACCTTTTAAATCGCTATGAAATGTGACCCTCGTTTTGAAACAACTCACACAATTATTCAACTCATAATGCCAAGTTTTTACCTTTCCTTTGAGAAAATATGGTTCTGGATGTACAGTTTAAAGACAGTTTAAAAGCCAGTACTTGCACTTTTCATGCTTGCCCTTGATAATGCTTTTGCTCTGCTTTCATCTCTGATGTCTGAAGCCTGGTTTAAGAATAATGCCTACACTGAACATTGTTATTTGTGGCTGATTAAGTCCAGGTATTATAGAAACAGAAAGTTGAGCTCTTCTAGAAGTGATTTCTTAATTTTTAAAGATTCGTTTTTATTATTTTCAATTATGTGTAGATGTGCAGAAGGCCTAAGTGTGCTTGTGTGCAGGTGCCCGTAGGGCCCACTTGTGGCCCTTACAGAGGACCCAGATCAGGCTCCCAGCACTGATATGGTGGCACAAAACCATCTGTAACTTCAGTCCCAGGCGATCTAATGCTGCTTCTGACCTCCAAGGCACCAGGCATGCATGTGGTACACACACACACACACACACGCACACACACACACACACACAGACATGCAAAACACTCATGCATGTAAAATAATAAAATACATACTTTAAAAGGGTTTTATTTTTTATAAATTTCATTTTTATGGGGTAAATGTAAAAGATGAATTCTTACAAAGATGAAGAAAAGATACAAACAAGCAAAAACAGATGATTTTGAAAGACGCCCATCTCTTTTAGCAGCAGAAGTAATAGACCTTAAAAACCAGAAAATATAACATTTATGATATATAACAAATGACCAATATTTTTAGGAGTTGACAATTGTTATTGCTAACATCAGAATTCCGCAGTTGCCATGGTGAGCACTAACATCTGTGCATCTTGAATCTCAGTTATCTTGTAAGTGATGACTGGCTCTTGTGAAAACTGTTCAATTTCCTAAAGTAAGGCTTGTTTTCCCCCATACACACACACTCACACACACACACACACACGCCCGCATATACTCACACATACACACACACACACACGCACCTGCATATACTCACACAAACACACACACACCCGCATATACTCACACACTCACACACACATGCAATGCATGCACACACATGCACCATTTGCACACACCAACACATACATACATACACAATGACCGTACCCACAAATAGAGTGGAAGATGCAATCATCTGACTAATTAAACAAGAATAAAAAATATTTACTCTTCTCTGAAGTGTTCTCTGAAAAGCATAGATAGCTGAATTTTTTTCACCAAAACTCTCCAGATATTTTTTGCTCTGTAGGCATGTCTATTTTTTTTTCAAGTGCTTGTGAAAGAATACAACGTTAGCAACTTCTGCAAAATAATTTGGAGCAATTCTGTTTCTGAAGCTGAAGAGGGGAAGAGAATCAAAAGCCAGAGAAATTCCTCATTATTTGCTTTTTCTCTCACATCTTGAAGTCTTGACTTGTCCTGTGGTTTTGTTTATCACCTTCAGACCATTAAGACGGAGACCTTATTTAAAGGAGCCACAAATGGCAGACATTTTCCCCTAAGCTCTTCTTTTGTGCTCGGGACAATAAATATGTGATATATTCTACCAGCTCTTCCTACCTCTCTGGAAGTTTAATGAACAGGCAGGGGGTCTTCACTGCTAAGCCAGGATGCAGGACCAGAATGCTCAGCGTGGTTCTACGAGGTCATCCTAAACGGAGCCGTTCCACTCGGAGATGAAAACTCGTTGGCAGCCCTTGGTAACCATTCTGCATAGATAAGAGGTTGATGCTGTAAATTTTAAAAGGCCAAAGGCCTTACTTTACCAAGTCTTCTTTTTACAAGAGAACTGACTTGCCGATAGGCCAGCTCTGAAAGTACAGCTGTTGCTAAAAAAAAAAAAAAAAACCCGGGCAACCAGTGACCTACAGCCCATCACCTTAGTCTGGTCTGACCCTGTGTTGTGAATTGGGCCGAGCCAGATTAAAAGTCCACTCTGAAGGCCCCTTGGAATCTGGTCAGTGGTAAAAACACAGAGGACAATGGAAGAGTGGGGTCCATATCCCACGCTTTGTCCAGAAGGGCGTCAGTAGCTAAAGAGGAGAAAGAAGAAAGAAAAGAAAGAAGTGCGTAATAGAGGTGAGAAAGCTGAGCTATAGACTCAACGGTGATCCAAGTAGCCGTCCCAGAAGTCTGTGAGTCACTGACCACTGTTTCCTCCACGCCCTTTCACAGGGGCGGTCTGTGTTAGTGACAGTTTCCACGTAACACGTGTGGTTTCAGAGTGCTTTCCTCTCTAGGCTGTGTTTGAACTCTATGTCACCCTACAAGATAAGGAGGCAGCACAGGCATCTGTACTTTTTTTTTTTTTTGACACAGGGGTTCGCTGTATAACCTTGGCTGTCCTAGACTCATTTTGTAAACCAGGTTGGCCTCGAACTCACAGCGATCCACTTGCCTCTACCTCCCAAGTGCTGGGATTAAAGGTGTGTGCCACCACGTCCCCACTCTGTGCTTTTTTTTTTTTTTTTTTTTTTTTTTAAAGTAGTTTTACAACTGTAGTAATGCTTGCCGGTCCTAAAACCTTTCACTGTTGAGGCCCAGGCAGTTGAAAGGCACGAGCATTCTGTAGCATGTTGGTGTGATCTCTCAGGTGACTACACCAGCTCTCCATGACTTACCAGCAGACCTAATGCACAGCTGGTCGGTGAGCCATTGTTTCAGAATAGGCACGGTGGTGGGGTGGCTTTCCACTCTTACAAAGGGCCCAAATCATTTAGTGTGTGATGGAGGTGGCACGGCTGAGGTCCAGCTCAGGAATCACCAGCATCACACAGCAAACTGAGGTGCCTTTCAGGGGCCCCTGTCTTGGAAGGAAACTTTCTGTTCACTTCTCTGATAGCTGGTGACCTTGCTACAGATGTGGGTTGTCGCTTTGTACTTCAGGCTAAAGCTGTGCTGGTGGCGGCTTCTGTCTCTGTGGGCAATGGTCTCCATTCTTACTGGTTACACTCTCTCCAGAGCCGCCCAGAAACCACACTAGGGGTAAATGCCCACAGTGTGGATTCCGGTCACTGCTTCCTCACAGCCCCTTTTATTTCCCTTTTACAAGAATTCACAATATATGCTGAATATATGTCTAAAAACCCACAATCCCCCTGCCTAAGGCTCTCCCAGTGCTAGAATTAATATGTTTATTTTTTCCTCGTAGTTTACATGATAGAACCAAAGGCCTAAGTGGGTAAATGATCTTGTAAATATTTTATAGGCTTGTCCTACCATGGCTGGCTTCATCTCGGACTTGTAAACATTAAAAGATATATCTGATTTCCCCCTTTCGCGGAGTGTCTGCAGGTTTCCGAAGATCTATTAATCCTTTTTTTAATCTTTGCCAATCTAGACACTGGCTATCACACTGCTAACTCCCATACCCTGTGCAATGGCGATTCAGACCTGCCTCCTGCAGAGTTCATATTTGCAGACTTTAGTTGACAGAGGCAACGAAAAAAGGAAGTGAAACCACTTTAAAAAAAAAATCTCTAGAGCACTATTTACATGTTTATTTTTAGCTCAGCATTCCGTTCTATTCCCTTGCTAGTTATGCCACACGTCAGAAAAATACCGAGGCGCACCTACCTAGTGGGGTTTCAGCATCGTAGGGTGGCTGTCATCCTTCTGAGAGTTACGCTATTCCATGGCCACCGCCCCCCTCCCACCCCATCCCCCGCAAAGGCCTCATTTTGCGGGAGCCAGATCCCCGCCCCCCACAAGGCTCACTCTTGCTCTCTTGACTGGTGAGTGGGGTGCAAATCCTCACAGCTGCCCCAAGGAAAGGAGGGCGTGTGTAGTGCGCAGTGGTCATGAGACGGTGGCAAAGCTGTACCCTGTTAAAAAGGAAAAAGAATCATAAGCCTCAGGGAAATATTTTCATGAGCATTTCTCTGTTTGTGGATTTGGCTTTCTCCTGTTAAACACTAAGAAAGATAAAACAGTAGGTTTTTCCCTTTTAGCTTGGAAAGGGAGAAGTATACAGGGAGGAATGTTTAAATAAACATGATGATAAATGTGACATTTTCTCTTGAGGAGGATCATGAGTTTTAGGCCAGCCTGGACTACACAGTCCCAGATCAGCCTGTCTCAGAAAAACAAAACAAAACAACAAAAACAACAACAAAACAGCAACATTATGCAAGTTCGCAGATAGTTAACCTAATTCCCCATTGAGAAGAGCTTGGGAGTAGTGTCAGGAGGCAATTTCGACAAGCCAAATAGGGGTCTTACAAAACCCTTAAAAGTCAATCAAAAGTGGACGCATGTGCCCTTTCTCCTGACTACAAAACGTTGTAAGGTAGTTAAGATTTGTCAGAGTGCTTTGAGTCTCAGAACCCAAATGTACTTGGGTTCCTCCCTTGAATACAAGCGGCACAAGCAGTTTGCTCAAAAAATTAATTAATTAATTAATTAAAAAAAAAAAACAAGTAGTTCGCTTGCCATGCGAACAGTTTGCTTTCCCACTGCATAATGAATTTCCCAGTTCAATGCAGGCTCCTAAGCAAACCTGCTCACTCAGTGCAGAAACACTTCAACTAGAGGAATTACCCAAATGTGCTTTGCTAGTCTCCATGGCCCATATATCTCAGGTGGCCAGGGTACCGTGCCATCTACGACCCATGGCTACAGCAATCCTTTTCAGCTTCTGCCTGCACAAGGCTCTATATAAGCCAAGTGCTGCCCAAAAGCCATGTTTTCACTGTATTCTAAAAGCAGAACTTCTTAAATGCCTTCACCAAAAAAAATTTTTGCATGACCCCAGATTATATGGGTATATAAAATACATGTGTGAATCAAACATCCACTAATGACAAATCATAACGTTTAATTTTAAGCAATTATTTGGTGTACCTTCAGTTTTACTCTTTGCTAAAGATGAAAGCATACGTGCATGCCGGGATGGATGCGTTTTTGAACACAGCACAGTTCCAAACTGTGTTGACTGGATACTTACATGCCACGGAATGACAGTAGGGGAGAGGTTTCACATGGAGGCTGCCCTGGGGCAGGAACACGGTCCTTTTCCTAGAGTAATTTCCAGCAGCCAGGAAGCTCCGGGTTCTACTCTTCCTGAAGTATGCAGCCCAATAAGCAGGCAGATGGGCGATGGGATGATCTTACAGACCTGACACTGATGTGCTATGCTGGGGGCTTCATGTGCCTAGTCTATTAAACACAAATGCATTATACCATATATTTCCCAGGTCAGTGTGTGGAGCCAGCCCCATCATCATCCCTTTGCAAATAAGGCAGTCATGGGAAGAACTGCCAAGGAAATGGACCAAGGTCTATGGTGCCAAGTCAGGCTCAATCCAAAGATGACAGTCTGCCAAGTTCCACCTTCAACAGCGTGCTGTAGCTTCCTTTATTTCTGAAAGCCACTTGACACAAAGTGGCCTTGCAATTCAAAATGCTGTTAGCCAGGAAAATCTCCTACACAGGCCTGAGCCTAAGAGAGACCCTGAATATGTGTGCTGTTTATGGAACCTACTGTCTGGTGCTATCCAGGGCTGGGGCTGGGCCAAGAGGAGCCTTTTGGTCCAGCAGCATCACTTTTGTAGCATAATCCTCCACTTTGAACTGGTTGCTCTTGCAGGGATGTAATTTGCTCAGCACAGGCAGATCAGAATAACTTATTAGGGTCTTTTTCTCAACAGAAAGACCCTACCGCCTTCTTCTGCCTTCTTCAGAGACACCACAGCCTCATGGAAATGCAAGCCAGTCTGTGCAGGCATGTAAGTGACAGCTCTACAGACTCTACCACTGCCTGCCCCTCCATGGGCATACGTGCACTGGAGTAGGAGTTGCCAGGATATGTGCTCTTGTATGTTTCTTGAATGTGGAAAGACATTCATCATAAAAAAAAATTATGTAAACAACACAGTTCTCGGACTTGCCCACAACCCATGAGGATTCAAATAATCCTTTTGAATTAGATCTAACTCAATGAAATAAAACGTCTTGCTGGCCACAGCAGTGCACTTTCCCCCTAAAAGATAAAGAAAGAAAGCATCGTTTAATATAGTAATGAAAGCTTGATTTATTAATATCATGATTTTAATTATGTGTGTGATACATTGCTTCCAACAGGAAGCAAGCTAGGGAAGATAGTAGGGTTGCAATGAGCAGAAAAGTCAAAGTCATGAGCACAACCAGGGCAAGCAGGGTAGTTCCCCACACTTCAGAAGCTAAGGAAGGAGATCTCAAGTCCGAGGCTACCCTGGCTGCATACCGAGACCCTGTACTCAAAGAACAAACATCAGTATAGAAAGATTTTATTTAAACAGTGTCTGGAAAGACAGAGAGTGCTTAATTTCATACTCTATGCTGCCTCCAATTTCTGTTCCCACAGACTGGTCTCCAAATGCTTTCTTCTAATCTACAAGATCAGCTATACACTTGGCGTCGTGGGTTATTTGGCCATCATGTTTACTATATGTGGATTCAATCGAATACTCAAGTAAGCATCTCCACTTACTAATGCCTCTACGCAGTTGCCTGAGTCACTCACCTGCCATGTCCTTCTCACCAGGAAGCACTTGGCCCTGCCATGATCCATGTACCATTTTTCCATAGTAGATCCTGATGTGTAGCCTTATTGGAGGACCCAAGAGAAAAGCAAGAAAGGACACCCTATAAAATAAAACCTTTTCAAAAACCGAGAGCTTTAAAGGGAATCTATAATTCACCTGCAAACTGAGATGATCTCCATTGAAAGTGGGGCTCCAGCGGTGTAGAATAACTGGTTAAATTATGTGTTCCCTTTCCACGAAGTCTTAGTGTTCTGAGCCCCTTTAAAGATCTTGAGTTGACCATTGCCAAATCCACTGGCTTATATGATGAGTAAGCACTTCAACTGTGAAACAAGATGTGCCTTATGTGCGAAATGCACACTGGATTTCAAAGGCAGCACAACGAGACTAAGAATTTGTATTGATTACATGTTGAAAGGGATGTGCTTTAAGTACATTGGTAGGATAAATGTCACCACCTATTCTTGTTTACTTTTGAACGCAGCTGCTAGAAAATGTAAAACCGCAGGCTTGGATCGCTCGGTCGGGATGGTACGCGCCGAGACTTGTGTTAGGCGTTGTCATTATTGTACAACCCTTCAAACTACGATAAAATGTTAAGGGGTCACTGTTCCATATAAGGCCCATCACTACAGAAATGTCATTACGCAGTTCCCGATTGCGTGTTTGGAGCTGTACTCCCACTTAGCATCATGGGTCTCCAGCGGAGGAGAGTGGGTGCTTAGAAGCTGAAACAGAAGGAAAAGGCTAGAGTCTTGTGAGAAAATAACTAGGGTAGGGTAGGCAATCATGATCTGTAGTCAGAGCTGCTTCTCCATTAAGAAGGTGGCTCAGGAATTAATGAGGCCACGGACCAGGCCTGTGCTGGGGAACGGGGATTTTAAGAGGAATCACACAGCTATGGAAAACAGCTCAAATAAAAATTCCTCAGAATATCCCTCATACTGAAGTCACTCCAAGTCTCTGGGGCCATAACAAAAATTAAAAAAACAGAAACTGGCAACCCTTGAGTCATAAAATAGCAAGGTAAGTGGATGAACAATCAGCCCTGTGTTGCCATGGGCACTTCCTTTGGCTGCATAGCAATCCCATTTTATAAGTGTTTCATAGGCCTTCCAGAGAGAGTGCCTAACATTGCTAGCAGAGCAGAAGAGGTAACTGTGCCAACACAATACTGCTAGGTTAAGATCTAGAAAGTTGCAGAACTACATTTTTATTTGTTATCACACATCTATAGTGCTTCGTTTTTGTGGCTGTAGAAACATTTGAAAGGATTTTCACAGAACATTTGAGAGGGTAGTCGCTCGAAAACTATTACTGCTTAGGATTTTTGGACCTTTATCTATGAAGTTTGTTTCCTACAAGAAGGCATGCCAAGAACTTAGCCCTTCAGATTTGGAGGGGACTAGCTCTTCACTGGTAATGATGGTAAACATACTACTAAGATTCTTCTGTATGAAGCTGTGAGTTTGTTGCCCTGGTTTTAATCAATACAATGATACATATTGCTCTGCATGTGGAGGGAAGATAGTTTCCCCCCATTGCCCTAATCCTTATAAATATATTGGGTAAGTCCTGAAAGAATGAATATCCATCTGCTTTGGAATTTCCATTTCATATAATACACACATACACAGAGAGAGGGAGGGCATCTTTCTTTTTCTAAATATGAAAAGTCTGTACTTTGTCATCCTTAAATTAATGAGCAGAAAGCTAGGCATGGTAACAAGTACTTATAATGCCAGCACTTGGGATCCTGAGGCAGGGGGACTGCGAACTCTAGACCTGGCCTAGCTCTGGTCACACAGAGCTCATGCACTAGTCTTGCCTGATCCGTGGAGCTCTCATTGTTCATCAAAGAAGACTTTTGCAGCTGATGGAGACTATTACAGAAAGCTACAACTGGTCAAAATACAGAAAGCACGTGACTGTAGGGTATACAGCCCCATTCCTGCATCTCCAGTGCAACACCACACCTAAGCTCAGGAACATCTTAGAAGAGGGGGCGGAACGACTGCAAGAAGCAGAGGTCAACTTGGGATGCTGTCTTCTCTATATGGCAGGGAGCTGCACCCATGAAATCTCAACTATATTGTCCCCTAAACATGACTGACGTAATGACACCAGGTGATATGTCAACACAGATGGGGGAAGTCTCACAAGGCTCTACTCCCACATGAAGAACTACAGGCCACCAATGGCTACTGAGAGAGAGAAGCAGTCCTCTCCCACAATTGAGTCCGTGATAGGTTATCCAGCCCCAAGTGAGGAACCAGAAATATGTATGAGTGACGCTCCATGAACTTGGCACATGTCCAAGTCCACAATAAGAATTAAAGAAGAGAGCTCGAGTTTGAAAGGGAGTTAGGGGGACATAGGAGGAGTTAGAGAAGGGAAAGAGTGTGGGGTGGAAATTATATTAAAATAGTGCTTATGTATGAAATTCCTTTACAAAAAATTAACCCAGAGAAAGGGGGAAAATGAATTCTAGGTCAGCTTGGGCAGCATAATGAACCACTATCTCAACAAACAAATGAAAGCAAACAAACAAATAAATAAATATTAAAAATAATCAGATAACAGCTCCTGAAATAGTAGCCTGAACAGATTTTCTCTACTCCCCACTCTCTTCCTTGACTCAATGAAGCCCAGGGTCCACCGCTGGCATTGGAGGAACACCAAATATGGCAGGGTTGAGGTTCATGAATCAAGGTTAGGGCTAATTGTACGGGACGTTTTGTTTGTTTGTTTGTTTTTAAGGTATTTCAAGATATGGGAGGAGACTGTCACAGGGAATAATAGTGCATTTGAAAGATAACTCAACTTGTAGAACCAAGGTTTTGTTGCTGTGGCAGCTACAGCATTGGGGGGAAAAAGTCTAAAGGTCTAAGCTTCATTTTTGTCAATTAGGTGTTGTCTGTCTAGTCTCCATGCTTTTGCATTTGAAAAAGGAATGCTGTTTATTTCAGACACTTTTTTAGGCAAGTTGGAATATTTGAAACATTCAATGGAGCCCAGAGTCTATGGCAGAGCTCCTCAGCCTTTGATGTACCTGACAGCTGCCTCGGTGAGGCTTCTTTCACAACCGCAGCACAGCGTAAGCTCAGGAGCATTTGAGGGAGACCCCGTGCATCAGTATGTCAGAAAGCCACCCCAGGTGCTTCTAATCTATGTTTAGTTCTAGAAATGATTTATCTAATGGTTAATACTCTTAACTGCCCTTAACTGCGATCAAGGGACCATCAACAATTGTCACTCCACTGCTGCCATCCTGGGACCCATGACTCCATCCCGAGATGCTGTTGTAACTGGGATGCAGGCAGTTTTTATAATTTTCCCAGGCCTTTATATTTCTAACATCCAACCGAACTTTGGAACTGGTTAGAGCAGGCTGGCTTAAGCACTGAACTACAAAGAAGCATTTCATGACACTAGCAGTCCAGCGTCATCTGCAGTGTCATTTTAAGTGGCTTTGGCTACTCATAAAGCTACAAGATTCAATACCTTAAGCAGAAAATTCTGTAAGTACATAGTAACCTTGACTTTCATGCCATTCTCAGCTCAGCAGCCTATGAAATCCTTCACCTCTGTGCTCCATCTTGCCTAGGTCATCCTTTGTCCAGACCCATGTGTATGGTGTGCCGGGCCCTCCTCCCCCCCCCCCCCCGCCCCCGTCTGTTAGCCACCACCACGTAGCCAACTGAGTTGTTAGATCACCTCTCTCTCATCAAAGCTCCATACTTGTGTTCAAGGAACCAGGCTTTCATAAACGCTATTCTCAAAGTGCAGATACTTACTACGCTGAGTTCATTATTTCGTTGTTGATTTTTTTTAACTTCTTACTCTGCTTAATTTGTAAATTAAACTTTATAATAGATACATATGTGTGCATGCATAGGAAAACCCACACCATACATAGGACTCAGTCCAGTCCAAGAAGTCATTCAGCCATGATGGGTTCGGGGCACAACATCATCCAAGGGCAAAGGAGACTCATCAGGAATTCCTTTGTGCACCAGCAATGAGTGCTACAGTTTGAGGAAGAGAACTTCATAGTCTCTAGGGGTTTTTAAAAACATTTTTAAAGTTTTATTTATTTATTTTATGCATATGAGTGCTCTACCTGCATGCCAGAAGAAGGCATCAGATCTCATTATAAATAGGTGTGAGCCACCATGTGGTTTCTGGGAATTAAACTCAGGACTTCTGGAAGGGCAGCCAGTGGTCTTAATCACTGAGCCATTGCTCCAGTCCCATACAGTCTCTAGTTTTAAAAAGAAAACAATAAACCAAGTTATTGAACAAATGCACAGCCACAAAGCTCTGTTAGATATATGGCAATACTATTTCCTGACCTCCAGCCCTCCCGTACCCAACCCAAGCACCACACCCTTACTTCCTTCTACGTTGTTTTTTCCCATAGAATCAAATAGATTCCATGGATTTGAAGATTAGATCCTTGTTCTATGGCCTTTACTATGGGATAATGGGTTGAGACTTTGCTGAGATCTTCTCAGACTACAAGGCATCTACTATAGGGGTAAGTGGCGTTTTCTTTGTTTGAGACCATTTATGACGGGGGAAGAAGCAGCGCCATCTTATGTGTTACCATCATTCCCTTTGATACTGTCATGGTCCTCCAGACTCGGTGTTCCCTGGAGCCTCATTCTGTCAAAAGCTGTTCATTGTTAATACATACCTGGGGCCAACAAGATGGTTCAGTGGATAAAGGCATTTCCTGCTGAGACTAATGACATGAGTTCACTATCAGGAATCTAGATGGTGGAAGCGGAGAATTAGCTTCCGGAAATTGTCTTTTGTCTTTCATACATAAGCCATGTGCCCATCTACCCCATCACCATACACACACACACACACACACACACACACACACACTAATTTTTAAATGGTAAAAAATACATTCTTTACATAGAAATATTGAGAAATATGCTATTTTGTAAAAATAAAACGTTAGTTAACATATCTACAACACTCTAATTGCCAGCGTTTAAGGAATTAAATAAAGATGAGTCATAACAAAAACCACGTTTTTTTTTTTTTTAAACTAGAACTTCATCTAATAGCATAAAAGTAGTATTTAAGAGGATAGGCTATAGCTCAAGACTAACATATGTAAAGCCCTGAATTGCCTTCTCAGGCATGTAAGAAAATCATATTTGATGATATATAGAACACTTTAGAATCAGCAGTAACAGGGTGATCTTGTCATAAAGATTAGTCACCATTATGCAGCATATGAGGAAGTAAAATTTAAAAAGAGTGATAACTGTGCTTTGACTATACATTGATGACTAGATTTTTTTAAAACTTCAAATAGTTTTTAACACTCTCAAAATTAAAATTCAGAATAGACATAGCTCCTGGCCAGGTGGCTTCTAGATCAAGCTATTGAGAGCATTCACCTGTGTCTGGCAAGTGTGCGTCTCTGAACAGTCACAAACAAGGGCCGCACGTCCCTGGGAGTTCCTGTCCTGCTCCCTCTGTGTCTTGTGCACATCCAGTCTGAAGTGGGGAAGGTGTGTAAATAGCAGACGGCGAGGTTCTGGGCTCTTCTTCCCTCCTTTGTGGGTCAGGACTTAAACAAGCATAAATTTGACTTCCTTTGCACCTGATGTCCTCCCTGACGCCCTGAGCTCAACTGTACCTTCTAGAGCCTGCAGCCCGACTTCCAAGGTGAGAAGCTGGAATGCCACGCTTTTGCGGTCCCTCTCTCGTGCATTGCCTAGGGGACAAACGCAGAAAACTTCACTTTTCATAATGGTCAAGGTGTGTACAGGAAGCAACATTTTCACTCCCAGTTCCAACACCACCCGGACGTCCTGTCTCTAACAAATAGCATCATCGATGCCTCTTGTGCTTGTTTCTGAACATGAGAGGAAGAGAAGAGTCATGATGCCCAGCTCTCCAGACTTCTTACCTGATCGCACCCCACAGTCCTAAATGTTATCATCGTCCTCCGTCTTCATTCTAGCTCCAAAACCTATTTTAGAAAAACACTGTTTTATAGGCACCAGGAAACGGTATATATGTACGGGTGCTCTTGTGTACCCACAAAGGCACACACTTGCACATGTATTTGCAAGTGAGCTGAGAGAGGAACAAACCTGTATTCCCAAGCCAGTATTTGGACCTCACAGCAGATCGGGTAAGTTAGAATGGCTAGGGATAGAGTCAGTGTGTCTGCTTTGTTTAAAAACAAAACAAAACAAAACCAAAACAACCCTAAAGAAAAAGTAGAAAGCTATTAGGCCACCCACAAATGGATGGGCCTTGCATGCACATTCCTGAGTGAGAGAAGCCACTCCAAAGAGGCTACACGCGATCTGAGCCCAGTCACATGACACTTTAAAAAGGCACAAGTATAAAGATGCTAAGCAGACCAGTGCCTGCCAGGGGCTGAGGGACTGGGAGGGTTGACACAGTGGAGCACGGGACTGATGCACCCATGACATTGTGTTTTCAAAAATCCACAGAACTACATGGCAGAAGGAATGTATCTTCATGCGTGCAAACTTTAAAAAAAAAACTATTTAGGAGGTCAGATAATTAATCCCAAGATTAAAAAAAAATAGTGTGATAGAAGGAATCTGGCTGTATTGCAAATGTACATGTGTGTGTGTGTGTGTGTGTGTGTGTGTGTGTGTGTGTTTGCTGACTTTAAACTGAGTGGAGAATATAGATCTAAAAGCAGAGAGAGGGCTGCACACAGCAGTGTACTCTCAGTAAAATAGGGTCACCCTCGCCAGAGCTATACATTGATAAATCTGATGGCTCTAAGTGTGCATTCTGGAATGGGGCCACTAACTAAATGGATAGTTGATAGTGGAATCTCCTTGTCAGAATGAGAGTACAGATAACCAAGGAGCAATGGCCAAGATACACCGTATTAACAACAAGGGAGAAGTGGAGCTACCAGGATGAATTCCTGGTTTGTTTCATATAGACGCAAACAAATACATACAAAAATATTAATAAGCATGTGTATGGACACAGTTACTATATACATAGACATTTCCTCATTCTCTTAGCTAAGAGATCCTGGAAGCAATGGCACCCTAGTACCCAGATCCTGATTTCTCACGCCACTCTACAAGAAAACAAACCAGGGGCTAGAGAGATGGCTCAGAGGTTAAGGGTACTGCCTTCTCTTCCAAAGGCCTGAGTTCAATTCCCAGCAACCACATGGTGGCTCACAACCATCTATAATGTGATCTGATGCCCTCTACTGGCCTGCAGGTGTACATGCAAGCAGAGCACGGTATACATGATAATAGATGTATAGATTTTCAGATGTATAGATAATTAGAATATGGATAGGATGAAGAAAAGGAAAAGTGGGATGACGTGAAGACTTTTTTTTATGGGGACTAAGTGAGAACTGCCTCCATAGTGTAGTCGTTTTCTAAGGAAAGGACTGGAAAACACAAGCCAGAGCCCCAGAGAAGGAAGCCTGCCTCCAGGTAGGGGCCCTGACACTTGCCCCTGAGTTAGTCAGGCTGCCCTCGGGTGGCTTAGGCCCCCAGACTCATCTGCCATGTCCCTTGATAGATCTCTTAATAACAACAGGCAAAGCCAAGTGTGGCCCCCTTTGTACCATCTCTGAATGTTTTCTTTTAACCTGAAACTATTATAAATGTTATGTTCAAAAATAATTATTTTTCACCTCACTGGAAAATGAAGGCTTCCCATGTGTTATTTTCAGGGGTTGATCAGTGCGCAGATAATAACGTGGGAATTTCAAGAAAAGGAAATGGATGCTTAGGTTTGCTCCAGGTTTCTGAACCAGAATCTCCAGGAGGAAACTGAGAGGGAAGGTCCAAGGTCTGGCTAAGCTCAACAGCTGCCCCTGAGGTTCAGACTCACCACTGTGGACAATAGCTGCTGCTCTGAGGCAGAGTAAATGTGGAGCTTGATGTGTGGATGGACCCTACCATGGATGCTCAGCAACTCTGAGCATTGTCCCTACAGGAAAAAGCTTCTTAGATACCATATCAGTTCAGAAGCAATGAAGACCCCAGGTCCCAAGGACTGTCTGGTGCAGTGCCTGCAGTGTCTGTCCTGTGTGCCCTCAAAGGCGAACGCACTCCTCTCCAACAGGGTTTTTTTCCTTTCCCAGGTAGCTCTACAGTGTCAGCCAGATCCCCACCAGGAGCCTGATCAGCGACATCTGTGCAGTTTGTGGGCAGAAGATTGTTGTTGCACTTGACGAAGACGGGCTCATTGAAAACACCTTCCAGTTGTCACGTAGCCACACGTATGTATCCTTTCCACAGAAGGCCTTCTTGGCTTTCCCAGAGCTTTCGGCTTGCGGTCCTTGCCCTCTGTTCCCATTTCCCACCCTCAAGCCCCAGCCCTTTGTCCTCTGGCCCTGTCTCTTCTTGGGACTTTCTGATGATCCTGTTGAATTGTTGATTAAGATGAGCCTCCTCCTTTATAATATTTTTCTTTTTTTTTTTTTTTTTTTTTTGTTTTGGGTGGGGAGGTTGTTTTGTTTTGTTTTGTTTTGTTTCGAGACAGGGTTTCTCTGTGTAGCCTTGGCTATCCTAGACCCTCTTTGTAGAGTAGGCAGGCCTCGAACTCACAGCGATCCGCCTGCCTCTGCCTCCTGAGTGCTGGGATTAAAGGCGTGCGCCTCCGCACCGGTATTTTTCTTAAAGAAGGCTGTTCATCCCACATGGGCAGGAAGGCTACTGCCTTTGAGCAGGGTGCTGCCTAAAGAAGCTGCTAGAAGCCACAAGTGAGCATATGAACAAAAAGGAGGGAAGACAGAAGTGGGCTAAGGGGGGGGGGGGGAGGAAGAGCCACGTATAGTGTTGGGGTATCACTCGATGCCAAGGTACGTGTTTAGGATGCAGGAGACTTTGGATTCATCCCAGCACTATAAAACCCTGTGGAGAGAGAGTACCAGATGCAGGGAGCATGCAGGACTGCTCATTAGAGCCCGGTGTCTAACTATAGGCAGAACAACACATACAAAGCTCACTTCGACTAGAAATAATCTACAAGGAGTCCCCTTGTGGCAACAGACTAGTGAAGATGAAAACCAAGCCTCTTGTGAAGTTTTCTAGTCAGGGGCCTTTAAATCGGAAGGCACCATAAGGCAGCCGGACGCATTAGATCACAGGAGGATGGGCTGGCATTTGGCATCTTCGTTTTTGGACCACTCAGCGCTTCTACCTATGGGGTCCTGCTCCGCCAACTCTCTGGTAGCTGGAGGGTCTGGAATGGTAGGAATCTGTATTAGTCACCTTCACATAGCCATGAGCAAGATCCATCACAGAAATAACCTGAGGAGGAAAAAGACTGATTCCAGTTCACAGTTTCAGAGGGTTTTGGTTCATCATGGCTGGGCAGGTATGGTGGCAGGAGCAAGTGGTGGGTGCTGTCCATACCATGGCTGACCATAATACAGAAGGCAAGGCTGGGACCAATGGTGGCCTTACAACCTTCCGTGATCCATGCCCAGTGGCGTTCTTCCACCAGGAACCCTCACCTCTTCAGGATTCTACAGCCTTCCAATATGGTGCCACCACCGTGGCATCAAGTATCCAAAAAAAACCATGAGCCCATGAAGGATATTTTACAGTCAAACCTCTATGGTGCTGGGCGTGGTGGCGCACGCCTTTAATCCCAGCACTCGGGAGGCTGAGGCAGGCAGATTGCTGTGAGTTCGAGGCCAGCCTGGTCTACAAAGCGAGTCCAGGACAGTCAAGGCCACACAGAGAAACCCTGTCTTGAAAAACCAAAAAACAAAACAAAGCGAGTCCAGGACAGCTGAGGCTAACACAGAGAGAGATTGTCTCGAAAAACAAAACAAAACAAAACCAAAACAAACAAACAAAAAAACAACAACCAAAAAACTCTATGGATAAGTTTGGACCTATGAACAAAATTTCCGTGAGAATAGCCTCAACTAGAAAATGCTATCTTAGAACCCTTGAACAAAGCCAGCCCCTGCTGTTGGAGCCTATGGTTACAGACAGCAGTAATGTTTGGGTTGGCCAGCAGTCCATATTTTCATTTGTTCTTAAGAATACAACAAAGCATTGTTCATCTTTACATTACAGCATTGATCTTACAGCACTGCCTCCGTACTCCCAGTCAGATCAAAGCTCTGGTGAGGTGAGCCCTTTGCCACAGCTTCCCACCCAATCCAGTCAATAACACCTAACGCCTTCAATATGCATGGCCAATGATTCAGTCCTGTTTAATCTGGACACTTGCCACTGATTCAGTGCTAAGAGTCAGAAACCGGTCCAAATGCATCTCAAATGTAATAGGAGCCTTTCTTCAACATTTAAGCCCTAAAAATTTAAGGGAAGAAACGCAGAGATATACCATATGGAATTCTACCATGTGGGTTTTTTTTCTTATTGTGATACACACACACACACACACACACACACACACACACACACACACACACACACACACACACCTAAACTATCATTCTTAGAAAATTTCCAAGTCTGGCCCTAGTTTTAAGTATGATTTACTTCTTCAAATGTTGGAACAGAGCCCCCTCTGCCATTTTCAAATGGAAATATTTTCTCTCTCCACCTTAAAAAAGCCCTTAGGGATTGCTGTACATGTGTGCATCTGTAATCTAAAATGTAGTCACCTTTAAATATGCTTTGCGGGGAGCGTTATTCATGGCCCACTTTAGCATGAGTCACACTAGTGAGGAGTGTGCCAACGTGAGTCACCATGATCCAGGATCTACTACTGCCTGCGTCTCTCTCTGCAGCAGCTCTGCCAGTATGCAGCTTCCAGTACAATGTTGAAGATGAAGGAGCACAGCCCAGGAGATGGGGGTGTCGGATGCTGGCTCCATGACTCCAGAGCTCTGACCCCTCTGAAGGGTGTGGCTCCATGCCAGCCTTCTTAAATAAAAGGCTGCCTGTGTGTGTTTCTGAGTTCACAATTCTTCTAATTCACCACTTTATACTAACCCAAGCACATTGCAAAAAAATGTCCAAGATTCCAAGAAGATAAAATAGTGGAAACTCTTAGTTGCATGGAGAGCTGGTCTGGAGGACTTGGATCGATGACCTTGCCAGGGTCCCACCTCCATGGTCCTCTGTTTCTTAGGGAGGGATGTTCTACATTGTTACTGTCCACATGGATGAGTATCAGGCTGGCCAGAAAACCATGTGCTCTTGGCCCCCAGACCACATTCAGACCAATGACTGTGAATCAATCAGTAGTTGCAGTTAACAGTTTTCCCTAATCTACAATACTGGGACCCGCCCCCAGTACTGCCAATCAAATTCAACCTGCCCAAGGGCCAAACTAAAGAAGAAGGAAGCACTTCTCTGTTTACGCACACCTGTACACACACATACACACATGGATGGGCAGCACGATTCTTTTTTGGTACCTGATGGTCCCTTCTTCAGAGCACTTACCAGTATCTAAAATCAAATGCCATACACTTTTGCTCATCTTGCGCTCCATGCAGCCAAGTTTCATCTGTTTCATCACTTACTACATCCACAGCCCTTCAAGCAGCGCCCAGCAAGTAGAAACCTTCACAAGTATTTGTCGAGACAGTTAAGTTAAAGTGGCAGAAGGATTTCAGTTAACAGAATACATAGGACCAATTGGGATGAGTTGACCCAGGAAGGATGCGCTAGACCTGTGGGAGTTTGAATGAGAATGCCCGTCCCTGGGCTCAATGTTTAAATGCCTGGTCCCCTGTTGATGGTGCTGATTGGGATGCTTAGGAAGGGTGGCATTGCTGGAGGAAGTCTGATGCTGGAAGCATCTTTAAGAGTTTAAAGACTTGCCCTATTCCCTACTTCATGCTTGTGGCTCAAGATATGAGCTCTCAGCTTGCTGTTCTTAGTAGCCACTGGTGATTTGCCATCTGCTCATCATGATGGTGATGATGGACTCTTAAGCTCTGGAACCACAAGCCCAGATAAACCCTCCTTCTAGCAGCTGTCCTGGTCATGGTGTCTTATCACAGCCATTCAAAAGCAACTGCTACTACAGTGATCATGGTGTCTTACCACAACCATACAAAAGCAGCTGCTACTACAGTTGTCCTGGTCATGGTGACCTATTACAGCCGTACAAAAGCAAGTGCTACTACAGTTGCCCCGGTCATGGTGTCTTATCACAGCTGTACAAAAGCAACTGCTACTACTCCTAAAGTTAATCCACCCGAAATTGGGGGTCACTTAAACAGCCAACACTGTCTGCAGACTGGTAGATACTTACTCTACAATTCTTTAGGCATTTTCACTTTTATGAAACAGACGGAACTACATCCATTGTTTTTCTTCTTTTTTACTTATTATAATTTATTTTTTATTTAAAAAAACTATTATAATTTATTCACATTATATCCCTATTGTTACATATCCCTTCATTCCTATCTTCCCGCTTTTCTTGCCTTTCACAAACTGGCAGTGTGACCATCAGTGTTTCATTATCAAAGTAACTCACTTTCCTTCTTGTTGGGAACTTTCTTCTTCAAACTACCAAATGCCTCAGTATTACAATTGCTTCACTGTTCAAACTACTAGACTTGGTTCTAGTGTTTCTCTACATGGCAAATATCTTAATAATCAGACAACCAGTGTATGCATTATATGCTAGGCATATGCACGGATTAAAGAAAGAAAATGATCTTTTTATTGTTTGAAAATTTCATATATATGTTTTGACCAAATCTTCTCCCCACTCCCCTCTCCACCTCCCACCCTCATGCATCCCATGATCTCTCCACTACTTTCCCTTCCAAGGTCATGTTCTCTTCCCTTTTTCAATCCACAACATCCACTCAATGCTGCCAGCGTGTGCACGGGCGTGGGCCATCTCCTAGAACATGGGCAACCTATCAGAGACTGCATCCAAGGGAAACGGATGGATCCATGGGTGGGGCTTTGTGAGACCATGCCCAGTCTGTGCTGGGATTTCAGCTGGCTGAACCATGTGCGGGTCTTGTGTTTGCTGCCATAGCCACTCTGAGCTCACATGTGCAGCATGGCTGTCGTGACCACAAGGAACTGTTTCACAGCATTCCTGTTACTACTTCTGACTCTTCCAGTCTGTCTGCTTCCTCTTCCATGATGACCCCTGAGCCTTGTGGTGAAGGGGTGTAACTCAGATGGTCCGGTCTACAGATGAGGACTCCCTACTACTTTGACCAGGCTGTGAGTCTATCAATCAGTACCTGCTGCAAAAAGAAGGTTCGCCAACAAAGGTAGAGCCGTGCTAACCTATGGATGTAAAGGTAAGTATTTAGGGCGCAGTTTAATACCATGGCCAGTTAGTTCAATAATAATAGTTAAGCCAGGCATGATGGCACACACCTTTAATCCCAGCACGTGGGAGGCAGAGGCAGGTAGATCACTGTGAGATTGAGGCCAGGCTGGTCTACAAAGCTAGTCCAGGACAGCCGGGCTACACAGAGAAACCCTGTCTCAAAAAAAAAGGTGGTGGTAGTTAGTTCTCTCCTAGAGCCCATGACCTACTCAGCCACAGGTTCTTAGCTCAGTTGACAGTACCAGGCATGGGACTTCTTGTGGAACAGGCCTTAAATACTATCAGGCAGCAGTTATAAAACATTCATGCTACTTTCACCAATGGCGTATCTTGTCAGGCCGGTTGCTACTGAGCCTGTCAGGTTCCCAGCTGGGTGAGACGAATGATAACTTCTCTTACCCAACAGGATGCATGGCACCTTCTGGTGCTGTGAGAGCTGAAGAGCTGAGAGGTGAAGAGCAAGCCTCAAGGTCAGCACTAGCTCCATTTCTCTGTGTCCTATGACTCAAACACATGGTGTCTGCAGCAACAGGATTTTACTACCATGTTCTGGCAGGCGACCAAGAGCAAAGGCAACAGCCTGTGTAGCAAAGCAACATTCTTGGGCTTGCATCACAGTTACAAAGCACTAAAACTTAGTTTTATTTCTGAAAAAAAAAAATGGAGTCCTTACACTGATTTCTGGTTTGAATATATCTACTAGCTGTTATTGATATC
Source organism: Acomys russatus (assembly GCF_903995435.1). Lineage (NCBI taxonomy): Eukaryota > Metazoa > Chordata > Mammalia > Rodentia > Muridae > Acomys > Acomys russatus. The sequence continues at coordinate 56,857,729 of NC_067151.1, forward strand.
TGAATAACCTGTTGCCTTAGTGCGTCTCAATAGAGTGCATGTAGAATGAAGGCTTAATGCCTGCATCCAGTCAGTGTGCTTTCTGCACAGAAGCACATACGGCGGCTACAGCAGTCAAAGGAGGTTCGCTCCCTTTCACATGCGGTTCCCAGCACAAGATAAAGTTGCTGGGAATCAGTGGAGAACTCTGAGCAAAGAATATTGCATTAACACTTGATGCATTATCAAATCCTACAAACAGTAAAGGCAGTGGTATCTGTCTTCGGATTACTGCAGGTGGAGTTAAATTTTGAGTCATAGTCATAAGAAATCTCTAGGTATATAATGATTTTTTTTTTTAAATCTTTTGCTTACATGTACAACACACAGGCTGAGAACACTTTACTGCTTTCAGTGGTTAGCCAAATGTATAGCAAGAAAGACAAGGAAAAAGCAGAGCGAATTTGAAAGATTTGCCATGTGGCAAGGAAAAGAGTGTGGGCAACGCTTTGCGCTGTGAGCAAAGCATGTCTATAGGAAAAACATGACAGCTGCTAAAGAGGTTAGTACAATAAAGATGAAAGCACACACTTTGTATTGGTTAAATAAGAAACGTACCTCAAGGGCAAGACTCACCCATTGAAGGCTCCATGACGTAAAACTAAAGGACTCTCACTAAGACGGAGGTCATCTGGGCACTCTACTGAGAAAGAGCAGCCCAAGGAGCTTCAGGCATCGGGACTGCTGCAGTCATACTCCAAGGGGCTTGGATACTTGCTAACCTGGTGGCAGAATATGGTATCCTGTCTATGACGCTTGCTTTGTAGGCATTCAGAACACGAGAATAATTGGTGATCGCATCTTTCGCCAAGTCTGCAGAAACACAACAAAACATGAAAACAGACGAGGTGGGCTAATACGTAGCTGGGTTGGAGCCTCTGCCGGGAAGCCCTGAGAGGCCTGTGCGTGAAGCACTGTGGGTGTGGTATAAGTTGCAGTGAAAACCTATGATTGCTGACAGGAAAAGTTGTAGGCATCAAGTGGAGCTGGCCCCAGGACTGTATTTCCTGCAAGAGGCAGGGGCACAGGGGCAGGGCCACCAAGCCTGTTGCATCTCAGATGCTGCTGCCACGTGCCCCAGATGGCAGGCAGATGAAGCTGCATGGCTTGGTGCTTGCCCAGCTACGATTTGGTCCAGGTTTGTCTCACTATGTCTCTGTGTGTTCTCTCTGGGAGTGGCGATGTGTATACTATTGCATCTTAGAAGTATGTATCTTGTGTTTTGGTTTTCAGGAGCTCATAATTATGAGTTTATCTTGAGTCTCTGAAGAAACTTTGGACTTTTGGGAGGTGGTGGGATCTTTAGGAAGTGGGTGGGACCTATTGGAAGGAAGCAAGTTCATGTTGGGTATGCTCTTGAATGGGGTGTTGGTAGCTGGATCCCCTTCTTCCTCTATTTATTAAAAACAAGGAAATCCTGAAGTTTGCAGGCAAATGGATGGAACTAGGAACGATCATCCTGAGTGAGTTAACCCAGGCCCAGAAAGATACACATGGTATATACTCACTTATAATTGGACACTAGCCCAACAGAGATGTCCCCTGAGAGACTTTACTTAGCAGGAGATAGGGGTAGACACTGGGACTTCCTATTAGGACTCCAGGTGAGAGAGGTATCAGAGAATGGGGAAATAGAAGGATCCAGAGGATCCAGAGGATTCTAGAAGGATCTAGAAACCTATAAGAAGACCATCAAGGCTGATGGATCTGGACCCAGGGGGGATCTGCTCAAACTACTGTACCAACCAAGGACAATGCATCTAGTAAACCCTGACCCCTATTCAGACCTAGCCAATGAACAGCACATTCTCCACAGTGGTGTGGAGAGCAGGGACTGAGTCTGACAGAAACTCTGGTGCCTCGTGTTTGACCACTTCCCCTTGGTGGGGAGGCCTGGTGGGCACACAGAGGAAGAGTAAGCAGGCTATCAGGATGAGACCTGATAGGCTGTGATCATATGGTGGGGGGAGGAGGTCCCCTTCTGTCACAGACCTGGGGGAGAGGAATAGGATGAAAGAGGGAGGGAGGGGGGCAGGAAGATACAAGTGAGGGGATAACAATTGAGATGTAATCTGAATAAATTATTTAAATTATATTTAAAAAAAAAAAAAAAAAAGACAAGACAGGAGCTGGGTGGAGAACCTAGGACTTTATTGCAGTTCTCAGATTTGCCCAAAACATCTCCTGCTGGGCTTCATCCAAGGGCCACTCCAGGTAGGTCTTGGTGTTCATTATCTTGCGCAGTTTGCAGAAGCGCTGGGGGACGGCTTTTTTCTCAATGCGCTCCAGCAAAACCAGGATGGCCGCATCGTTGCTCTCATCGAAGAGCCTGAAGTGGGAGAAGTCCAGTTCGTACTTGCACCACTCGCTCCGGACGAAGTTCTCAGAAAGCACGAACACGGTTTTGTGGCTCTTTTCGATGGAGTCGATGATGTTGTCGATGATCCACTTACCAGGAACGAAGTCCCGCTTGTGGAGACACAGCTTGAAGGGCGGGTCAGAGTTTTCCAGCTGCTGGACCATGAGGTTCTCCACCCAGTAGGAATCCTGCTCGCTGTAGGAAACAAAGGCGTCATAGCAAACGTCCCTGCAAGGAGCTCTCTTGGGCTTCCTCTTGGCCTGAAGCCACGCCCACATCATTCGCAGGTACCATAGCCCATGGAAATGGTGGCACAGGCCACACACGAGCAGGATCAACACGAGAAGGGCGAGGCAGATGCCACACACTACGGCAGCCTGGTGGCACTCCAAGACTGAAGGCCGGGCGTCCTGAACCCTCTGGCCTTGCAGGCGGGGAGGAGAGTCACACAGGTAGCTGTCTGGCCAGTCAACCAAGACCTGGGCCACAGCTGGCCTCTCCAGTGTGAAGGACAGAAACTCGCAGGAGCAGACGAAGTGGTTGTCTCCTGCTTCCAGAGTCCCCAGTTTGGGGAAAGAATCAAGTTGGTCTTTAGAGAAAGTGCTTATTGCGTTCTCTCTGATCTTCATGACCAGTAACACAGGGAACAAGGAGGCATCCGGGAGCGTCTTCAGCTTATTTCTAGAAATATAGAGCTCTTGGAGCCGAGGCAAATACAAAGAAAACGAATCGAGATTGTTGTTACTAACGTCCAGCACCTCCAGTGTCTGGGGAATGCATGCTTTTATGACCTGTATCCTTGCACTAGACAAGTTCAGGAAACGCATCTTCGGTGGCCACTGACAAGTGTCCGGCATATGATGAAAACTGTTCCTGCTAATATCCAGCGCTGTCAGGTTTTTCAGAGTCAACAAAATCTCGCCTGTTTTTTCTATTGATCTCAAGTGATTCTGGCTCAAAACTAAGGTTTGCAGAGCAGGCCAGGCATCCTCACAGGCTGAGTTTTTCAAATATTCTTCAACCATCAAATTTTCACTGAGGTCCAAGAATTCTAATGATTTCAAATGCTGGGAAAACAAACAAGGAACCAGAAAAACCTTACTGTTTTCTACTGTGATTCGCTTAACTTTCTTCAGGAGGGAATATACAGTGCTCAGATCATAAAATAAGTAGAAATTAGGGATGTGCAACCTCCTTATCGTTACCGTTTGCACTTTACCTAGCTCCCTCACCACGTCTGACTCCGATGGGTGGAAATCCCCAACTCCATTGAGGGTGCAGTCGTCAAATTCTACCTCCGACAGTTCCGGAGTGTAAGGCAGCAGCTTCAGAAGTTCATTAAAACTTTTGTCAGTGAGAGCCGCATTTCGGAATGCTAGCTTTTTCATCGGGGACGTGGTTTCATCTACAGACAGTTCTGAAAAGTGGAAGCTGTTCAAGCTAGTGTCTCTCACTTCCAAATATGTCACAGAACTCAGAATATCAGCCAAAACCTGCAGCAGGAAAGCATGCTCCCTCAGGTGGAGGGTCAGGTGACGGAGGTCTTGAATCGACCTTAGACTGTTGGGCTCATAGCTCTGGAGACCTGGTGCTTTAACTTCAAGTTCATCAAGAGAAGTCAACCCAACAAAATCTATTCTCCTGATCCCACTGAAGGCGACAGTATTTCCTACCCTGAGGGTTTGTAAATTTGTGAGCTTGGAAAACAGTGACGTTTCGCCCAGTGTCCTGTAAGGATTTCCCATTAAGTTTAAGTATTTCAAAGAGGAAAGGGGCCTGAACCAGGAGGAAGACAAGTTAGTTAAGTGATTATTGGACAAGTCCAAGTGTTCAAGACTGCCCAGGGAATCAAAGGCGGCGTCCTCTATTGTGTTGATTCCACTGGACTCCAGCATCAGAGTCTGGAGGTTCACACACCCTCGCAGGTCACCATGGCCAATGTAGGTGATCTTGTTGTCAGACAGGTCAAGGCTCTTCACAGCTGCTGTGAGTCCTGAGGGTATAGACGTGAAAGACCTAGAACGGCCATCACATACACCAGCAGCAGCACATGACAGGGGCTCTGGAGCAGAACAGCCTTCCTTCAAGAGGCCTATCATGGCCACCACAGTCCAGAAGTTCCAAAGGGTAGGTAGCATCCTCCCAGATTTGACCTTAAAGCAAAGGAAGCACATGTGAGTGAGTGTGCCTGATGACGTGTCATGATTTTTACTCTTGTGTTCTCTCTCTCTCTCTCTCTCTCTCTCTCTCTCTCTCTCTCTCTCTGTGTGTGTGTGTGTGTGTGTGTGTGTGTGTGTGTGCAAGAAATAACTTAGAGGCAAATTGCAATGCATGAGTGAGGATTAAAAATTAATTTTCTGAGTCTGGACAGAGGGCTCAGAGGTTAAGAGCACTGGCTACTCTTTCCAGAGGTCCTGAGTTCAATTCCCAGCAACCGTATGTTGGCTCACAAGCATCTATAATGTGATCTGATGCCCTTTTCTGGCCTGCAGGTATACATGCAGGCAAAGTACTGTATACATAATAATAAATAAATTTAATTTTCTGATATATACAATGCCACTAGCAGATTTTGTCTGCCAATGAAGAAATTTTAAAAACACAACCATATGAGAGAAAAAGCAGAGCTCAATATAAAGGTGGGTTGAAAAATAAACTGTTGGGGGCTGGGTCTAGTACTATGTATACAAATGCTAATTTATGGGCCCCAAGATCTGGCTGCAAATGATGTTGTGTAAACTTTGCTCCCCACTTATCTCTGGTAGGTTAATAAAGTTGCTGACTGCCAACTACTGGACAGAATAAAGGTAGGTGAAACTTTGGTTCCAGGCTGGGGGTGGGTCTCAGGTAAAGACCATGAGACTGGGAAAAGCAGGGAGAGAAGAAGAAAGAAGAAGGAGAGAGGCGTGCCTGATGGAGCAGATCCAACCCAGACAACATATTGGCTAGCAACTTGAGGAGTGCCACTGGGAGGTAGGCAGATTGTCTTAGAAAATTAGTTTAAATCATACCTGCCCAGCTATTGTGCTGATGGCTTGTTTAAATAAACCAATAGGCTTCTGCCTCAATTACCAGAGGGGGCTAGCGAGGTCACAGAAAGGCCCTCCAGAGGTTAGTTTATACTTAACAACAAAGAACAAAGAAAGGCACAGAGGAATGGACAAGCAAGTAGTTAAAGAAATGAGTAGACGTGGCCGTGTGGGTTTCTAGTCAGTGGCTCCTGTTTTTAATGCTCATCAAGCCTGGCTCTTCCTTGGCTCATTGCTCCCTTGGCTCATGATCACACAGGACTCAGCCACCTTTCTCACTGGACACATGAACCAAATGAAGGTCTAGAAACAGCCTATTTTCTGACGAGAAGACCATCTCGTGCCCACTGACTCTGCCTTGCTCTTACAACTACCATACCAAAGGGATGTTTGGAGGCCTAGGCAGAGGGACCCAGCGGTTTGCTGAGTTGAGGGCCATCAGGCCATCAGAACCTTCTCTTCCTGCACAGGTAGGTCCAGAAAGCCGTGTCCAATGCCAGATGGGCTACTTAGATGAAAGTGAGTAAAGGGGTTTCGTTGACTTTGCGAGTACCCTTTCATGGGAGAATCCAACGCTTTTTTCCCCTGTACACCTGTATACACCTATACCTGTAGCTGTTCCGTGCAGCCACATGCCATTGTTGTGTGCCCTCAGTGAGGCAGCACAACAATTTTCCAAAACACTTTTTACACTTATTTGTTGTTGGGCGAGGGGCACACGTGTGCTGCAGCACAAGCATGGAAGTCAGGGAGCATTTGAGGAAGCCAGTTCTTCATTTCTACCATATGGATTCTAGAAATTGAACTCAGGTCATCAGGCCTGGTGGCAAGCAGCACTTTACTGTATATGTGTGAGTGTCTTGCCTGAATATACACATGTGCACCATGTGTATGCAGTGCCCTCAGAAGTGCCAAAAGAAGGCATGAGACCCCCCCTATAACTGGATGGGTGTTGGGAACTGAACCCAGGTCCCTTGAGAGAGCAGCAAATGCTCTTTACTTTCAATAATCCATCTCTCCATCCACAGCAACTTTCTTTTGATAACTGGTTGTGTGCATTTTCCCTTTCGATTTTTAGTGTCCTTATGAAATGTATCTCTTGAAATCAGCTGGTGATGGGCCTAGGATGTCCTTTGTCAGTAGAGTGCTTGGCTAGTGTGCATAGAAGACTTTGTTTGATCCACAGCCCTGAATAAATAGGGCGCATCAGTGCATGCCTCTGACCCCAGCACTCCAGAAGTAGGGACAGGAGGAGCAGTAGTTCAAGGTCCTCCACAGACACATGGTGAGTTCAAGGCCAGCCTATAAGGCACGAGACCATCTCAAAAAGATAAACCAGCAGATAATATCTAGGTTGTAGATGTGACGTCTTTTCTGACACTGTTAACCTGATCATTTAAATGAAGTCATCTTATTCAATATAATTAATATTTTGAGGCTTCCAATCATTGCATTATGAACTTTCTAAATTTTGTATTCTCTCTTGACTTTAAACTTATAGGTGGTTTTTCATTGAGCATTTATCAAGTTAAATGTTACTTTACTTATAAATTTAGAAGTTAAAAAAATAACTGGTAGCTTAGAAACTTCCAAAATATATTGTCAACATCTGGCAAATTTTGTAAAAATTAATTGAAAGTTTAAGGTGCAAGTGTTCTTTGCTTGGAACAGAAAGAAACTTCGAATGTGGTGAAATAAGACATTTTCCAATAGTCATGATTTTCGCTATTTCCCTTTGTGGGAAATAGCAAACCATTTGTTCTTTGCTAAAGATTCGGTAGCGTAGGCAAGACTTTCCAGTCAGATCAAAATCATCCAGCAAGCTGAGCATTTTACACCCAAAATAATTTCTCCTTTTGAAACCAGAAAACCCTTTTCCTGACATCTAAAATGTAAACACGGGCTTCTCCTTTATGGAACTGAGCCGGCTTCGTAAGGGGATCCACAGAGACCCCTTATTCAAAGAACTCTCTCAGTAAGTTCTAACCAGAGCTGCAACTCTGCAACTTCATTTCCAGAGATGAAGGAAGGCGGAGCAGTGAAGCCCCTACACGCAGAAGCAAAATCCCAGCTGGAAGAGAATAGTCTGCACCTTCTCGCGCGCCGACATCTTTTCCACTTCTTTTCCTAGTCTGAAACAGTGATTGCGGACACACCTCCTGCGAGTGAATGCCTTTACGCCAACCTCCGAGCCAGGACAAGAGAGGGCTGAGGACAAGAGAGGGTAGCCCTTTCCGGGAATGCTGGGACAGCGCCACCGTCCCCAGGAGAGTACTAGGGCTCAGGGACACTACAGGGGCTACTCTCTGCCACCCCGAGGCCAGGGAGGCTACAAAGACGCTAGTCACACAGCCGCGGGCTCCACAGTGGCAGCAGCTCTACCGGTGCCCCTCTCCTCTCTGGGTATCCCTTTTTCTTTCAGGGACTACAGCTGGACACATCTGTCCCCAAAGATCAAGCAGGGGCTGCTGCTGGAAACTTCTGTCACCAAAGCAGAACCGCCGGGGTGCAGGTGCATCGCGGTGGGAACCGGGTCCCTACACCGCGCAGCCACAGCAGCCGCCCTGTCGTCCCTGGCCCTGGTCAGGAAGTAATGCAGAGACCCCGCAGCGGGAACGACCGACCTACCTGGGAGACCTCCAGCAGCAGCTCCCGCACCCTCTGGCTACTTGGGTCCCTGGCCGGAGAGGACAGGGAAGTGCGGGAAGGGGATGTCCCCAGTCCAGAACCTGAACTTCCCGGTCGGCAGCACCGCCCAACTTGAGACAAGCGCCGCCCACAGGGGTCTGTCTGCACGGGGAGCCAAGCGTGGCACCAGAGGTTGGCAGGAGCAACAGGGCAGGGAAAACAGAACTGAAAGGCCAGAGGCTCCGTGTGGGATTCCCCAAGTGACCACCGAGACTGGGCAATCAAAATGAAAGTTGAGCATCCTACTGTAAGGTTTCTGGCCAGAAGAAGCTATTCTAAAGAGACACATTCTCCCTTTGGTTATTGGAATTCCTTCCAAGTGTCTCCTGTTGGGTGAAGTTAAGGGTTGCAAACACCGGAAGTTTTTGTAAAATCACCGTGAAGGAAAGACTGGAGGCCTGGACAATGTCTTGACCAAGGTGGCCTATTTATGGATACTTCTTGCCATATCTAAATTTGAACTTGTCCAAGGACAATACAGGAGGTAAACTTTAAACCCCTTCCCAGATCTAGCCAATGGTCAGAATATTCTCCACAGTTGAATGGAGAGTGTGATATGACTTTCTCACGTACTATGGTGCCTCACATTTGACCATGTCCCCCTGGAGGGGAGACCTGGTGGCACTCAGAGGAAGGACAGCAGGTAGCCAAGAAGAGACTTGATACCCTATGAGAATATATAGGGGGAGGTAATCCCCCTCAGGAACAGTCATAGGGGAGGGGAATAATGGGAAAATGGAGGGGGGGAGGAATGGGAGGATACAAGGGATGGGATAAACATTGAGATGTAACAAGAATAAATTAATTAAAAAAATGAAAAAAAAATTTGAACTTGTGACTTAAACTTGTGATGGTGGACTTAGGATGGGCGTGTCATGACCTCTTTATTTAGTCACCTTCCTGATGTGGCTACGCTGAATTCCTCTCCTGTCCTTAATCATTTAGATAGCTTATTGGTTGGGTTTATTTCTGGGTCTTCAATTTGATTCCATTGATCCACCTGTCTGTTTCTATGTCAGTACCATGCAGTTTTTATTACTGTTGTTCTACAGTACAGCTTGAGATCAGGGATGGAGATATTTCCAGAAGATCTTTTATTGTATAGGATTGTCTTAGCTATTTGGGTATTTTTGTTTTTCCATATGAAGTTGAGAATAGTTCTTTCGAGGTCTGTAGAGAATTGTGCTGGCATTTTGATGGGAATTGCGTTTAATCTGTAGCTTGCTTTTTGTAAAATGGCCATTCCACTGTTACTCCTACTGATCCATGACCATGGGAGATCTTTCCATCTTCTGATATCTTCTTCAGAGACTTGAAGTATTTTTCATACATGTTTCGCTTGCTTGGTTAGCGTTACACCAAGATACCCTGCTTTTCATGGCTATTGTGAAGGGTGCTGTTTCTCTAATTTCTTTTTCAGCCTTTTTGTCTTTTATATAAAGGAAGGCTACTGGTTTTTGTTTGTTTGTTTGTTTTAGTTGATTTTGTATCCAGCCACTTTGCTGAAGGTGTTTATCAGCTGTAGGAGTTCCTTGGTAGAATGTTGGGCATCACTTATATATACTCTCATATTATACATCTGACAAAGGGCTAATATCCAAAATACATAAAGAACTCAAGAAAGTAAACAGCACCAAATCAAATTATCCAATTTAAAAATGGAGTACAGAGCTAAACAGAATTCTCAACAGAGGAACATCAAATGGCTGGGAAACACCTAAAGAAATGTTCAAAGTCTTTAGTTATCAGGGAAATGCAAATCAAAACAACTCTAAGATTCCATCTTATACCTACAAGAATGTCTAAGATCAAAAATTCAAGTGACAGCACATGCTAGTGGGCATGTGGGAAAAGGGGAACCCTTCCTCCATTGCTGGTGGAGTGCAAACTTGTGCAACCACTTTGGAAATCAATCTGGTGCTTTCTCAGAAAATTGGGGATAGTGTTACCTCAAGACCCAGCTACACCTCTCCTGGGCATATACCCAGAAGATGCTCCACCATACAACAAGGACATTTGCTCAACTATGTTCCTAGCAGCTTTACTTGTAATAGCCAGAATCTGGAAGCAACCTAGACGTCCCTCAATCGAAGTATGGATAAAGAAACTGTAGTACATTTGCACAATGGAATGCTATTTAGCTATTAAAAACAAGCAGCTCTTGAAATTTGCAGGCAAATGGATGGAACTAGAAATGATCGTCCTGAGTGAGGTAACCCAGACCCGTAAAGACGTGCATGGTTTATACTCACGTATAAGCAGATATTACAGGACAGCCACACTATAATCCACAGACCTAAGGAAGCTGAATAACAAGGAGGAGCCTAGGGAGGACGCTCAATTCTCATTCAGAAGGACAAACAGATCAGACATGGGAAGCAGTTGAAGAGAAGGAACAGGATGGGAGCCTACCTCAGAGGTCCTCTGAAAGGCTCCACCTAGCAGGGGATCGAAGCAGATGCTGAGACTCACAGCCAAACTTCAGGGTGGAAAACTGGGAGTCTTATGGAAGAGCTGGGGAATAGAGGGACCTGGAGGGGTCAGGAGCTCCACAAGGAGACCAATGGAGCCAAGAAATCCAGGTTGGGGGGGGGGGGTTATGGAGGGTGCTATTAACCCCATTCGTGCATTCTCTCCTACTTCTGTTTGGTGGGTTGGAAAGGAGGTAGAAGCAGCTAAGAATCTAAATAAAGTAGGTTTTTGAAAAATAGAAGCCTACACCTAGGCTTCCTCTAGGAACGGAGCCATACCCAGATTGTGTGGAAATGCTGGCAAAGCCCCACCCCACGGTTAGCTCCTTAGAGAAAGTTTTGTTTTGGTTTTGGTTTTTAAGCATCTGACAGAATCTTCAAGTTGTGGCCCTGTGAAAGATTGTGGTGTGACATCTGGGAAATACTGAGTTAAGTTTGCCTGGATGCTGTTCCATGTCGCAGGCTGGCCTTCCTCACCTGCTGTGACAAAGGGACTTAAAGACAGGTGGTTTCTTTTTGGCTCACAGTTTTGAGAACACAGTCTACCCATGATGAGGAAGGTAGGCCAGCAGGAGTCAGAGGCTGCTGATCACGCCGCGTCCTTAGGCAAGAGCAGAGTGGTGGGTGCTGGTGCTGTGTTCCCCTCTCTTTGTATTCAGTCTGGAATCCCACAGGCTGCTGCTGCTGCTGCTGCTACCCATGTTCAGGGTGGGTCTTCTCTTTTCAGTGAAGCCTCTCTCAAAATGTCCTCAGGGTATACCCGGAAGTGAGTTCCCTATGCACTTCTAAATAAATAAAATTGGCAATGAAGATTAACCATCACACACTCCTTCCCGCCACTGGTGCATGTTCAGTAAAAGAACAAGTGCAGATGTGTGCAGTTCAAAGGGAGCCAGTGTTTCTAGACCAAGCCATATCCTCAGAGTGTCTGGATATTTTGTACTAAATTCAAGGCATCTAGTGAGGGCCAGGCATCCCTTTGAAGGGGACACTTCAGTGTTCAACCATCAAAGCTGCACGAAGATCCCAAGCCTAACTTTAAGAATGTGTCAGAAATAACCTGTCCGGTAGGTCTTGACACTTTAACCCGTGAGTTTCCAACTGCACATCTCAAGTTCTGCCACCCTGGAAAATCCTCCAGGGCTAAGCTCTGCTGGTCTGGCAGCTTCCACTGGGCCTGGGCTGAGCTTGCTGTTCCCAGTGCCAGTCACCCTGGTCCTCCTCCAGCAACTGATTTGCAAGTGCTACTGTTCTGTCACTCGAGGTGTTCTCACTGCCCCAGGCTGTCTCAGTGTTGGTTTGCACTGAGTCAATGGTAAGGTTTTCTTCTGTTTCCTTTCATCTGATAAGAGGAATGGCAGTTTTCACTTTGGAAAATTTGGGAAACTATCTAAATTTTGGTGATTAAAACTATTTTGTATGTTCACCCAAGTGACAGGTCTACATGCATTTCAGGCTTCTGGGCACTCAGAAGCATCTGTCTTAACTCAGACACAGAGTGTGTAAAGAAGTCCCGTCAGATTTTGGTTGTTGTTGTTGTTTTGCTTTGCTTCGAGTTCTGGTGTTGGGGATTGGAGCAAAGATGTCACATGTGCTAAACACATACTCTGTCCAGGAGTTAAAACCCCAGCACCAATAGTTTTTATTTTCCTTTTTAGAGGACTTACATTCCAGGAATATGAAGTTGAAGAGAGTTGAGACAATACAGAGAAACAAACAAACAGAGTGAGGGGAGGAAGAGAGGGAGAGTAGAGGATAGGAGAGAGAAGTGAGGGAGAAGGGGGTAGGGAGAGAAGAATGGAGGGAGGGAGGAAGCAAAGGAAGGAGAGAGGGAGAGAGGGAGAGAGGGGGGAGATAACCCTGAGTTTCTTATACTAGAAGGGTCAGTCCATAGATGATGAATGAGGAGAGCTCCTTTAGGTTGGAACCAAATATAGAAGACTCCCAAAGACAAGGCAAATAGTTTTCATTCATTGAATAAATTCTTTTAAGCCATTAAAAAAAAAGGGGGGGGGTTGTGTAGCAATGTCTTGAGTGGATGTAACAACTTTCAATAAAGTGCTGTTTAGCCAATAAACTGGGCAGAAGGATAGGAAGTGGAAGGAGGGACTTCCTGGAGAGTGGGCAGAGATAAGTTTGACAGTTGAGAGGGGAGGAAGGTTGAGAGTGGATCAGGAAAGGGAGAGAAAATGGCTGGAGGATCACCATAGCGGCAAATGTTCGGGGTTTTATATGTTATGAGGTTTAGAGTAGTTTGTTTATGTTAGTTTAGGAGTAGATTTGTGTCAGTTTAGATTCTGCCCAGCGTAGTGCTGGCAGCTTTAAAGTACGTTTCAGACACTGTGTCAGAGTTATTAGCCATCTTAGGCCGAAACAATACATTTTACTGTAACAGGGAGTTTCCAGATCCACACTGAGTGGCTGGATGGAAATCCCCAGGGCATGGATTTTGCTCTTCCGAATGGAAGTACACCAGCCTCCAGGATGCAACAGGCATCTATCCAGCACCCCTTGCGTCATACATTGTCTCCCCTTCCCAGAGCTTAAACTGGGCACTGATGACTAAAGTGTAGACACCTGAAACAGTGGTGACAGACACAGGAACTGCAAGGGACAGAACTGAACAGTGGTCTCTTGACCTAACCAACTTACTAGTTTGGTGATCTAGCAGCTGTCCTCATTTCAAAAGGACCCCTTCCCCCACCCCCTAAAATCTGACCATTTGGTATCCCTATCTAAACACCAAGCAGAAAAATATGAAAAGTAAGCAGGGCTGCCAGCCTGCATGCAGATGGGAAAGATGAGTCATTCAAAACCACGACACATGACCTGTGTGGCTTCCTGTTTTGCTTAGGTTTAGCTCCTAACTATTACGTGTAACTAGAGTGCAGTGTGCACCAGTCAGAGTCACAGACAAGACCATCACCAACTTCTTGGCTAGTGTTATTGAGCAACTAAGAAGGAGTTCCCCAAGTTATGTGAATGGAATGGTTTACTGCATGTGTGTCTCTCGATGGCTAAGAAGTTGTTGTCCTCTGAGCAATTTATAGACCATTGTATTTGACCCAAAAATAAGTTTCTATAAGATCTGTAACGAGCATTTGCATATTTTATGTTATGGGATGCATGGGGGTATGAATTTGGGTGTTGTTGTTGTTGTTGTTGTTGTTGTTGTTGTTTTGTCTTGCCTCTGTGCTGAGCCAGGTCCCCATGCACACTAGACAAACACTGCCACTCAGCTATATACTTTTTCCTACATATTTGATTTTTAACATATCTATTGTTTTATGATTTCATACACACATATATAATATTCTTTGAGACTTTTTTTTTCCTTAAAGGATTTGTCACATCTCAGAGAATTTTAGCTAACTAGAGTAAAAGTCAGACTTAAAACTCCAATTTAAAATGCATACATCCCTGTAGAGCCCTCACCTATATATGTAGAATTAGATACAACTAACTGCAAATCAAAAATATACTTTTTACTTCCAGAGGATTTCCAGAAAAGCAAAACTTGAATTGACACATACCAACCACTGTGCCAAATGCATGTGAATGAAGGGGCACATGGGCACACTCTGCAGTAGCCTAACACTGCTTCAGAAAATTCTGTTTCCTCTGTAGTGCTCACCCCCCTCACCCCCATCCCACACTTGATCAGCACATTTGTTTCAGATCAGTCAGCCCTCCGCATCCTTGGGTTCTACTTCCACTAATTCACCCTACCCTTGCATTAAAAAAGAATCAGAAAAATTGTGTCCACACTGAGCATGCGCAGGCTCCTTCCTTGTCTGTAGCCCGCCCCCCCAAGCACTATACAGATCTTTACACAGTATTTACATTGCATTAGGTGCTGTAAGTAATCTAGAGGTGACCTGAAGCATTTGGGAGCATAGTTTACACATGTATACCAGGCCATTTTAGATAAGAAGCCCTTGTGAACTGCGAGGGACAATTATAGTTTGTTATACTTAGTGGGTTTTTTTTTTTTTTTCCTTTGTAGAAGCATATGTTGAAATATTTGTATCTTTTCTTAAAACATTTACAAGGAACTAAAGTTCATTATATTTATATTAACTCAGAAAAAAGTTTGATTCATGTAACTGAAGCACGTTTAAAGAATATGTCATATAGTACATATATAAATGAACTTTAAAATGCTTAAAAGTTTAATTAAGTTCTTCGTGCTAGGACTGGCTGTTGCAAGCACTCAGGAGGCTGAGGCATGAGGATTCAAGTTGTGGGTTGCAAGGAACCATGGAGCTGTCTTGGCCTAGCTGCCTTGAGAGGCATGCATCGTAGCTTTTTTCAGGTTAGAGTCCATGGCTCCTAGGGCACAATGTGCCTTCCAGTTCCTGAGAGACAGACACACTGCCTCAGGCAGTGAAGTGTGTGGGTCACTTTGTTTTTCTCTGTATATTCTCTGAGAAGTCAAGGAAGTGTGGAATCCTGACGGGACAATTGTTCTTGCCTGCCCTGTAAAGTTTGCAAATGTCATTGTATCCTGGCAACTACAGCTGTATTGATCCTGGGCAGTGCTGTTGTATTCTGTTTCTGATAAAGGTAGAAAAAGTCTGATTGCTCTGAATAAAATTGTCAAAGGCTCTTCTTTGCTGTGGCCCCTCCAATTGGCCTGATTTAATTCCTTATCAGGGCCATATCGGGTGACATTGACCCAGTAAGTAAGCATGGGCACTTTCAGGAGGTCTAACTAGGCTACACAGCAAGGTCTGTCTCAAAGAGGGAGAGCAAACAAAAGATAGCTCATCCTGCTAAGTTTGTAAATACTAATAAATGTAAGGCAGCGTCTCTTTTTAAATGTTACTTAGATTTGGGGATGTTTCCAAATAGGTAATTAAAACTGAAAAGCTGAAGGAAGAACAAGTTCCTAACTGTCCAACTTAGGAAATTGCAACATTAACTGGTAAATAAAGCTGAAGCAAAGTCCCGAATTTTCTCTCCTACAGAGAAAAATGTTCAAGGACTTTGGAAAGGAGGCAAAGACAAAATTAAGTGTGGGTTCCTTAAAGTAAACTGTTCCCACCACGCCTCTTTTTTTCTCCTCACACCAAGCTGCTAGCCAGCATTCTTTCTCTCCCCTGGGAACGGCATACGGTCCTCTGGTCTGGACCTGCCATGGCCAGTGCCTCCTGTCTAATCTGGTGTGTCCCTTGCTGTCCTGGGCTCCTGTATAGCAGCTATGCCTACATATCTGGCACCCAGCAATCCCAGACTGCTTAGATTACCGAGAGATCATTTGTATTAAATCATCTTGTGCGGTGAGGGTAACTCTATCTTTCCTATGGATCTCATGGTATTCTGCACAAAGCAGCGTTAGTGGTACAACTCACCTCCCTAACCAGGTGTTTCCACCTCAGTCAGGTGTGAGAAAACAGTTCCTCTGAGGCATGGCCTCCTGTCAGCTGCCCACACTGTTCTGTGCCTCTTTGTCTCTGTCACCTCCTAGACTCGTTGGCCGTTCTCTCCCTGAGATCGTCTCAGCCTGGGCAGCTTCTTTCAGGGATCTTGACCTCTGTACGCTTTCTGCTTCATGCCATCAGCAGGATGTGGTCAGTGCTTACACTGGTCTACCCTTCAAAATGACTCACTCAGCCCACTTGTTTCTTAGTCAGGGTCCTAACACCGATCCCGACACCTATTACCTGTCCCTGTCAGTCACGATCCTCAGACTTGTGATGTTATGTTTCTCTCCCTGTCACTCTTATTCCTTCTCCATTGCATCTCGGTGGACATCTGGCATCTGGAGCCTCTTGAATACTTAGTTAGCTTAATTCCCATGGTACCAGCCGCCCCACATTCATTTCTACAGGCACCTCCCGAGCTAGAGAGCTGACTTGGAACAAGCACGCCATTAACGGTGTGTACCCGCTAAGCCATTGATAACGCACACTGCAGACTCCTTTCAACAGTGTGGAGCACAATGTGCCCCTGTCCATGCCCCCGTACTCTTATCACTCACCACTGTTAGGAGTAACTCTTCAGAGATCGGTTTCCTTCAAAGGGTGGCTTCCTGCCACCTTGCACCAGGTTGACTATCAGCCTAGGATCTTAGCAGTACAGGAATTCTCAGCACATAACTTGCACACACTAGGATACACACGACACACAGCAACAATAGCTGTGCAGAAAAGAAGTAAAAAATAAAAACAAAAACAAAAACAGGAAATCTTCCCTGACACTGTACGGCTCAGAAGTTAAAAGGCAAGAGAAGACAGACTGAAATGGAAAAAAAAAAAAAAAACAATCTCTCTTCTTTCACTGTCTTTAATTTTTGTTTATGTGTACGTCTGTGTCTGTGTGCACGCATGTGCAGGTAAGTGCAGTGCCTATGGAAGCCAGAAGAGGGTGTCAAATTCCCTGGTATTGGAGTTAGAAGAGGTTGTGAGCTGCCCAAAATGTGTGCTAGGAACTGACCTCTGGGCCTCTGCAGCCACAACAAGCTTCACTCACTGAGCCATCTCTCCTGCCCACACATCCGCCTTTATGTTAGAGATGCCCTCACAAGCTTATGCAGTTTGCTGCTCAGTCAACTGGGCCTTGTTTTTATGTCCAGGCTTCTATACATCTGTGGCTGTGAATTAGTGGCAAGCAATCAACTGTGACATCATTTTCTAGGATCTCTTCCCTGTCTTGCCCTGAGGGTGTGAGATGCTGTATTTAAGGTTTTTCCATAACGCGTGTCAGATTCTCCTCATCTACATGTCAGAGCCTTACCGGCACCCACGTCATGGAGAGACAGTCACGTGTTCCACAGCGCTCCATGACGCACTTAGTCATCACAAGCTAACAGGAGGCAAATCCCCTTTTTCTTCAAGTGAGTTTGGTGGGTGGGGTGGAGAGCACATGTAAGTCCTCCTATGCTTCAGGGGTCCCAGTACTGCTTGTAGGAACTAGCCTTGAAGTAAATGGTCTATCCATGTGACACAAAGAAAAGTATTGCTACATGCAGGCTATGTTGTTTTGGTCTGCTATCTTGAAACAAATTTTAATTTAAAACATTATATGTTGTGTGCATGTGTGTGTGTGTGTGTATACACACATGCATGTGCACACCATGACACATTTGTAGAGAGCAGAAGACAACATGTAAGAATCAGTTGCTACTTCCACTGTGTGGGTGTCAGGGACTGAGCTCAGGTCATTAGGCTTAGTGACAAGCATCTTTGCTGGTAGAGCCAAGACACCAGACCCCAAACAAAGCAATTTTAATGCATGTGAACAACAGATTCTATAGTGGGAGAAACACTTGGACATTTGAAGGCTCACTTTTCCAGACAGAGCCCAGTTACGGGTATTACAGGCCATAGGTTTATCAATGCTCCCACATCAAGTACACTTCCACAGGGGTGGGCAGTCTGATCACTTGAGGGGCGTGGTATAGACAATGTGATCACTGGGAGGGAATAGACAGTGTGGTCACTGGGAGGGGAGTGGACAGTCTGATCAATGGGGGGCAGGGTTGACACAAGTGTACCTCTGTAGAGCACCCTTCTCCAGCAAGCATGATCACAGACCCTGACTCTTTACTTTCAGACCTTGTTCTGGAGGGTCTTGGGAGTAAGTTTTAGACTTGGTATGAAATTCTTGGAATATGCTTACACACAAAACAAACACAGTAAAAAGAATGCTGGCCAGAGTCAATGTCAAAAAAGAAAACGTGAGCACACACAAGAACGGCTTCTCTGCCCTTGATTTGGGAAAAGGCCTTCATCGTCGTCCTTGGCTTAGAGACACAGCCTCACCGAAAAGCCCAGGCTGGCCTCAAACTCACTACTTTAGCCTCCCAAACTCTAGGGTTACAGGTGCAAGAGGTCATTGACAGGCACATGGGCAACTGTCCAGCAGCCACACTACTGAAGAAAATGTCCCCTGCACCCACAATCATTAACTGCCACTGGGTTTCCAGGGAAGTGAGACAAACGCAGCCCATAGATCACAAGGGTGGGTTATACTTTATTCGGAGGGCTAGCAGAAGGCAGCAGCTTAAAACCTGAGAAACAAAACACCTAACCACCCATCACCTCCAGCCAGCAGGCTCTCCAGCAATGACTCTCAACCTTCTCAGTACAGTCAATACAGTCCCTCGTGTTGTGGTAACCACAACCATAAGGTTATTTTGTTAGTATTATGCTATAATTTTGCTACCGTTATGAATCATAATGTAGATATTTATAAAGACAGAGATTTGCCCAAGGGGTCGCTACCCACAGGTTGAGAACCACTGGTCTACAGGGAAAGGAACAAAGGTATCCAATCAGAGTTCAGTCTCAACCTCTACTGGGGTGGCCAGCTATGTTCATGAGACATGGGAAATCTATGTCTCTCATGCTCCTGACCACCCCTTGCACGTACCTATCTCTGGACACTTAGGCTCAGGCGTTCCTTTGGAATGTTGAGTCTGGTTAGTATCTGCCAGTATCAGCCACGCACTCCTCCGGTAGGCACTGCGTTAGAACAAGCAAGCAGTTTATAGTGTATTATTGGTAAGCTATTAATACCACATACATACAGACTCCTTTCTACAACGTGGATACAAATGTGTCCAGATACTATGAGTTAAACCTCCCTAGCCCCTGTCAATCTTTTCTTCTTCCTTAACCCACTTGCTAATTTCTTTCTTCTCAGGCAAGCGGTTGATGAAGCTCATAGGTGGGTCTCTACATCCTTGGGTTTCCGAGTCTCTCCGTATCAGATGGAGAGTCATACCTGCCCCAACCCTTCTAATTGAAGCACAACAAGAATCTTGTCCCCTTCTTTTTTTCAAGACAGGGTTTCTCTGTGTAGCCTTGGCTGTCCTAGACTCGATTTGTAGACCAGGCTGGTCTCAAACTCACAGTGATCCGCCTGCCTCTGCCTCCCAAGTGCTGGGATTAAAGGCGTGCACCACCACATTCAGCTGTCCCCTTCTTATAAGGGGAAAAAGCAGCTTGGGTGCAGCCATGAGAGATCTGAGCACGGATGCTAACTGCCCCTGGAGTGCTGGGTGAGCTGCCCAATGAAGCTCAGACACTACTTACACATCAACTTGTCACTTCAAAATCTGAGCATTGCTGAGCTCTCTCTCTCTCTTATGTCCCTATTTTTTCTGTTTGACAAAACCCCAAAGCTGGAAGTCCCCTGCTGCCTGCTTTCTTTGACTCACCCAAGCACTTGACTGTGTTTCTTCAGACACCCCTGCCTTCTCCACAGGGCATGTCAGGCTTGGTCCACACCCCTTCAGCCACAGGCAGGCTCTGCCTCCTTTATCCCCTCTGGGAACTTTTCCTTTGCATCCCAGAAAAGCTCAAAGCCATTCCAAGAAATCATTTCAGTTCTCACTTAGGAACCGGCCACACCCTTCCTTTCTTTCCTGTCTCAGTAAAAGACGGGAGTCCTTCTAGGAGCATCAGCACCCCCTATCCTGACCTAGGTGCTGCCAGGACTCTTTGATTATGACCCATGTGTGCTTGCTCTCTCCGCCCACCTCATATATTTCCTACAACTCCACCTCGGCCACATGCACTCCTTATAGTGCATACCTTAAACCCCTACACACACACACACACCACCTCCATCATCTCCAACCATTCTCTCAAACATCATCAGCACCAAGTCTACCATGCCTACCATCTTTATGTGCCCTGTTACTATCACCAACACTCTCACCACGACAATTCCATCAACCCCATTACTGTCATCACCTCTGTCAACTTCACTTCTATGCACTCCACTGTCACCACCACCTCCATTACCTCCACTGCCATCTCTCCACCATGGCCACCACCATCTGGACCAGTGCTACTAGCAGCAGCAGCTCTACGTCATCACCACCCCTGACACAGCCTCCACCAGCTCCACATGCATAGACAGCTCTGGATCCTCCCTTAGGTTTCCCCTTTCCTTACTCTTCAACTTACACAAGTGGTTTTTCTCTTCAGTGCTTGATGCTTGTGTGACTATACACTGTGCCACAAACAGCAATATAGATCTCCTCACTACTAACCCTAGTAACTTTGTGCATAATAGATGTTTTATATATGTGTATATGCATGTATATATGCATGTATGTATGTATGTATGTATCCCAGTGTACTTGCTGTATATATGTGTGTGTGTCCTGTGTGTGTATATATATATATCCAGTGTATTTACTGTGGTAGGCAGGGAAGGAGGGAGGGGGGAGAGAGAGAGAGAGAGAGAGAGAGAGAGAGAGAGAGAGAGAGAGAGAGAGAGAGATATCACATAATGGGAATGGAGAAGTGGAGAGTAAATTCCACTGAGACCCCATCTTGAGCTAAAATCTGTTTTGCTTTTTTTTCTTTTTCTCTTAGGCCATTATTAAACAATTTTATAAGAGGGGTATTATCTTCTTTTTAGCCAACAGATGCTCAGAGAGTTTAGAAACTTACCAAGTAACAGCTGGGATTGGGCTGTTCCATCCGATTGTGTACATCACTGGCTGTCCTGAGACCAACCTCCCAACCTCCATAACCTACTCAATCAGTGGTCCATAGCCACACATGCAGGTAGTACAAGAGGCCGGAGTTTTTATGATGTGTACGTGTCTTCCCATTTTGCTGTAAGTTCTCCTTACAGGACTGTTGCCCAACAGATTTTGCACAATTCAGCTGCAATTGCCACACATGAACATTCCGAGCCAAATAAAGCCTGCCTGAAACAATGTCATTTATGATTTTAGGTCTAAGATGGAGGCGAATGATAATTAAATCATGGCTCAAGTATGATATTCTGCTCCAATAACAGATGGGTTTTCTCGCTGCCTAAAGCAAGCTATGTATAATAGCTCAATCAAAATGCTGAACAGAAGGAGCTCAGTAATGGTAAGTTGTCATCATCATCCTTGGCCTGCAGGTTGTAGCTTTCATTGCAGATCTAAGATGTATGCCCTTTACTTTGTCACTAAGGGAATTAAAGCTAAATGTTGCTTTTAAAACAAAATCCCAGTCATTCAATTTTACCAAGGAAGGGTGAGAACCTACTAGCTCAGAGAGGCAGAGAAAGCACCCAGCTGACCTTCTGTCTTCATCACCAACCAAAACGGGGGGAAAAAAACCCTTCTCCACACTGTCTTACATACCCTTCATCTCCATGTCCCTCCAGCCTGTGTTTACTTATGTCCACTTACTGTCAGCTGGTTGCTTGCTCCCCCTCTTGACCTATGGTTGACTTTAATCCTGTGTACAGAAAGCTCTTGGATTAAAGGTGTGTGCTAGGGCAGAGCCACACCACAACTCGAAACAGGTTTTTCCAGTATACAATCTCGGGGTTCATAGTGTGACTGAATATCTTGAGAGACTAATCACTGATTTAAATCAGTCCCTGGACCCTGGGCAGCCTTCAGCAGTGGCCCACATGCCTCAAATCCAGAGCTGTGTCAGCTGACTACTGGGTCCCAGAATGATGTCCCACTCCCAGCCCTGCCAATAACCCAGCCTCCACCGCATTGATTGCTGGGGCAATGAAGCACGAACCAGAAGGGTAAGCTCTGTTAGGCAGACTCAAGCTTAAATTGTGACGGTTCCATCTACAGGCTGTGTGACTGGGCAGATAGATCACAAAACTTGGTTTTCACATCTGGGAAGTAGAACTCGTTCTTGTCCACAATACAAGGCCCCAGGACCAAACGAACACTCTAGTGTTTTCAAGAAAGGCTTTACAATTTAAATTAGTTTCATCTCTAGTTTGCAGTTCATCTAGTCAGTCTAGTCAAATTGTTGAAAGATTAGGATAAAAAGGATGGGAACATCAGGGTATCAAGCTTTGTTTACATTTACCTTCTCTGAGCAGATATCAAAATTTGCTAAGTGTGGCAATTCCCAGCAAGACCACTTCACCAGCCCTGAGCATGTCCCGGGTGCAAAAGGGCTGAGTTCCACCTCTGCTTCGTTTGAACACTATGACTCTGCTATGAAAAATAATAGTCCAGAGGGAGCTCTGGAGGAGCATCTGGCCACATGAAGAGCACTGAAATGCAGCCTCTGAGCTATCTTGCTAGCTGTGAAATCTGGATCAAGTCATCAGAGCTGGGAAAAATGTGGTCCGGGCACAAATGGTGCCTGGTGTTTGTAAGAGCTGGTTACAAGTTGGACTGCTAAGAACAGCCAAATAATATGCTTACTTTGTGGAAAACAGGGTAGAAAATCAAAACTACCTACCCATATGCATGTAGAAACACAAGGCAGAAGAGTGCTGCTGCTGCTACTACTATTAATAATAATAATAATAATAATAATAATAATAATAATAATAACAATAATAATAACAATAGTAGTAGTAGTATGGCATAAAGTACATAGTTATGGGCTGAGTTAGAAAGGGAACTGTAGGTCAGCTGGCAGAAGAACATCTAGACTTATGAAATTGCAGTGCTCCAAAGCTATGTTGGCAAAGGATAAAAACTATTTTTAAAAAGTAACAATGTGAATGGATGGAGACAGCTAGATTAAATTTTGACCCACTTTTCCTAAAAAGCTTTTGTTTCTAAGAACATATACTGATTGCCAGGAAAATTACCAGGGAACAATCTCTCCCCCCATCCCCCAGTCTCTATCCCTCCCTCCCCTGCCCCCTTCTCCTTCTTCCTCTCTCTTCCCTCTCCACCCTGTGCAGTCAATTCTCCACTGCTCTTTCTCTGAGGGCATCTATGATGCAGAGCAAACAGTGGACCAGAACTGTCCCGTCGTTTGACTCTTGAGGAAACCGACTTCCTCAACAGCTATTACTTGAGGGACCTGGAAAGAACAAACTAGCCAAAGGTTGCTTACAGAATTGTGTCATTGAAAGTAGCTCACACATGGAAGCCCAGCACTTGGGAAATGAAGATGGGAAGGTCAGGAGTTTGAAGCCAGCCTAGGCTATATGACAGTCTGTCCAAAACCACAACAAACAAGAGAAACGTGACTATAATCAGACCTTCAGTCATTTACATTTTACATGGTTAGGGCAAGTTATTTTCTTCCACCAAGTAACCGGCCCCTTTCTCTCATGAAAAGCCAGTGTTGATGACTCAGAGAGAGCAGGAATGTCACTCCCCAGAAAAACAGCTAGAACGGCCCCGGAAAAATAACATAGGCAGAAAAACAGAGTCCAGGAAAATGGAGGAGGTATACAAGTGAATGCGGCGACAGTTGGTCCAAGCTCATCTGTGGTAGTAGTTTTGCCTCTGCTAAAAGAGGGCTCCAGGCCAGGACTGGCAGCCCAACAGCAAATGACAACTTCTCTCCCAGAGAAGAGGAGCCCAGCCCTTGGCTGGGAAGAAGCAGGGGATTCCCAGGGTTTTCCAAGGATGAGGACTAGCTGAAGTCAGCTGAGAAAGTTCTGGCACTCCTTCAGAAACTTGCATAACAAGACAAGACTAGCTGCCTCAGGAGCCATCACAGGATTGGCCTCACCAGGCCCTGCCCAGGGTGCCAGTGAGTAAGGGAGCTGAAAGGTCGCTGTTGCATAATCCCTTCACACAGGTTTCAGTTTTAGGAAACAAAAGTGGCAGGCTGTGAACCCTGAGTTTCCGGTCTGATTGAGCCCTCCCCCAATGCCTGGGCTCACGTCTCCACCTGCCCTACCCCAACCCCAAGCTAGTTCCAAAGGGCATTCCTGCAGAGGAATGCCAGGAGAACTGCAGGCCCCAGGCCACCAGAGAGGTGCTGTGAGAGTTTGTTTGTACCCTCTTAGGAGCCAGGATTAGGTAGCTGGGGGGGGGGTGGGGGGGGGAAGGGAGGTGACAATAGGGAAGTCAGGGCTTTGCCCTTGGGAAGCACACACATAGAGATGGAGATACCAAAAAGAAGCTCCACCCCTCCCGTGTGTGTGTGTGTGTGTGTGTGTGTGTGTGTGTGTGTGTGTGTGTGTGCGTGTGTGAGAAAATAAAGTATATCATTCATGTTCATGGTTCATTTGAATAATAATTAACTCTTGTCAAAAGAGAGTAGTGCTTTCAACTGTATTGTATATTTAAAATTTATTGCAAGATGGGCTAGTGAGATGGTTTAGAGGATAAAAGAGATTGTCACTTGCCACCGAGCCCAATGACCTAAGGTTGATTGATCTACAAGCCCCACTTGGTGGAAGGAGTGAACCTACCCGAGCAAATCACTCTCTGACCTCCACACAGGTGCCTAGACACAAACACACACATACATACATACACACAAATAATGAAAAATAAGTATTTTTAAAACACTACACTTTTCTATAAAAGAAGATTTAACATGGTCTCAACACATACAGGCACATGCATGGACACAGAACTCTAGGCCACTTAAAATTCTGTAGTCCTAAGTTTCTCAGCAATGAAAGGGGGGTTGATTGAATGATACGCTATGGTAAAAACATGGTGTGACTGAAGTGATCTTGTCTGACTAAAGGGGAAGTAGGTTCTAAGGGGTCACACATCAGTCTTGGGCTAACTCCTCTATTCTCAACTGAACACAGTTCACAGAGGCTGAAGATCCAGGAAAGCGGAGTGTCCATCACAGTGTCTGGCCGTCAGCATTGCCTTCCTTCTGACAGAGCCACTGAATTTCCAAAGTGTTTCTTTCCTACCTAAGGAGAGCTCATACTGAGCTTGCCCTGCATTTCAAATGAGGCGTGATGGTGTGTGCTGGGCATCCCAGCAGAAGGTTGAAGTCAGCCTGAGCTATGGAGAGATTCTCTCAAGAAAATAAAAAAGCATTCTCTTCCTCATGGCACGGAATACAGCCAAGCAGTGAGAGGATGAGTGACAGCTGGGAGAATATTTGCAAACCACGCGTCCAATAAAGGTTAATGTGCAGAGGTATCTCATGTAATAATAACAGACAAACTGGATCTTAAACATGGGCAAAGCAGGCCTAGAAAGACTGCTCAGAGTTTAAGGGCACCTGCCGCACTTGCAGAAGACCATGGTTTGGTCCCCAGTTCCTATATCGGACAGATCACAACTACCTGCAATTCCACCTCCATGGAATCCAATGCCCCCTAACACCCTCTGTAGGCACCAACACTCACGTGCACAAACCCATATACATGCACATGAAAAAAAATTTTAATCTAAAAAAAAAAAATTAATAAAGCAAGTAGATTGACATTCCCCTAAAGAAATCATAGAAATACAACACAGGTGTTCAAAAGCATGATTAGCAGGGCTAATCATAAAGGAAATGCAAATCAAAACCACAATGCGTTATCAAGTAGCTGTGGCTACTGTCAGAATGTTGGAAGGTGGCTAGCACTGGCCAGAGAGAAGGAAGGCTTACACGCTGTTGAGGAGAGAGTACATCAGCGCAGTTGTGACAGAAAACTCTATGACGCTTTCTCATAAAGCTAAAAGTAGCTGAGCCCCAAATTCCACTACGGGGTATTTATTTAAGTGAAATGAAAGCAGTACACCGAAGAGAAGTCTGCACCCCCAGTTTACTGTAGTTATTAGTGTACTCACAGTAGCTGAGATATGGAACCAGCCTGCCTGCTGCTGAGTGAATAAAAGAGGGTGCTATTTGTGCAAATTGGTATTCTGCAGCATTAAAAAGAAGAAACACTGCCATTTGAAACAATATTGGTATACCTAGAATATTTTATGTTCAGTGAAATAAGCTGCACTCACAAAACAGACTACAATACATGATCCCAGGTGTGAAGTCTTAAGAAGAGACTCGGAAAGGAAGCGGAAGTGTCTGAGGCATGTGGGACGTGTGTGATGAGGCTGGTCAGAGGGTACAGACTGACAATCATCAGGTGGATAAATCCCTACACTTCATGGCAACCTTAGTTAAAAGTGCCGAATTGAATGCTTCCAGCGTGCTAAGAGATCACAATGCTCCCCACACCTGTGGCTCACTGTGAGGAGCAACAGAATGTTTGTTATCTTGATGCTGGGCGCCATTGTACAGCATATATGAGCATCAACGCTTCTCCTAACACCGTTAAACATATGGCAGTTTCATCAGTCGTACTTTAGTGAAACTAAAAACCACAAAAAGCACTAAAGGATGACTGACAGGTGAGTGAGCCAGTTAGAGTTGATGGAATGCTGAAGGCTTCCACTTCGCAGGGGAGCAGATCGCACTCTGGCACTCTGCTTTCCTTTGGTCCAAGTCAAGCCATTTACATCTGTAACTGAGTTAGCTTCATATTTAAACACTATTCCACATAGGACTGTGTGTGTGTGTGTGTGTACCACATGTGTGTGTGCACACATACATGCATAAGCATGTGTATATGTGTGTATATACATATGAGTGCATGTGCATATGTGATTATATGTGTATGCGTGCGTGTATATGTATGAGTGTGTATGAGTGTGTGGGTCCAAGTGTATGTGTGTATATGAGAGTGTGTATATGTGATTCTATCTGTGCATGTGAGTATGTGTATATGTGAGTGTGTGTATATGTGAGTGTGTGTGAGTGTGTGTGTATATGTGAGTGTGTGTGAGTGTATGTGTGTATATGAGAGTGTGTATATGTGATTCTATCTGTGCATGTGAGTATGTGTATATGTGAGTGTGTGTGTGTGTATATGTGAGTGTGTGTGAGTGTATGTGTGTATATGAGAGTGTGTATATGTGATTCTATCTGTGCATGTGAGTATGTGTATATGTGAGTGTGTGTGTGTGTATATGTGAGTGTGTGTGAGTGTATGTGTGTATATGTGAGTGTGTGTGAGTGTGTGTATATGTGAGTGTGTGTGAGTGTATGTGTGTATATGTGACTGTGTGTGAGTGTATGTATGTATATGTGAGTGTGTGTGAGTGTATGTGTGTATATGTGAGTGTGTGTGAGTGTATGTGTGTATATGTGAGTGTGTGTGAGTGTGTGTGTATATGTGAGTGTGTGTGAGTGTATGTGTGTATATGTGAGTGTGTGTGAGTGTATGTGTGTATATGTGAGTGTGTGTGAGTGTATGTGTGTATATGTGAGTGTGTGTGAGTGTATGTGTGTATATGTGAGTGTGTGTGAGTGTGTGTGTATATGTGAGTGTGTGTGAGTGTATGTGTGTATATGTGAGTGTGTGTGAGTGTATGTATGTATATGTGAGTGTGTGTGAGTGTATGTGTGTATATGTGACTGTGTGTGAGGTATGTGTGTATATGTTGAGTGTGTGTGAGTGTGTGTGTATATGTGAGTGTGTGTGAGTGTATGTGTGTATATGTGAGTGTTGAGTGAGTGTGTGTGCGTGTATGTGTGTATGTGAGTGTGTGTGAGTGTAGTGTGTCTATGTGAGTGTGTGTGAGTGTGTGTGTCTATGTGAGTGTGTGTGCGTGTCTGTGTGTCTCTGCGTGTGTGTGGTGTGTCTGTGTGTCATCTGTGATGTGTGTCTCGTGCGTGGTGTGTGGTGTGTGTGTATCTGTGCGTGTGTGTGTCTGTGCGTGTGTGTGCGTGTCTGTGTGTTGTGTGCGTGTGTGTGCGTGTCTGTGTGTCTGCCTGTGTGTGCGTGTCTGTGTGTGTGCGTGTTGTGTGATATGTGCCTGTGTGTGCGTGTGTGCGTGTGTGTGCGTGTCTGTGTGTCTATGTGCCTGTGTTGCGTGTTGTGTGCGTGTGTGTGTGTATGTGTCTCTGCGTGTGTATGCGTGTCTGTGTGTCTCTGTGCGTGTGTGTGCGTGTGTGTGTCTATGCTGTGTTGCGTGTCTGTGTGCGTGTGTGTGCGTGTGTGTCTATGTGCGTGTGTGTGCGTGTCTGTGTGTCTCTGTGCGTGTGGTCATGTGCGTGTGTGTGGTGGTCTGTGTGTCTCTGTGCCTGTGTGTGCGTGTCTGTGTGCTCTGTGCCGTGTGTGGCGTCCTGTGCCTGTGTGCGTGTCGTGTGCGTGTCTGTGTGTCTCTGTGCGTGTGTGGTGTGTGTGAGTGTGTGTGCGTGTGTGTGTCTCTGTGCGTGTGTGTTGCGTCCCTGCTCTGTGTCTCCGTCTGTGTCTGCCTGTGTGAAGCAGGGGAGTAGTTCTTATGTGGCTTCCTGTTATGGCTGTGTCTCCCGCCTTTGCGCGTCTGGCCGGCGGCCGCTGGTCTCTCTTTACCTCTCTCCTGTTTCTTTGGAGCTATACCCTAACTAATCTCCTGAATGTGTGAGTAAGCAAAAGCTCTACACTATATGCTGTTGCTTGTTTGACTCCCAATATTGCAGCTACTGAAAAATAAAACCTTGGACAATGAGCCCAGCTGAAAACAAGAGCAATATTTCTCAATTCCCCTTGTAGTTAGATATTTCCATATCTACACAATAATAGGCCTGACTTGGGACAGCTTTAGAGACCATTATTTTGGGTTCCTGTTTGACAGTGTTCACCTAGCAATTGGCTTTGGAAGAGATACTGTCCCCCACCAGGGCAGAAGACAGACTGTATTCTTTGATTGACAATGATGGTGTGCCCCAACATACCTGTCACAAGATGAAAATACCAAGTGAAAAATGCATTAATGCACCTAGTCTCCTGAACACCATAGCTCGGTCTGGTTTAGCTTAGTCATGCTGACAACATAAAGCATGCCTATAATCCTAGCACACAGGAGGCAGAGGCAGGTGGATCGCTGTGAGTTCAAGACCAGCCTGGTCTACAAAGTGAGTCCAGGACAGCCAAGGCTACACAGAGAAACCCTGTCTTGGGGGGGGGGGGCGAGAAGAACACAAAGCCCATCTTAAAGTAAAGCATTGCATGCCTCATGTAATCTATTGGAAATGGCACCAGAAGTAAAAACTAGAATGTTTATGGTGGGGCATTTCCACATCATCTGAAGTTGAAGCCATTCAGTTAAACCACAGACATCAGCTGTAGCCCTTCAGGCATTCAAGATCTGCCTACCTCCGGGTTCTTTTCCTATGACACAAGCCACTGTGTATGCAGATACCACATGGCTTTTCCGCATTGCTCTGACAGAATGAGTTCAACCCATCCAAATGCTGATCCCTTGGCTTCTGCTATTGTTGGTGGGTGACACTTGCCTAGTGTCAACCACGAAGCTGACAAGCAGGCTGGCCAAAGAGTATGGAAGTTAAGTCTCCAATCGATCACGGCTATCACTGCTTACCACAAACCTGGTGACTTGAAAGACCACACAAGGTCATTATCATATAATTCAGGAAGTCAGACATGCAGAATCTGCCTCCTTGGCTAATATGAAGATAAAGCAGTGGTGTCTGTTGTCTGGAGACTGTAGGCCTGAACCGACAGGAAGCTTGCCACCTTCCTTGAGCATTAGAAGCCATGAGCATTTCTTGCTTCTTCCGGTTTCTAAAGCCAGCAGCATAATCCTTCAAGTCTTCTCCAACTCAGACCCTTCTGGCCTCCCCCTCTTACCTGTACGTCCTCAGATAAACCAGAATAATGCCCTATCTCTAACTCAATTGGCAAGTATCCTTAATTCCACCTGCAGCCTTCATTCCTCTTTGCCAAGTGCAATCTGTGTTTGCTGGGGTTCTTTAAAGGAATATAAGTAATGGAATGAATATATATTAAAAGGGAATTTATTACATGGGCATACATGATGCTATGGTCTGGTCCAACAGAGACTATCTCACGCTGAATATCTGGGAATCCAGTAGTTAACCAGTTCACCACCATAGATGTCTCATCGGTCCCAATCTGATACTGAAGGCCTAGAAGATTCCTGGAAAGTGTACACTGGAAGCTGGGTCTAGCATTAGTGAAGGACTTCAGCAACAGGGTAGATGAGCTTGCCAACAAGAGTGAAGGCAAACAGGCAGGAGTGCCCCAAGAATTCATACTCTGAAAGTTCATTTCCAAGGCAAAAGTAGTAAGAGAGAAGTGATTAAGTCATGAGGGTAGAACCCTGCAGGGATGGGATTAGAGCCCTCACAGATGGGCTTCAGGGAACAGGTTCATTTCTTCTGCTCTTCTGCACTGTTGTGGGTACAGATTTGTTCCCTCAAGAGCAGCGGTTCACTTGAGGATCCAAGATGGCGGTGTGTATCACACACTGTGTCTGACCAGCATGACAGCAGTGACTCCACAGCAACCGAAGGACCAATCTGTGGGCTCCAAAACACCTGTGCTAGTATTTCCCAGGTGATAGGGGAACACATGATGTAGATTCTGGTCACCCGGCTAATCCACAGAAAAGTCCCTCGGACCCTGCAAGCTTTTGTATGGTCTCTGGCCCCTAGCGACATGCCCGTGTACAGCTCACTGCACTTAATGTCTCAGAACGAATGAGCTGTGGGCCACAAAATATCAGTGTCTGGGTATCTCAGCCCAGAAGAGACCCCATGGTGTGACACACAAGTGGATCTGACCTCAGGTCACCCAGCATATCCACAGGAAGTCCCCAGGTCCACACAGACACAGGCTTAGTCTCCAGCACACATCCAGTGCACAGCACACAGCACACAGCACACCGTGCTCAGTGCCTTAAAATGAACTGTGGACCATAAAACATCAGTGGCAGAGTCTCTCTGCCAAGAGGAGATACCATAGTGTGGAACAGAGATAGATCTGGCCTCAGGTCACCCATCTGGTTCAGGATAAGTTCCCAGGTCTGACCTCAGGTCGCCTGGCTGATCCATGGAAGGGTTTCCCTGGTCCCCATAGGTGCTGGGTCTCAGCCTATAGCCACTCATTTACCAAGGCCAGTGAAGGGCATCAGAATCTACCACACAATGCCAGAGACAGACATATGGCTAAAGGCCAGCATAAAAGCACAAACAACAAAACCAAAGTAATGTGGTATCTCCAGAACCCAGTTATCCCAAAGCAATCAGCCCTGGACACCCTAACACAATTGAAACACAAGAAAATTATCTCATATATATCCTTATGAAGATGATAATGAGGAAACGAATAAAATCTGTAAAGAAATACAAGAAGAGACAAACAGATCGAGGCCCTTAGGGGGCCCATGACAGAGGCCTACAGAAAGGAAATGAATAAATCACTGGAAGAAATTCAGGAAAATGCAAGCAATCAGGTGAAGGGAATAAATAAAATAATTCAAGATCTGAAGATGAAAATGGAAACAAGAAAAAAAGCACAAATTGAGGAAATCATGGAGAGAACTTAGAGATGAAAATAGGAATTATTGAGGTAAACATCAACAACAGAATACAAGAGATAGAGGAAAGAATCTCAGGCATAGACGATACACTAGAAGAATTTGATGCAGCCACTAAAGAAAATGCAAATCTAAAAAAATTCCTGACACAAAACATCCAAGAAATCAAGGACACCATGAAAACAGTCTTTGTTGTTGTTGTTTTTTGTTTTTGTTTTTGTTTTTTTTGAGACAGGGTTTCTCTGTGTAGCCTTGACTATCCTGGACTTGCATTGTAGACCAGGCTGGCCTTGAAGTCACAGTGATCCTCCTGCCTCTGCCTCCTGAGTGCTGGGATTAAAGACATGCACCACCACCACTCAGCCTTGAAATCAGTCTTAAGAAGACTGCAGCCAGATCTCTGGGTACAGAAATCAGCATTTGAATACACAGTGAACAAAACATCTTCCAACACAAGGTTCTGGGACCGTAGAAGCACACAATGTTTTCTTACAGGGTTCACTCTAGTCAGAGACGTGGGAGACCACCATAGTGACCATGGCTCAGCTGGATTCTCAACTCAAGCCTCATCAGGCTGCTATCCTGCTACTGGCTGTGCTGTGTTCTCATCCAGGGCTAAATAGAGGAAGTACACACAGAAAGCCCTTAGTTTAGAGCACCACGCATTCTCTGAGGCAGTGGGTGAAGGGCTTCATTCCTTGACCGAGGTAGCTTTAGCTCTGCAGTCTTCTCATCGTCCAGATTTCTCCAAAATGACTGACTTGCTTGAAAGCTGCTTCTCCAAAGCCAGCAACAAAAATGGAGTCAGGAGTGGGAACAGAGGCCATGAAGTACTGATACTTATTGGTTTGCTCCCCGTGGCTTGTTCAGCTCTTTTTCTTATATCATCCAGGACCACCTGCCCAGGCACCTGCCACAATAGACTCAGTCTTCCTATATCAATCATAAATCAAGAAAATGTCCAACAGACTTGCCTATAATCTGATAGAGGAAAACTCAGTTAGCTAAGATTCCTTCTTCCCAGATGACTCTAGTGTATGTTGACAGAAAAACAAAAACAAACAAACCAAAAAAACCCTAACCAGCACCAGGGCAATGGTGCTGGTTCTTCTACTTCATGCTTCAACCTAGAAGTGACAGATGTGACTTCTACCCCAATTCACTGTCTAAAGCAACAATATGCAAGGACGTAGGGTCTCAATGTGGCCACGATCAGGAAAGTCCCCTGATAAAGTAATAGGTAGCACTCAGAATACAGGATGTGTCACATGGATTCCTAGAAAAGGGATGCTTTGGAGAAAACAGAACTCACAAAGACTTGTTGGCCAGAACATCCATAGTGTATATACGAGACGGCAAGGAGGCTGTAAGGCCAGTAGTTGGAAATAAGGAGGTGAAAGAAGAAAGAATGGCCCCTTTGGGGGCTATGGCACTTCAGTGTCATTGGAAAGCTATAACTGGGTGTTGAGACAGAAGTGTGAGATGACTCCACACTCAGGAAAGGACATTCATAGCCGCTCTTTTGCTCTTGTTTGCTTTGCAATTTGAGGAAGTGTCACACTCTGTAGGCTATGCTGCCCTGAAACTCACTGTGTAGACCAAGCAATCCTCCGAGCTCTGTCTCCCAATCCTGGAGTGCAGGAGTGAAGCGCTACTGCCACCATAGCTGATCTTTCAGGAATGGATTATCACAATACTCTGTCTTCTGCATTATAGCTCCTTTACTCTGTGGTTGAAACTTGGTTGGGTGTATCAGTTATTTTGCTCATTGTTGTGACAAAAACTCTTTGAGAGAAATAGCTTAGAGAGGAGAGGGTTTTTTTTTTTTTGTTGTTGTTGTTTTTTGTTTGTTTGTTTGTTTTTGGTTCATGACCCGTCATGATGAAGAGGGCATGGGAGAATGGCTTGGTCCATAAAGGCAGCAGCTTGCAGTAGAAGTTTCTCTCACGGCCACCCAGGAAGCTGAGAGGCCATGACAGCAGCAGGACTGAGGTACAACCACAAAATTCCTTCCCAAGTGCCCTATATCTTCTAGTAAGGCCCTACAGCATGAAGGTCTCAGTCTCCCAGAACAGCACCGCTAACTAGAGAGCAAGTGATAAATGCACAAGCCTGTGGGAAACACTTTGTACTCAAATCATAACAGTCCACCTCTGCCCCCATAGACTCATGGGCATCTCACAATGAAAGGTCCACTCATCCCACCCTGTCCCATAGACTCATGGGCATCTCACAATGAAAGGTCCACTCATCCCACCCTGTCCCATAGACTCATGGGCATCTCACAATGAAAGGTCCACTCATCCCACCCTGTCCCATAGACTCATGGGCATCTCACAATGAAAACCCAGTCATTCCAATGTTAAAAGTTACCACAGAGTTAACACTTTCAATGTTTTCAAAAGCCCTTTCTAAGACTCAAGATAAACTGTTAGCTATGAGCCTCCCCTGCCATAAAACAGAAGGTAAAGTTCCCTCTTTCCACTAAATAATGACACAGAGTAATATTTTCTTTCCAAGTGGGGTAAGAATAGAGAAATGCAAGTATATCAAGACAATATTGAGCCAAAGTAGGACAGACACCCAGCAGGAAAAGCTCCTTATCCATCACCCAAGGCATGTGGTGACATCATCTGAGCTCCCACAGACTTGAGTAGCCTGCAGCTGTGGCCTGTTGTTCTCAGGACACGACTCTCTCTCGGGCCAGTTTCACTGGTGTCTACAGGTCTCCTTAGAAGATGCTCCATGCTCCTGGCCTTGCCAACATCCTGACGTCACCACTGCAACATGGGTTTCACTTTCACCACTTCATAGAGAAAATACTCAGGGTCCTTACCCATGAAGTCTGTGACTGCAACACAATGTCTAGCCTTATCAAATATGAACCCTGAGACTGTCTTTCTTGCATCCTAAGTGCCTACAAATCTAGCTCCACAGGAACAATGATATTCTCCTGTCATGTTGAGATGTAGCCTGTAGACATTTGATTGTCTTATTTTGTGTCCCACGCTCAAAAATCCGCCTCGATCTGAACCTGCTTCTTTGGATGGAAAGAGTCATAGACTAATGGAGTTGGTTATACAGAGCCTATTGAAGAGGGTGTTGGAAGCTGGCATATTGTTGCTCGGCTTCAAACTAGTTAAGTCTGATAGAGGGGTAAGGAGTATATTCTACCCACAGACAAGCACAGTTTTTCACAGAAAGGAGAGTGGACAGGACCTACCACAGTCAGAGGCCTCTAAGCAGTTCAAGATACAGAGCTGAAAGGCAGAGCTGAGTCCGTCGATCCTGCAGGGAAGGAACAGGAACAAAGCCAGAGCTCAGACATGGCTGTCCACTGTCAGGAGAGAGATCACTACAGTGGTCAACTTCTGCTTTGAGGCACCCTAGGATGTAGTCAAGTGGACAAAACACAAAAGGGCCCGTAGCTCAGCTTGTGCCATTGACTGATTTAGCCTTTGACTTCGAGAGACATTATTCAGAAATGCTCTCTTTGATGATGATGATGATAATGATGAAGTATGCACACACGTGTGTACGCATATATGGCATGGCGTGTGTGTGTGCGTGTGTGCGTGTATGTGTGTCTGTGCACATGTGCATAAGTAGAAGGTAGGTAATGATTTTCAGATCTCCATTCCCTCCTTTCACATGGTGTGTGTGTGTGTGTATGTGTGTGTGTGTGTGTGTGTGTGTGTGTGTGTGTCTGTGCACATGTGCATAAGTAGAAGGTAGGTAATGATTTTCAGATCTCCATTCCCTCCTTTCACATGGTGTGTGTGTGTGTGTGTGTGTGTGTGTTTGTGTGTGTGTGTGTATGTGTGTCTGTGCACATGTGCATAAGTAGAAGGTAGGTAATGATTTTCAGATCTCCATTCCCTCCTTTCACATGGTGTGTGTGTGTGTGTGTTTGTGTGTGTGTGTGTGTGTGTATGTGTGTCTGTGCACATGTGCATAAGTAGAAGGTAGGTAATGATTTTCAGATCTCCATTCCCTCCTTTCACATGGTGTGTGTGTGTGTGTATGTGTGTGTGTGTGTGTGTGTGTGTGTGTGTGTGTGTGTGTAAGTAGAAGGTAGATCATTTTCAGATGTCCATTCTCTCCTCCCATGGTTCTGGGGCTAAAACTCAGTCTATCAGATTTACATGGCAAGCTTTTTCCCTTACTGAGCCATCTTGCCTGCTTTTACCTGCTAAGCCATCTAGCTGACCCTCCCACCAGCCAGCACTTGGGAAACAGATAGTACAAAATTAAAATTCAGGAAAGAGCTGAACGATCTTGTGTAAACACAGTGTGAAAGTGGATGCGGGGAGGTGACCAAGTGAGTAAGGGCCCTGTACCTGTGCCCCTAAGCCTTTGGTGACTGAGGATCCATAGGGACTAAGCCCAGATCTCTCCCAACCCAGAACTATGGTTTCTCTCAGGAACAATGTCGGGAGAAAAACAACTGCAAAAAGAGAAGCCTCTGAACAGAAGTGTTTTACAAGGTGGGGCTGGCCATAGTTCATTCTCCCGGCAACAAAAGACACAGCTGAGTCCGCACCAGGCTGATGTAAGGCCACTAGTCAGCCAGAGTGTCACATCACAGCAGAGACCTCATGGTCACATTGTCACTGCAGGATGACTCACTGTCTCCATGTCCCGAGTACTGTCCTGGTGTTAGCCTGAAGGTTTCATATGCTGAGATGTGTGAGATACAAGCTAGTGTTGCCTCAGCCCTTCTAGTAGAGTCAACTTTGCAGACACGGGTGTGGTCTAAATATGGGTTGAGCATTAGATAAACCGAAGATCAAATCCTCATCTGTATTGTCTCTGACACTCTATGTGGTCTTAGGGAAGTCACTCAATATTTCAAAAACCCAGTGCGCACCACATGTGCTTGTCAGCACCCACTTCCTTCCCTGGCACCCACTTCCGCACTCTCACTTGTGCCGTCAATGTCTCCTTTTCTTCCAAGCCATTCCACTTGGCCCATCTGTTGCCTGCACAGGAAGTGACCTTCCTGGGTGGGCCCTTCCTCACCACTCTTCTCCACTTACCCGTCACACCCCAGAGAGGTCTCCTCTCCCAGATGTTCTTTGTCTCATTCCCATTTTCTTTCTGGAAAAAAGGATCTGGACTTTTTTTTTTTCTTTAAAATATAAATTATTATCCTAGTGGAGCATGGTATAGCAATCAAATGCATCTATAAAGTGTGGAATAGTGAAATCAGGGTAGTTTCCGTCTCTTTCAGCATTTTAAGAATCATTTGATTACTATTTAATAAGTATATGTTTTTATGGGGTCCAGCATGGTGTTTCCACGAATAAATACAGTGTGTTCTGATCAAATCAGTATAATACCATTTCCGCCTTATCTTTGCGTTTGGAGTCTTTAAGCTCATCCCTTCCAGGTACCATAAAACATTTAGTAGGTTATTGTGAAGTTCCCCATCCTCCCCCACCCCCCGCATTGTCCCTCAACATCTACAGCTTATTACTCCTCTGTCCAGATTCCTGATATCGATTTCACACACACACACACACACACAGACACACACACACACACACAGACACCAGGAATTGCTGTGTTACACACTCCCACTTCCATGCGCCTTGTTTCCTTGTTCACTGTGGTAGGTGTCCTCTGAAGGGGCTTCTCGTGAGCCCCACTTCTTGTTCTCCTTCACATACTATGCAATTTCTTCTGCATGAAAAGGAGTAGCAAAGTAATGCCATGTCCCTTCTAAGACTGGGTCACCTCTAAGAAAGGCCACGTCGCCCTCCTTTGTTTCCTCTACCGTCTCTTGCCCTCTCTCTTCCCTTTCCCATCGATTGCTCTAAGGACATGCATGCTGCTCTGCTGTCAGCTGCCCCATAGCATGCTTGGACTGGTCCTAGGGCCCCTACACAGATGGAGCAGATGTGCAGCTTGGTCTTCATGTGGATCCCCCAACAAATGGAGCAGGGGCCCTCTCTGACTCTGATGCTTCCCTTTGGATCCCGTTCCCCTAACTGGGCTGGCTGTCTTGTCTGGCCTCAGCGGGAGAGGATGCATTTAGTCCTGCAGCTACTTATATGCCAGGGCAGGTTGGTACCCATGGGGGGAGCCCCGCCCCTTCTTTGAGGAGAGGGAGAGGGAAGAATGGAAGAGGGGTGTGTATGGCGGAACTGGGAGGACAGGATGGGCGCTGCAATCAGGATGTACAGTGAATAAATAAATATTTAGAAAAAGAAATGCCTGCTGAACACACTGAAGGCGACCTGCAGCCAGTATCTACCCAGAAGCCAAATAGTGCTAACAGCAGCCACACAATGGAGCTTGGAGGCAACTTCATCCCATCCCCCTACCCCCAGCCACACCTACTAAGTCTAGATGACCTCAACCTGGGAAGACACTTCTACCACTTCCTTGAGAGGAGCCCAGAAGCCCTGTGTGGTGGATTGAATGAAAATGGCTCCCATTGACTCACAGGGAGTAGCACTATGGGAGGTGTGGCCTTGTTGGAGGAAGTGTGGGGGTGGGAAGGGGAGGATTTGAGGTCTCAGAAGTTCAAGCCAGGACCACTGTCACTCTCTCTCTCTCCCTGCTGCCTGCAGATCCCAATGTAGAACTCTCGAAGCTGCCTCTCCAGCACCAGGTCTGCCTGTGAGCTGCCATGTTTCTTGCCATGATAATAATGAACTGAACCTCTGAACCTGTAAGTCAGCCCCAATTAAATGCTTTCTTTATAAGAGTTACTACGGTCATGTGCCTTGACTCCTAGACCTCAGAAACAAGGTCTGGACTTATTTATTT
This sequence comes from Acomys russatus, assembly GCF_903995435.1. NCBI lineage: Eukaryota > Metazoa > Chordata > Mammalia > Rodentia > Muridae > Acomys > Acomys russatus. Next base: position 56,896,087 of record NC_067151.1, read on the forward strand.
GGGCTGTCAGGTGTCTAGGTCCCAGCTAGGGACTTGAAAGACACAAGAAATAAGTAAGCAAACAAGCTGGGCCTGGGTTTTGGTTAGGAGGAAGTTAGAGCTGATGAGGTTGGTGCTGACATTTTGAGTGTGAGGTGCTGACCAAGTATCTAATGGGCATTCTGAAATAGCCTAGCTGTCCACATGATATGAGAAAAATCATCTGCAGAAGAGTGTGATCACCTTGGTTTTGAACTCACTTTCCTGAGTACACTATGCCAGAAACACAAACGTGTTCGTGTCTTCCCACAGTTCGGCCATTCCACTCGCAGTAGTTTGACAAACAGCGCTGCCTACCTTGATAGCCTGGCCAAAGCAAATGCAAATCCTTTCATTCCAATCTTGATTACTAACACTAAGTCTTACATCACATGGCAGACAGTAAATATATCTATATGCCTGTATGCATATACATAGTTAAGAGGCGGCAACACAGTCCAAAACGTTTCAGAAGTGGCTGAGTGGATCTGTATTGAGAAGATAACGAACCAGATCAGTGCAGAAAGGAAGCTGCTATTGGAGCTGCTGGGGTCAAGACTGGGGTCCGAATCAGATGAAAGTTGAAAGACTGAAACAGGCTCCAAGAACAGCAAACAGAGAGAAGGTTCTGGACTATGCCTTAAACCTGTCTTTTCACCAACTCAGGTGAAAAGGTGGACAGATAGGTAGGCCATGTCAACTGTGGGGGCCCTGACCTGAAGCTCCAGGGACAGTTGAGAGTCCTCTGCTTGTCAGTCTTTGACATAAAGGCCAGGCATCCAGTGATGGATTGGTGTGGGGCCATGCCATCAGGTGTATTAGGTGTCATCACTTTATGGAATTGCAGAAAGGGAATTGCAGCCTTTCCTCTGTCTGGTGTGCCTGATGTTTGGGGGCTCATATGTTCTCGTTGCTTCAAGTCACCAGAATACATTTGTAGGGCGTCTTCTTTCTACTCCCAGGAATAAGTCACTTACCAGTCTGTGCTGGCTGGGTGGTGCGTGACTGTGTAGTTTGTGGGTCCACCCAAGGGCTACAGTCTTCCTCTTTTTCAAGATGGAACCAAAAGCTGCTTATAAATGGAGTCACCAAAGGCAAGGCACCATCCTACAAAGCTCATTTTCACATAATATGGAAAAGCTTAGAGCATGTATGCATGTGCGCGCACGTAAAAACACACAACCGGCGTCACATGCTACATGGCTGCATGATCACAGATGTCAGTAATGAGTCACATCCGATCATAAAACGGCCTTTCAAGACTGTAATGGAGGTCTGCCAAGATGGTTCATCAGGCAAAGGCATTGGCTGTCATGCCTAACAACGTGAGCTCTGTCCATGGAAGAGAGAACCAATCCCAGTAACTTGTCCTCTGGTGTCCACACAAACACTGTGGCATGGGTGCACCCCCAAGGCACACTCAAAATAAGTAATTTTTAAAGACAAAGATCCCAACAGGGCTCTTCAACTCTGTCTTCTAGTGACATGACAGTATAGCCATGTGACCAAAGTACCGGCTGCTCATATGGTGGAGACCAATCCACTGCACAGTTGTGTGAAAATCCAGCACACGCATTTGTGCACAGCACACCAACTTTGTTTTGGGTTAGTTACAGTTCTCATCGACACAGCGCACATGTCATAGCAGCAGCAGCCTTGTGCATCTGGTGTTTACTAGGTCTCTCGCTTGTGCCTCTGTTTTACTTGGTTATTACAATCCCTCTTGCTTTGTGGAAGTGCCTTTCAGCAGCAGCATTTCTCAGGTTACAGCCCTGTTGTTGAGTGGCTCACGGCTGTGCCCCAAATGCTATGTGCTTTAGAGGGGTCTGCTTAAAAAGGCGGTTAGCAGTTTTTTTCTCTTAGTTAACTGTATTTCCTAAAACTAGTGGAACAAAGGCTAAAGATACTTCAACTTTCTTTCTCTTTTTTTTTTTTTTTTCCCCAGCAGTACTGAGGATTGAACTTGAGGCCCTATGAATGCCTAGACACCCTCCCTGACTCATCTATAAGTAGATAAAGATTCCCCATTGGGCTTAAGGGTGACGTCACCGAAGAGTGAATGAAGCAATTGGGGGTGGGGTGGGGTGGGGTGGGGCAGAGGAGATAACCCAGAGGAAAAGGAGAGCTGAGACCAGTGGTCACTGTAAGCAAGGTGTCAGTGTCATTTCTATAGTTGAGTAGGAGAAATGTTGCTTTGTTTAGAATGCCAAGCTCACCTGGTCTCATCTTTAACGTTTCAACTCTAATATCTTCCAAGCCCAGCTTGCTTTTCTGATACCTATTGGTGATGCAGTTTTTCCTACCTGTGACATTGTCTCTGTACAAAAGCTACAGTGCTACACCGTGGCTGTTTTGAACATTTTCTCACCCAACCGTGCATGGAATCATGAACTAACCAGATGAGTCTGGCTTTATTGCATCTCCACCTAGGTGGGGTTGACACTGTCACTGCCTACAGGGAGCCAGGGTTCTAGCTCCAGGACAATCACCAAGTTCTTCTTGAACCACTGAGTTCAGTTTGCCAGTGGCTGCACAGCTGTCAGCAATACAATCACTTGGGAGCACTTGTTAACATGCTGAGCACTTGTTAATATGCGTTGGTCTCTGTTATGTAAAAGGCTGTTTTCCTGCTTTAAAACCAGGTATTTATGTATGTATGTATGTATGTATGTATGTATTTGTAAGGCCCAGTTAGCTTTGCACTGACAACATGAGCTGTTGCAGTGGTGTGACTCAGATAAAGGCTTGGGGGCTGAATTCTTACTTTTGGGAATTATCAAAACACAACCAAAGAGGAGGGGGTGGGGGGGGCTTCAAGCCAGACTGCTCCTGGGACTGTAGGGGTTCTGTAGGAGGTTGCCCTAAGGCTCAGAACCCCAAATCTCTCTCCAGCTAAAGAAGCCATCTCCAAGACCATGCAAACTAAACATTTCTGGATCTTCACAATGTCTGGCTCTCCTGTCTGGCAGGACACGTGCGTGCTTTCATTTTCCCACCCCTTTCTCCCTTGAGTGGAGTTGCTTGGCCGTTCTGACCTGTGGGCAGTGAACGTAGGCGACAACACAGAAGAGCATGCTGAGCTCCAGGCCTTTCTCCTACAGGGGCAGGCAGACAGGCTTCTTGTAGCGACGACCGTCATAAGAGCCAAGTGCCCTGAAAAGCGGAGTCACACTGGGGACAGCTGAACTGGGCCACTGTCTAAGTGTCTCTGGGCACTCATCTGCCATTGCATCATATCCTGGTACTGTGATTTGTGAGATAAAATGAGACCTCCAGTGTAGGGGTATAAGATGGGCCCCCATAGGAGGTATTCAGAATCTGGGTCTCCAATAGATCAATGTCATCATGAGGCAGGCAAGTGTAGAAACTAGGTTAGCCTGGGGTTATGGTGATGTTCGGTTTGGGATTACACATCATAATGCCTCCCCTTGAAACAATGCACTTGGCAGCCTGGTCCCTTCACCTGCACATACTATGTACACACCCTTCTCTAAATAATGCACCCAACAGCCTCAGAGCCCCTTAGGATGCCAACCTGCACTGGACTACCTGTGCATCAGGCTCCGAATGATGGTGTGGTGTCTCTGCCTCTAACAACAATCAAATTGAGGTGATTTCTATTTAAACGTAGTCCTGGTATATGAGACTTTGTACAGAGTGATGGACAAAGAACAGAAGGGTCAGTCCAGCCTGAACTGGCTTTGGGTACACGCACAGTAAGGCAAACTGTACCCTTCGAGTGAATTTTAATGGAGAAGGGCATCTCCTATTTACCATCTTATATGTATGCATAATTGGGTATGCCTATGGTTAAAGTCAATTATGTTATGGGGAGGCACTGTGTATGTTGAGAATTTTGGTTTCTTTAAAAACTAAGTTATGCTATGTAAACATGTTGTGTTTTAATCCCAGGTGTGGGATATGGGGCTGCTTCCGACTCTCCTCAGCAGCAGACTATTTGCCTCGCGTGGGCTCTGGCTGGGGTGTGATTCTGCCAGCTGAAGATAGTTTAATTCTGGGGACGCTGGAGATGGTATAAAAAGAGCAGAGCATCAAGAAAGGCGGTGGGGCTGTCCCTCCTGCTGGTTCCTGCTGAGGCTGTTGCTGGTTTGTCAAATGGTCATGAGAAAAGAGACAATAAGAAGAAATTGGAGATACCCTGATGAGACGAAGGATGAGACTTGCTCCAAGGGACTCAATAAACAGGAAGTCTAAAAAGATCTCAGTGCCCACTCTCCTACTAACCATCTGTCTCCCCTACCTGGTGTTGGGGTATTGGAAGGGATTGGGGTGGAGAAGGGTGGTAGATATAAGAACCCAAATAAAATAGATAAAACAAACACGCCCACAACTGTGCAGTAGGAAAAAAGATGAATATGACCTAGTGTGTCCATCAAAATAGAGAACCATCCAAATGGCATCGCCAGTCACTAGTTCCTTCAGATCTCATAGAGTCACCAGACTATGACCCCGGGGCACTGAGTACTCTCACCCTCCAGGGCTGCAGTCAGTCTAAACAGCGTATGTCTCTTCACTCTCTCCTACTGCTCTGCTCTGAAAGTAAACAAAAGAAAATTATCTTGCCTCTTTGCAAATTCATGTGAGCCCTTCTTTTCAATTCTTTGGGTGTGGATGAGACAGGCCAAGAATCTAGAAACACCCACCCTAGACCCCAAACAGGATAATTAAAAACACTCCCAGCAGGGGGTTATCTCTCCCACAGTTATGTCTTTCTATTTTTACCATGTGACATGGAGACACAGCCAGGAGACTTTCACCCAGCAGCCAGCACTGTGACCTGGACTTCCCAGGCTCCCAAGTGCTATTTATTACAAACAACATAGTCTTTGGTAATGTTTCACCAACACAAAAGCATGCTACCGACAAGAACCGAAGAATCCATTGTGCGGGCCTGGTATTTGGTCCAGTGGATTTTCAAAATGTGAGATAAAAGAAACACGAGGAGCCGCTGGCTAATGTTTGGCAGCGGCACCATGACTCTACGTGCTGGACTTGAATCTGGCTTGACCCAGCCCTGTGGTTGTTCTGTAGAAGGAAGTTGTTTCAAGCCTGAGCTGCCAGCTGAATGACCATATCTCACACTACTGTTGTAACCAGTTCAATCCCAGGGTCACAGTGGCAGGTCTGCCCCTTCAGTTGCTTTTAGGATGTTTAGTGTTTGTGTGAGGGGATAATGTGGGAGCTTGCATGATGAGGTCAGAGGACAACTTTGTGGAGTCAGTTTTCTCTTCCACCATTGTGTGGGGTCTGGGCACTGAACTCATTTCATCAGGTTTGCATGTCAAGCCCTCTTTCCCCCTGAGACATCTGTCATCTGCATTTCACTATAGTCAGATGAAAGCACAAGCAAAGGTGTTTGCAGTTCTCCCTCTCTTTCTCTCTCCTAAATGTAACAGATTTTCTTTGTCAATAATTGGTCAATAAGTGGGGCTGGGGACTCAGCTCAGCAGGTAAACTGCTTGATAGCAAGCATAAAGAACTGAGTTCGGATCCCCAGGACCCATGTAAATGCCAGGCAGGTGTGGCAGCCTGCCTGTAATCTCAGGGCTTGGGAAGCTGGCATGAGAGATCCCTACAACAAGCTGGCTAGCTAGCCTAGCCAGATCAGTGAGCTCTGGGCTCAACTGAGCGGTCCTGCCTCAGCAAATAAACTGGAAAGCAACCGAGGCTGAAGAAGACACCTATCTCAACATTCGCCCTCCACAGACACATGCACGTACACTTGTACACACATATAGCCATACGTTTGCAAATATGTACGCCTTTATTTATGTACATAAGCACATATGCCATACATATCTACATATACACATGTAAGTTACTGAAGATGTTAAAACAAATAATTCACTGAAATCCAAGTATATTTTATATTATTATCGTCTTACTCCAGCAGGAGGACTGAATTGTTCAAATGTCAGAGAAATGGGGATATAGCTCACAGAGCTCATCAGGAGTGCATTTGCCTAGAATGCACAAGGCCTTGGGGTTCGATTCCCAGCACTGCAAAGAACATGTTCAAATATCTAGGTCACGAAGAAATCACTTTGGATATAGAACTGGAGTTTGCAAAAGAATCATGGCGGATGCATCTGACAAAGCCGTATTATTCAGCTTGTCCATCCTTTTGATTAACTGTAATTAGATTGCACGCATTTTGTATGCTGGCTGTACTCTGTTTAAAGACCTTGCTGCATGCCTTTAATCCCAGCCAAGTCATTACTACATACCTAAGTTTATGGGACTTCATTGGGTAACGTGCACACACCCAAGTGGCACTTTCCCTCGTCCTTTAAACCATGTGCTTTACAGCATGATGTGCACTTTATGAGGACTTTAAAATTTGTTTTTAAGATACTTTTCACCATTGTTAAATAAAACTCCCCTAAGATTTAATTAAAACTTTGAGGGAATGGAGGGAGGTAGTAGCTGTAAACGTGCCTATAATAAAGACTCTGTCCCCCATAAAGGAGGGGATAAACGCACACACACACACACACACACACACACACACACACACACACACACACACACACACACAAAAGCAAGCAGGACTCGCTTGGAATCCTGCTCACAATACACTCCACCCCAGCTGTGCACCTTGAGGATGCCTTGTCAACTTCTAACATCACCTATGGCTCTCTCTTACAGCTATTTTGTTGTTGTTGTTGGTTTGGTTTTTTTTTTTTTTTTTTTTTTTCCTTTTCCTTCTCGCTGAGACACAGCTTCACTACTTTATTCAGGCTGGCCTTGAACTTAAAATTCTCCTGCCTCAACCTTCTGAGTGCTGGCATTACAGAGGAACACACCACGCCTGGCACAGCGAATTTTGGAGACTTTGTAGTATAGTTAGAACCTACATTTTTCCCCAAGGCCTATGTTTTAGGAAAACGCTGGTGTGTGTGTGTGTGTGTGTGTGTGTGTGTGTGTGTGTGTGTGTATGTGTGTGTACAGGCCATGTATGTGTGCATGTGTGTGTGTGTGTATGTGTACAGGCCATGCCACACCCGTGAAGGTCAGAAAACAACTTTGGCGATTCAGTTCTCTTTCTACCTTGTTGTGGCAGCACTGTCTGTTCTTTCTGTTGCTTCCTAGCTAGCTTCTGGCTGATTCTCCTGTCTCCACCCTTCCATCTTGCTGTAGGGATTATAGATGCATAGCACGACATCCTACTTAACATTTTTATTACATTTAGTGTGTGTGTGTGTATCACAATGCGTGCATGTGTTCATGTGAGCACACGGGCAGACATGCCATGGCACATGTGTAGAGATCAGAGGATAACCCACAGGATTCGGTTCTCTTCCTCTACCACCAGAGTCCCAGAAATTAAAGTCAAGACACTGAGCTTGAAATCATGTGGCCTTAGTCACTGAGGCATCTCGGTGGTCCATATTCCTAATCTTGATGTGGTTTCTGGGGACCAAATTCGGGTCATCAGGCTTGCACCGCAAGCTCTTTTACCACTGAGCCATCATCATAGCCTCTCTCAAGGGACACTTCCTGCCATCCCTGCAGAGAACCAGGCCACACGCGCAGTCTTCCCTGTCTATGCTGCAGCACCAAGGCATCAGTGCCAGAGCCGCTCACTCCTTCCACACTTTGGAGCCTGGAACCTCTTCTGCATCACAACTCCTCTGTGCTTTGTGGCCACCACCAAGCAGACTACGTGCCATATGGGAGGGCAGACAAGTCTCACACTGGTCCTGGAGGAGGACACGGTCTGGCCCAGCATGGCCAGAGCTGGGGACCTTCTTCATCATAGATGAATCAACCCTCATTGTTTTTCAATCTGCTAAATTGTCCTAAGGCCGGCTTCTGTTCTCCAGAAACTTCCTTACTCCAATCCTGAAGGTCAGCTACTTCAGGGGCAATCTCAACAGCCTGTATCAATCAGCTCAAAGGCCTCACCCTGCTACCTGCCAAATAAAACCCACTTGCTTTTCTGCCATTTTGCTTCTCTCTGGCCCCCACACCCCTTGGCAATTCCATCACCAATAAATCTTTCTCTCTACCCACGGAGTGGTCACGTTTGGTGGCTTTACTGCACTGTCACTTACACTGTTGATGCTTTGATTTTACTCCTCTGCGATCCAGGTTTGAATTTGGGCCTACAAAACTACAAAGAAAGCACAATGTTTTGTGGGGGATATTTAACAGTAATATTAAAAAAAAAAAAAAAAAACTAATGCATATTCTAAACTGCCATCCTCTTTTGAAATTAGAAAGGTATTTTCAATCAAGCTGTCTAAAAGAAACAAATGGCACCTTGAGCTACTATGAACAAGCTTCTCCTACATACTGCCTCAGATACAGACTTTTTTTAAAGTTAAGAAAAAAGAAAAAGAAAAGGCTGGGGAGGTGGCTCGTTCAGTAAAGTCCTTACTGTGCGGGCATAAGTTTCTGAATTAGATGCCCAGCCTCAACACCCACATAAAAAAGCCTGCTGCATTTGCTGTAATCCTAGTGTCAAGGAGGCAGAGACAGATGGGTCCCTGGTGCCTGTTGGCCAGCCATCCTAGCCAAAATCAGCAAGCTCCAGGATCAATGAGACATTGTCTCAAAAAAATAAAAAATAAATAAAAATAAAAATTAAAAGGTGGAGAGTGACTGAACATCCAACCCCGGTCTCCCCATGTAAATATTATGTGCACATGTACACCAGCCCACTCATGTGCACAACTCCCGCCCTCCCCCACCCCGGGAACATGATGCACCATCCACAAATCTCTGCCAAAGTCATAGAACCAATCAACCTCAGTACCAGCACCTGAGAGTACTTAAATCGGGGTTCACTATTTTACAAGTTCCGTCCCATGAAACAAACTGAACCGCCAAAGGGGTAAGAGAGACCTTGGCATTCCAAGTGTTCTCCAGAGGAGCAGAGTTCCCAGAATGGACACAGAGTCAATAGTGCTGTTGGCTGGCTTGTACATACCGGATGAGCAGGCCGACAATGGCTACTCCGCTTGGAGAGCTAAGAAGCAGGAGTTAGCTGTGCAGTCCACAGGCTAAATTGCTCGGCTGCCTAACTAGAGCCTGTAGGATGCCTGGAGAGCTGCCTGTCTTCAGGCTGTGTTGGAGGCCCAGAGGACACAGGTTCTGACACCAGCAAAGGAAAGTAGTTAGATGGGAAGGCAAACAGGGAAAAAGCAAAACTGGCCCTTTATCCCACTTTTTTTAAACCTGGTTGCCACCGCATGGTAACACCTACGTTTTGGGTAGTTCCTTCAAGCTCAAATAACTTACTCCACCAGCTTATGCCTTAGTCAATTCTAGACCCCAACAAGGTGATAATCGAGATGATCTGTTATAGCCCTCCTGAAGGCCTGCCAACACTTAAGAGAATCTTTGGAAACCATTGGTATACACTACTTGGTATTTTTTTCCCCATCAGATGTTGGCTATGCTTTATGTATTATATTCAGGAAAACTAAAGTAAGAAAAGTAATTAGCTTTTAATAGGCCATATTTCTCTGGTAACACACACACACACACACATACACACACACACACACAAAATATAGCTAGAAATAGCTGAAAAGATTAATTCTTTTCTTGTATATGAATATTCTTACACATATTCCTTTGGGTTTTTTTTCTTGCTTGCCTGCTTTTTGTTTTTGAACAAAAAGTACAGAACAGTATTGACAGACAGACAATGGAAACAATGCTGGGTGGACTCTTTAGGACCCAGGAAGCTTCCCTAACAAAGTTCTGAGAGGCCATGGGTCTATCAGCTTGCTCTTGTGTTCCTAGGACTCATCAGAGGCCAGCGTGTAGGATGCTTTAGACACAGCACAGATCGCCATGAAGATGCGGGGCAGTGAAAATGGGCCAAACTGACGAATGTCAGAAAGATTACTGCTGAACTGGATTCCTGTCCAAGTGCACCAGCAACACATGCCACTTTAAGGAACCATCACTAAGCCTCCATTTTAGTGGAAAAGCCTTAAGTGAAGTCTTGAGATTTTACCTGTAAGTTTTGTAAAATATCAAGTAGACTAGATCTGGGTAGGTGTTCGAAGTTTACTGCATGTATTGTCCTTGGCTGGTGCCATAGTTTGAGAAGGACCCCTGGGCCCAGATCCACATAATGTTCTTCTTGTAGGTTTCTAGGACCCTCTGGATCCTTCTATTTCCCCGTCCTCCCATGCTTCTCTCACCTAAAGTTTCAATAGGATGTCCTCCCTTCTGTCCCACTTTCCTGGTAAGTGAAGACGTTCATAGTGGACAGGACATTCTCCACAGTTGAATGGAGAGTAGGGACTGACTTTCACATGAATTCTGGTGCCCCATATTTGACCATGTCCCCTGGACAGGGAGGCCTGGTGGCACTCAGAGGAAGGATAGCAGACTACCAAGAAGAGACTTGATACCCTATGAGCATATACAGGGGGAGGAGGTCTCCCTCAGTCACTGTCATAGGGAAGGGGAGTAGGGGGAAAGTGGGAGGGAGGGAAGAATGGGAGGATACAAGGGATGGGATAACAATTGAGATGTAATATGAATGAATTAATAAAATATTTTTTAAAAATCAAGTAGTAGACCTAATCCTTGTCTGAGGGTCATGCACAACACCCTGACAGATGCCTGAAAATCCTCAAGTCCTGAGAGCGGTGGACTTCTTAGTCTCTCAGCACACACAGCTTACAGAAGGCAGGACCCTGGCCACTTCCTGTCCAAGTCTCAGTCTCAGTCTCTGTATTCCCTTACAGAGACCATTTTGCTAATGTTTGGGTCTAAATAACAGGAATGCCGTTTCCAAATGGGGAAGAAGCTGGATTGGTTGTGTTCAACCAGAAACCAAGGGAAAGCCATCAGCGTCTTAGCAGCTACAGCTCTCATCTGCATACCTAGCAACAAATTAAAATGGACAATTTTAGCAAGCAGTGGTGACACAGATTTTAGCCATTTGAGTGGATGAGGCAGGAGAATTACAAATTTAAGGACAATTTGAGCAATTTAGTGAGACCATATCTCAAAATTAAAAAATCCAAAAGGTCTGGGGCTGCAGCTCAGGGCAAGTGTGACTAACTAACTTCAAGCCCTGGAGCCATAAAATCAAAACCCAAACCAAATATCCAACATGTGCATATAAAATAAACTACTGCTGTATTTGTGTTTTAATTATCACATCTTGTCTTTCTGAAGGTTAGCTGTAATATGAATGGACGGATGCAGAAGTTTTTTTGGTACGCATATCATTCTTTTCCTTGGAAGCCAGTTCTTAAGACACCCAATGTATAAGACAGGCCGATCTGAAATCCCATCACAAGCACTGTAAGCCTACGCAGCTGGGAATGGCTGAGGAGGTCCGAGGCCCCAGAGGAGAAGCTACTGCATGGTTGCAAACTGCATTCTAAACACCTACCTTTATAGTTAAAGATATGCCTAGCTTTCACCACGTATCAAAGCTTCCTTTTGTAGCAGGAGCTCATTATAGAGAAACTCAAGTCAAAATGCAGAGAGCAACGGACCACAGGGTACCTGAGCCCAAACGACACAGCCACAATACAATGGCCACACCTAAGGCTCAGGGAGCACCGCAGAAGAGCACGCTGAGTGACTGTACAAGCCAGAGGACCAGGAAGTACGCCGCGAGGCTGTGAGCTTTCATAGTGAAGCCTCACCCATGAAATCTCGGCAGGCAGAAGACAGGAGCAGTTGCAACACCTGTTGTCATGCCAACAGATGGGGGAAGTCTCCCCCGGTGCCCCCATCGATGAAGGGCTATGAGCAACTACTGAGAGCGGGAGAATCGGTCTTTCCCAGGGACCAGCACCCTGCCTGCTTATCCAATACCATGTGGTCAGGCCTAGAAACATACATGCAGGCACTGCTGAACTGGAGGGACTCCAAAGTTTGTATTTACATGTTTATTTGTTCTATGTATATGTAACAACTGTAGTTAAAGGAGGCTCCATAACATGGGAAGGGTACATATGAGGGGTAAGGAGGAGGATATAAATAATAACTCACTATAGAAAAAAAAATGCCTCTGCTAAAGCTAGGACCTAGTATTTAACCTGCCTCGGCTCCTTCAAGGGATGGCAACAACCGAGTGGAGCAGCAGCAGCAGCGGAGGGGCTTGGTGCACCTCAATGAAGTCTGTTAACCCTCATAGCTCTCTGAAGTACATATGCTATTATTTTCATTTTACAGAGGAAGACACGGGATGGAGAGGTCCCCTGTGAGCTGTGGTCAGGGCAGGCGGGTCAGGGAGAAGGCAGGCCGGACGGCCTCCTCCAGGGGCGCAACCCTCGAGCTCCCCCTGCTGTTGCTGGGTCTACACCCACAGACCCGCTCATGTGCACTGGGTCCCTGTGGCTACAGGCCTTTCTTTCTCTTCAGTGGCTGCACCATGCGGACCCAGACCTCAGCACTACTCCACATCATCTCCTAGTCTCCCCCCTTCACTTGGGCCGCAGCAGCCAACATCTGGATGGTCTTCAAACCAATAAACGTTGGTTTCTTCCTGCAGGCAGAGGGGAAACCCACCCTTCTTTTGGTTTCTAAGGCATTTATGAAGGTGGCTTTCCATATCCTTGTAGTGTGACGCCCAGACCAATAGGCCAGCTACACCAGCGACCTTCCTCAAGGCTTTTGCTTTCACTGTGCCCCACTGCAAACGTGTGTCCACCGAACGTGACATACCAGTTTTCTTGTGGTTAAAGGTTTTTACCTCAAATGTACCAGAGGTTTTGCTGCCATGCTAGCACATCTCTTACCAGGGTACTGACTGTCTCAGATAATCTTTGCGTGTTTTCAAGCCTGCCCTGCTTCTGGGAGGCAGCATCCTGTTATTTGCTGGGACTGCTTGCCTGTCCTGTCCACAGCATGAGGCAGCTCCCAGGCCAAAGAAGCTGCTTAGTGCATATTGAAAAAAAAAAAAATGAAAATTAACTTCTGCTTTCTTCACTTCAGTCTTAAGGTTAAAGAACATTCCAGTAAAAGTGAAAAATTTTATTTTGTGTGCATATTAGAACAGAAAAAAAAAAAAATGTACCGTGTCTTCTCCCTTTCCTAGTGGGGAAATGAGATAACAAGTTCAGAAACCTAAATCAGAAAAGCAGCTGGAAACAATACGGACAGCATCTCATGTCTCAGACTCTGTGAACCTGCTACTGAAAAACACACTGGGGCGCTTCCTCTAACCCAGGATGCTCTTATTGTAGTGGATATACAAAACACAAAATTCATCATTTTTAACGATTTTACCTGTATGTGTTTAGCCCATCAGCGCTGTTTGTTCACAGTGCTGTGTAACCATTATCCACCTGCGGAACTTGTCATCCTGAACAGCAGCTCTAGGCCAATCAATGCTAGTTTCTCCCTCCCTCCTCCCCCCAAACAGCTTCTGTTCTGCTGTCAATCACTCTCCATCCTCATAGGCAGACCCTGCCAGTGTTTGCCTGGCTTATTCCAGTTAGCGCAATGTTCTCAAAGCTCACCTTTGCAGCATGGGTCAGTTCCACTCCTTTTTAAGACAGGGTGGAGGTCCGTTACCTGGATGTACCGCAGTTTATTATCTGACAGTAAACAGGTGTGACGTTTCTACTCTTTGGTTTGTAGGAATAATGACAGGGACATATGGCTGTCAAGGCATCTAAGTCTTTGCCTCTCCTTCTCTAGAAGCAAAACTAAAAAAACAAAACAAAAAACAAACAAACAAACAAACAAAAAAAACAAGTTAACACTACTCAGTGCTGAAGGGCCTGCTTCAGCCACGCCAGGATTCTGGTATGCTGACTAGGGGGCTACCTGGAACTAAAGCCCTGAAGGCTTAGTCCTACCAAAGGGCAGCCCTGAGCTTGTATGCCACCTGTCTCCCTCCAGGGCTCCCCACTCACCCTCAGTAAAAGGAGCAAATTGGACCAACAATTGTAGCACCCCACTCAAAGGCATTCCAACCTCAGTCTCCAATAAAGACAAAGTGGGGATATAAAAATAAGAAACTTATTCAAAGTTGAAAATGTTCTCAATGTTTATACTTAGCAATACATACTGTCACCTCAGAGCAGGCTTCTAACACCGGTGACCAACTGCTCTACCACCAGCACCCAACTACCCAAGGTACTAGTGCTGAGGGGAGCCCACTTCCCGGAAGGAAAAACCCCACTTCCCAGAAGGAAGATCCCCACTTCCCGGAAGGAAGGGCCCCACTTCCTGGAAGCCCACCATTGACTGGCCTAGCAGAGTGCCAAGGACAACTGTTACCAAAAGGATAGCAGGAAATAGCACCAGGACCTTTTCCTGGAGAGCCTCCATCAGAGAGTGACTTCCTGCTAGGTGGCCTTTCCTCGGCAGCCTTCATCTGACTGGTTGCAGAGACTACACACAAGGTCCTCTTCAAAAGCACTGAATTCCAGAGAATGAAGGACTAAGTCACGCTCTCTGCAGGTTCCCAGGGATCTGCTTGGACAGAACCACAGCCACCCACTTCCTGAATGGTGGAAACTGTGATCCAGAGAAGCCAAGTCTCCAAAACTCACGGAGGGTTCAGAAAACAAGCACCCAGATTTAAAAACAAAAACAAACAAACAAAACATTTATTTTTATATAAAAGTGCCAAAATATCCACCAATGCTGAACTCTATCCCAACAACCAGTTTATGCTAGGAATCAAAACACAAGGCCCTTTATTCACACTGCTCGAAACTCAACCCCTCACACATTCCCGCAGTAGCTGGAGTCTCTGCACAGGGGGAAGTCTGCACTGCGATTGGCCGTGCTAGTCCATATGTCCAGGTTCATGTAGGCACGAAACGGGTTAAAGCCCGGGTAGTACTCCTTGCACACGACCTGGTTTTCCACGTGGGTCGAATGTTCTGTGGGAGGACTGACGACGGGGCAGCAGTTTTCATACACGTCACTTTGTGGGGCCCAGATGGAACCAAACAGTCCAGACATGGGAGACAAACTTCGGGTGCTCGTGAGGTAGGACTGAAGTGGAATAAAGAAGAAAAAGAGGGGGCTTTCAAGATGCAACCCCGAGTCTGAACGGACACCCCAGGGGATACAGCCATGGCGTCATGTCCACCCAGTTAGCCGAGAGCTGTTAAACTGTCCCTAACATTCTGGGTTGCTTGAGGAGACTGTGGAACTGTCATCTAACTAAGTCAGTCTACCTGCAGTTTCAAGGATCAGCCAGATGCCTTTCACATGAAAAAAACATGTGCTGTGGACATGAGAAGAGACGGTGATGGGCAATCCTGCCTGACCTGTGGAACTCCTCCAGCTCAGCTGGAAGGCTGTGGAGGGCACCTAAGGCCTGTGACACAGACTTCCTGCCCCGGCCTTCGAGTCCCCACCATCTGTCCGCACATTACATCCTGCAGGATGCGGCCAATACGCTTGTGTATAGAATCTCACCAGCTCTGCCCGACCTGAACTCCATGCTGATGGGAGCAAGTTACAGGAGTAAGCACTGAAGACGAACCAGACGAGTGACACTCACCGAAGAGTTGGCGACACTGGCTTGCCCCCAGGCTGTGGGCACGCTGGCTGGAGTGTTCCAGGTGGAGGGAGCGCTGTGGGCAGTGAAGTCGGTCTGAACTTTCGAGGAGCAGGGGAAGCCACTGGTGTAACTCATGTTTTCTATGAGGAATGGGAGAAGCAGCACGCTCACTCGTGGATGAAAAGCCTTCTCAGATTTACTATACTGGCCCTAACATGTGAGTCTAGTCTGCATGTTAACGTGTCTGCACTTGTTCATTTCACGGGGATATTTCTAATGCACAAAGTTTACTTAGAGCATTGAAAAGAAGTGAACAGTGCCAAAATTCTTACCTGTTCTTAGCCCCCGTAACACATTCAGTGCTTGGGGATGGAACCCCAGGGTCTCAGGCTCTCTTGACTATATCACCCCACTATGTTCTGTTCCATTTTGTTAATTAGCAGTGCTCCTAGCTGCAATGATCTGCGCGTGGACCACATGGTCTGATAGTCATTGTAAACCAAGTAGTTCTAGATATCACCAAGAAAATAGAGACATAAAGCCTCAATCCTAGACAGAAAGTTGCCAAAGCGCCCTCTTGTGGTTTTATGGCTGAGATGCATGTGCCAGGAATCAACACTGGACTCAGGACTTCCTTAACCTTCGCTGGGAGTGGCAGTGGCAGCATGAGGAATCCTGGCCCACTTGTCTCCTGCACTTTCCAGATGACCAGGGAATTCTCCAAGTCTTAAGTTACTTATTACAGCACATGATCTGAGACTGAGCACCTGTCAGTGCCCACTATTCCTGCTGTAGACGCATCCCCTGCCCCCTCGGCAGGATTTCCCACACCTCTGGGGAAAGTCAGGACATGCTGAAGAATGAATCTGCCCCACAGGAGACGCGCCGCTGAAGAGTTAGAAAAGCTGCCCTGTTAGGGCTATAGAGACTACGGTCCTATGAGACTAGACCCAGAAGTGACGCGGTTCCTCCTAATTTACAGGACTAAATGGGATGAGGTTACACACAGCAGCCCCCAGATACCAGACTGAGGGCTGCCGGGGGTGGGGGTCAGTCACAATCGCTTCTTTCTGTGTACACAAGTGGACCTAAGGAGCAGCCCCCTGGAGGGTCATCACAGTCGGCTCGTAGCTCACTGTGAGTTGCTACATTAAGCGCACATCCCCTTGCTTTGGCTTCTAAGAATGAACGAGTGCCACTGGCATTGGTCAGATGCCTTACCTTCTGGAAAGGCATTGTAATCGTTCAGTTCCAGCGGGCAGTACACACTAGGAAACTGGCCTTCACACGACGCACTCCAGTCAATGAAACTGCTACGGAAACAAACAGAAACGAGGTCCGGTTTCAAAAACAGGACACCAAGAGATCACGTAAAGACAGAAGAACTGTCTCTACTGCCCTGCGTCCTCATCTGAAAAGCCCCAATTCAGGGAAATAAACGACCATGGTTTTGTCAAGTCAGGGTCAAAGGATTACTTTCTTATCGATGACATTCTACCTGCAGGGCACCACTTGGCTGCCCTTCCTAACCACACTTGTTAACAAGACACAGCACCTGCCTGCAGCTGCATTAGCACCATGGAGAGGGGCACCCCAGGGTCTCAGTGCATACCTGAAAGGCTTCACCATGTTGGCTCTGCCAATCAAGTGTCCTCAGAACGCAAGCCGCATTAAGCTTGGAAAATTCACTGCTACAGACTGTCACTGATACTGTGACCACTACAGACTGGAGGCTCTGACAACAGACACCGGTGTTTGCCATGTCTGACTGAATAATACAACACTATGTGGCAAATTGAAGCAGCTGCTATTGTGGTTTTTGTTTGTTTTTTTGTTTTTTTTAAATCAGGCTCCTGACTGGTTTAATTTGTAAACGTGTTCAAGAATGAGCCATGGGAAAATGACAATCTGCCAAGGAGTGAGAAATAGGAGCATTTTCAGATTTGTTCCATGTATGAAATCATGCTTTCAACCTACAGAGCAAAGTCTGGTGGGGCTGCCTGCTTTGCTGCTCTCATTTCATGTCTCACAGTGGCTGGTCTGTTTTTCATGCAATGTAACTCTGGAGGGCAGAAAACACACAGCTCTGAGGCACAGGCCTTGTCTCCGTGAGGATGACCTGAGCTCCAGCTCTTGTTGCAGGCCTGCCTTAGGCCAGGCCGAATTGTGTCAGAGCTATGAGACCTACCTGTCAGGGGTGGAGGCGGGCTCCTGTGACGCAGCTGGCACACCGTTCTCCACAGGGCAGCTGAAGCTGCTGGTCAGACACACTGGCTGGGAAGGCCACAGGCCTCCAGGTTGACACAGACCTGAGGGTTCAAGGAGGTATGTTCAAGTGAGAGCCTAAGTGGCAGAGTCCATGTGGCAATTTAAGTGTGGGGCTCAGGCCTCTCTGAGGAAACCTTCTGGTAAAGATGTGACTGAGGGTAGGGAATGAGTCCTCCGTGCCTGGGCCGCCACAGAGGGTAGCCAGTGACGGAATGGTGAAGGGAAGGAGGGAGGGACTCAAGGCAGGCTGGGATTGGCACCATGCTTTGGAGGGAAAGCCCTGGACGGTGAGTAGTAGTGTGAGTGCTGGGCACGAGTTCCCACGGGCATGCCCGTTTTGCATGGTTAGCCAGCAGAAATACTGAGGGCGATACTGGACCATCTTTCCACAGACATATGCTAAGCCAACACTTTGGAACGCAGGCCTCCAGCAGAGCCACAGGTCTGCTACGGGACAGACTTGGGTTCCCGAGGTTCAAGGTTCGTCTCCTGCCACATTTACATCCCCCTTGTCCAGGTGTCTTTCTGGGGCTGCTCAGGCCACTTGGCACTAAGGGAAACGGACGCACAGAAGCCTGTACTGGTGCAGCCGGCACAGCCCAGTGTCTGAGACAGAAAGGTGATCATCCCTCTGGGAAAACCTGTTCCATTCTGTCACACAAACTGCAGTTTAGGAGGATTGCACTTTGCTGTTGGGCCTTCTCTGCACTGCATTAAACATGTCTAGCTCTCATAACTGGCAGAAGGAAGTATTGTACTTATGGGATCATCGCTGCCTGCCAATAGCGGGCGTGGCCACACCACACAGGGCATCAACAACACATGGCCGGCCCTGGACGACAATGCATCCCGTCCATTAGTAAGGCTTGGCTTCCCTAAACCCAGGGGCCTGTTTGGGTCTGTGCTACCTCTGGAGCGACTGAGGAAGGACGGACAGGATGAGGCTCATGCCTCTCGCTCTACTGTGAGTCTTGTTTTCAGGTAGCACAAAAATCTCAGGGGCTTCCCAGCCCTGACAGTCATGTGATCCCATTTATGCTTAACACATAATGGCATGTGGTAAAAGGGGGAAGGCCGAAGCAGGACCCCTGTGAGGAAGTGACTGATAAGGCAAGTGTTAAGTAAGGCAGGGCAGTCAGGGAGGAAGTGGGGAGCGAGGTGCCAGACTCTACAGATGAAGAAGGGGAGGGTGACCAGAGTAAAAAGGTAGGTCATGTGTGAGACACACAGAAAGGGCCCAGGATGACTTGGAGGTTTGGGGTCTGTCTAGGCACTTAGGAAGAAGGAAGGGAAAGCTGAGCACTTGGCTCACACTAGAACCCCAAGAAAAGGAGTTAAACCAGAAGTTGGCTGTAAGGTGGGTTCATGGCCCTGAGAGAGGCCCAAGCTGAAGACAGAAACCTGAGAGATGTGGGAATTTAAGGTGAGGCTTCAAGTTTTAAATGTGGAGGAGACCGGCGGAGGAGCTGACTGAGGGACCGGCACCAAGCCTCAGGCTCTGAAGAGCCAAGGTCACTGTGGGGTGATGAGGAACTGGATCAGGGACCCACAGCTGAAACAGGCCTGTGTGGGGACTGAAGACACAAGGATAGGGCAATGTGGAAATGCCAGGGACCTGACTCCTGCTTTAGGGGTGTGGTGCTGGCAAAGTGAGGTTGAGAAGGACAGGGGACACTGCCATCCACCAACATGGTCTTTAAGGAGGCCTCTGGGACAGGCGTCAAGAAACCCAGCAGCAGGCAGAGAAGGGCACCCAGAGGCAGAGCATGGCTATTCTGGGGGCTAAGGATGGGAGGGGACACAGCACACTTGTGGACTGACCGGATGGAGGAGGAGGGAATGGAAGGCCACTCCCAGCAGAGAAGCACATGGCCTCCCACAGTGGGCCAGTGTGGGTGAGGGCGACTTAGAAGGTGTGGAATAGGCTCTCTCGTTTGTAGAAGAAGGAAGCAGGATCAACCAGAACGAGGCAGAAGGCAATTAGACCAGTAGGGACAGCAGATGCCACTGTGAGCCATGAGGAATGAGGGAGCTGGGAATACTGGCTTCCCTGAAGAGGGGAGGCTGGGCAGGACTAGCAACCTCACCATGAGCTTTGCAAGGTGAAGGCAGCCACATACAGAAGTCAAGGAAATGGCTCCCAAGGGACAAGACATTTCTGTGGGACAGGGACAAAAGTGGAGAGGCGAGGGCGAGCGAAGTGAGCAGAGCGATGCCTGTACACAGCAGAGGAGGAGACAACTGATTTCTTTAGGACTTTAAAACATAGCCAAGGAGCGCAAGACATAATTTTTTTTAAAAGCAATTGTAGATTGTCAGTGGGTGCCAGGTATGACATCTGAAACATGTTAACGCCTGACTGGAACACCAGTTCTCATGAAAACTCTAACAGACAAAGCAAAGGCAGCATAGCACACAGTAATGGAGATGCAGCTTTTGGTGGTGGGGATGGAACCCAGAGCCTTGTGCTTACCAGGCGGGTGCTCCTCTACTGAGCTCTGCTGGCCTGGGTATCTGGAATTTGTTGTTTCTAACTGTTCCCTGGAGCAAATCAAACCCTGCCCTCTATTAGCTCACAGACATGACAGTAGAACCAAACCTTGTCCTGGCAAAGTAGAAATGACTGAATTTTTCATTTTCTTTCATTGGAAACATTTGTGTTGTATGGATTACTGACTGGACCCAATTCACAAACAGTCTGTTTTCATTAATGATCTGACAAGTTCAGAATACATTTGCAAGATGCACAGAGCCTTCAGCTATCCTCCTAACTCTCCAATGGGTAGAACAGCTTCTGCCTTGCTGTGTGCTCCAGCTGACCTGGAACTTTCCACCTCCCTCATGCAGCATTTATAAATTTCTATGCACAGAAACAAATATGCATGCCAAAGCTAGTGCTTCCATGAAGAGTAATGTCCAGGCACGTCACACTATGATTCCTGACCCTGATTTGGAAGAAGCCCCAGAATAAAACGGGACCAGAGAGAAGACAGAGATAGAAGCTAAGAAAGGGAGAACGGAAGATCTGATGGTGGAGGAGAAAGAGGCTCCTCACTGGAGACCCCAGGAGGAAGCAGGGGTACCTTCTCACCACCTCAGGGTCCACTGTCTGGGGCCAGTGTTTTACCCACTGGCAGGAGGTGTGGGCAGCCTTAGTCCTGGTTCAGGAGCCAGGTTGCTCACCCAGGCTCCTGGAGCCCAGTTAATGTGCTCCCATATGGTGGGCTCGGGGAGAAGGCAGCCAGGTGAGGACAGGAAGTCCACTGTCCTGGCTGGTTCCCACCTCAGCCTTGCTCCTCTCGGGCCACACCCTCTCTTGCCTTCTGTTATGTCTGACTGAGGGAGTGAGCTCAGTGCAGCGGGAGCCTCAGGATGTCCCAGGGCCGCCTGGGTCCTGTCTGCTGAGGGTGTTACAATGAGGAGGGCTGGCTGGCTGGGATGGCTGCTGTCCCTCCACAGAGCAGTGCCTTCCTAAGGCCTGCGGACAAGGCTGGGGAGAGGCCCCACCTGAGGTGGCTTCTCCAGCGCCCAGCGCAGCCCCTGGTTGATGCCTGTCAGAGTGAGCCTCACCTTTCTCTTCTCCAGCAGCTACAGGTGCAGCAGGAAGACCAGGACAGGAGGGCTCTGGGAACGGAGACAGGCCACTCACATCTCTGTGGCAAAGGGAGGACAAGAAAGCATGACTTCAAAGCATAGGGAAATCAAAAAACTCCATAACAAAATCTCATTTGCATTTCACTGAAGTCCCTTCAGAAACACACAGGTGTTAAAGACGCACAAGGCCGGGCCAGAGCTGAGGGATACTATGACAAATCAACTGGATCGCCGAGGGCTCAGCTGCAGCTTCCGGCCTGCCTTCATAGAGAAAGCAGTCTTCACTGCTGGATGGCTTTCTGCCTCTGACACACAGTGCACAGGGAGCTTCCCTGTGTCAGCCAAACCTTCACACACTCATATGCCTGCCCTCTCACAAAGCATCCAGGGAACCTGGCGCCCTACCCAAGCCATATCCTTTGTCCTCGCACTATGAAAGGCACAGCTGGCCCTCGGTCATCATGGGTTCCACATGGTGGCCTGAAAACACCTGGAGGAAGCTGCCGAGCAAGCCCTGTGGAATCAGACTCCCAAAGGCCAAGTCTGTACTGAAAAGCTACACTTCTCTCTTGCCATTATTCCCTAAAAAGGGCAATTTGACACCTATTTACAGAGCATCTGTACTGCATTAGCACTTTAAGTAATGTAGAGATGATTAAATGTATATGAGAGGACTGGCACAAATAGTTCTATGAAAATATTGTCACTTTGTTGTTATCCGAGACAACATTTTGCCACATAGTACTAGCTAAACCAGTCTAGTCTTTAGTACTACAAAGCCCAAGCTATTCAAATTCATGGCAATCCTTCTGCCTCAGTCTTCTGAGTGCCAGGATCACAGGCACATGTTACTATCCACATTACGTGAGGGACCTGAGCATCTGTAGACCTGGGAGTGTGTGTAGGTTCTAGAACATACTGCCTACAGAGACCGAAGGGCAACTCTTTTTTTTAAAATCCAATGCTGAAAACAGAAGCATACAAAGGAACTGTCAATGTGTCTACCAGGCTCTTGAAGGCTTTCTGAACTATCGGTGTGCAGACTGAATTCAAGTCCTAGGCCAGTGGAGATGGCTCCCCTTTCTGCTTACAGAGATGACAGATTTCCCAGTGTGGTCACGTCCTTGAGAAGACACAACAGCAGAGAATCTTCACATGAGCTGGGATCACGATTACTTGTCTGAGTTAATAATACCATCAGATTTTGTTTACTTGGGTCTTTAAAAGGCGTTCCTATTTCAGCCTATAGAATGATGTACCACGAAGCACCTCACTGACAGAAAGAAACCTGACAGTGAGGCAGCGAGGCCCCTCAGTACTCACATGGGGCTACAGATGTGCTGAGAGAGGCTCACGGGAACACAAGCTTCTGAAGGGAGATCCAGTGGGGAAACACGGTCTCCTGCATGAAAAGCAGCACAGGATCAGAGGACATCTTCTCAAGCCGACTGTGCGCACTCTGTGTCCAGGTGCAGACAGTGTCCGTATTAGCCCCTAACGAGTGATTTATTTCTCATTTTAAACCGATAGTCACATACCCACTCGTTCTTTTAATTGTATATTTTGCATGTGTGTGTAAAGGTGTATGTTCACATGCAGGTAGGTACCAGAGGTCAATGTTGGGTGTCTTCTGTCTTTTTTTATTTTTTGAGACAGGGTTTCTCTGTGTAGCTTTGGCTGTCTTGGACTCCCTTTGTAGACCAAGTTGGCCTCGAACTCACAGGGATCCACCTGCCTCTGCCTCCCAAGTGCTGAGATTAAAGGCGTGTGCCACCATGCCTGGCTCTCTTCTGTCATTTTCTATCTTGGCTTTTGAGACAGGGTCTGCTCATAAACACAGAGCTAAAGCCATGAGCTCCAAGGGCCTGTCAGAGCCCTGTCCTCCAGGGCATCACCACCCTGGCTTTTATGTGGGTGGTGGGGACCCAAGGTCACGGATGTTTTCCTGCCGTGCTATAACCTTCAGACACAACATAAAGACTGCACTGCATCTCTGTACAGTAATACCATTAATATTCCTACAGTTCTTTAAGAGTCACCCTTCCTTCCTAAATCTTTCTGTGTTTTCTTGAAGTTAAGTTTTATTTCAAGTCCCATGTGTGTGCCGCTTGGCAAACTCATAGTCCTACAGTAAACAGAGTACAAAATTAGTATGTGAAAAGCGAGCTGCTTCCAGCCATGAAAATCCCCAATGTCAAAAGCCTAACCCTTAGCTAGTCTGTGTTTCTATGAGACTAAGACTCCAAGGAAGGGGCTGGTCTGTTCATGGAGGTAGAGAAAAACCCTATTTACCAAACAGACATCCAATCCTTATCTGCGGCACTGAAACCTTAGGAGCATTGGAAAGCAATGAAGAGGCAGGTGGGGAGCAAGGAGGGAAACAGAAAGGATGCTGAGGCCCGGGGCGGAGCCACAAGTGGGCTTTCTCTAGGACTGGTGTCTCACAACTGTCTCTGCCTTTTTGGTATTTGAATTTGGATTTGAACCTTAAGTATTGTACATGCTAAGCCACTGAGCCATCCCACACCCCTGTATTTTTGTTTTATTCTGTTTTAAGTTTTTGAGACAGAGTCTCATCCTCTGGTTTGAAAGTCGTGATCCCCACTAACAGCCTCTCTGAGTGCTGGTGCTGGGCTTCTGTCCAGGGCCGGGTCACCACACCTGTCTACCAGGAAGGCAGGAGATAGGTGGCAAGTGGCCTGGGCTTCTGGAAGGCCAGCATTCCTGCACACATGAGGCAACACAGACTGAGCTTTACTGAGTCTGCTGCCCCTTTGCTGTGTTGAGAACAACTCAAGAGAATGAGTTGCTGACACAGGACTATTAAAAAAACACGAAAACCAGAATGCTATTTGGAGCTAGTGTTTCATTTATTCAAACTAAGAACAAACAATTCCCCGTGTTTCTAATGAAATTATGAGCATAACACAAAAACAGCATTAAAAGTACTCATGATAGTGAGGCCCTTGAGATAAGTGGGTAAATAAGCAAAGGCTTCCTCCCTTTAAAAAGTGTGTGCATGTGTGCATGTGTGCATGTGCGTGTGTGAGAAAAGGTACTTGCTGTCTGTCATACCACAGTCTAATCCTTGGGGCCCACAGGGTAGAAGGAGAGAGGCAACTTCTACAAGTTGTTCTCTGACCGCCACATGTATAATATGGTGTGTGTGTGTGTGTATGTGTGCGCACGCGCGCGCATGCAAACACCCAAACACAGCTACGCCCACACGTATGTAATAACAAATAAATGTAACAACAACAACAAAAACATAAATGCAATGTAGAAAAAAGATCGCTAATTCTGGAAGACAGGAATACAGTCATGACTCTAACCTCTCCCGTCACTAAATTCTCAAAGATAAGGGTGGAAAAGTGCTGATAACAGCAATATTCTTATTCACAACAGCCAAAAGGTAAAAGCATCAGACTGGACTAACCACTGATGAGCATATCCAACAAACAAACAAAACATGCATAATGGAATGTCACTAGTGACATTTTCTGCAGGGTGGCTGAGCCCACGGAGATATCACACTGGGTGAATAAACCATTCACCAAAAGATAATGACATCTGACCCACAGAAATGATCATGCGTGATCCAAAATCACTTCTGCTCTACATAAGACCATCACACATGGTCACAACCATCCAGTTCCATACAACAAGCATATACAATCTACAACCATACATTCCACGTAAGACAATCACACATGTCTACCATCAGTCAAGATTTAATTATGTGAGATACCCAAGCAATTAAATTCTTAGGGGCAGAGAACTAAAGAAGGTGAGCAGAGGCTCAGGGAGAAATGGGAGTTACAATTCAATGGGTTCAGACTCAGTCAGGTGGAAAATTCTGGTAGTGGATTGCGGTGATGGCTGTACAGTGTGAATGTACACCACTCTATACATGTAAAAAATGGTTTTAAAAACAACCAATTCTGTAAAACTGCTTAGCACAATAAAAGATGGACAAATGTACAAGTCTCTGAAGTGTTTCAAGATAGAAATGAGACAGTACCAGCAACATGGTGACCAGGAGGAAGGAGGAGGAGGAGGAAGAGGAGAGGGAAGTAGACAGCCTGAGGCAAGATGAGCCTGAAAGCCACAGCCCACCTGCTGTCCTCTGCAAGGTACCTCAAGGGCCCTAAGGACTCACCAGGCTGCAGGAAGTGCTGTGCATCCACCACTGGCTTCCTGTCGCAGTCAGAGCTGCTGCTGCTCCAGCTGCCCCAGCTGCCCCGGCTGGCCCGCACACTGCCTGAGGAGCTGCCACAGTCAGAGCTGGAGTCCGAGCAAAACTTGTCTGCGCACTTCTTCTCAGACTTCTGGTAGTAACTGTCTGGAGAGGCAGAAGAGGGGCCGTGCTGCACCAAGGCAGGTCCCATCCTCCTAGTGCCATTGGCAGCAAGTGGAGAAGGGGGATAAGAAGGCCAGGGGATGCTCACAGCCACCACCTCTGCTCAGTTAGTAAAATCACGGCCCCAGAACAGCAGGGCAAGGGCTGAGGCTGTGCTGCATGTGGACGGACAGCAGGATCAAGTAGAACCTTCATCTAAGAATGGCTCCAGGGCTCTGAAGAACTCAGTAGAGGAGCACTTGCCTAGCAGGCACATGGGACGTGAACCTCAAACTGCAAAACTGACTGAATTACATGCAAATGCTTCTAGAAATA
Source organism: Acomys russatus (assembly GCF_903995435.1). NCBI lineage: Eukaryota > Metazoa > Chordata > Mammalia > Rodentia > Muridae > Acomys > Acomys russatus. Next base: position 56,922,120 of record NC_067151.1, read on the forward strand.
ACAAACAAAAATTCTACCAAGAAAATCGTGTCTATACGACTGAATAGATGAGAGGCTTATAATGCCTCTCTTTATCAAGATGTTCATTAAAGGTTTCAAAGCACTGCTGATAATTATGTGTGGGAAGAAGGTCCAGTTAAGCCTGAAGAGTGACACTCATCTTTCCTGGAGATTACCAATGAAAAGGGATGGAAGCTGCTGCCTTGGTGTCCATCCAGTGTGCACACAGGAGCTAGTGTGTGGTATGTCGGCGTGGACTGGATCACAGATTATACTTCGATTCCCACCTTCAGTGGCCCCTGCCTTGTTGGCTCTGGCACTGGTATCCCCACACTTCCACTCCTGGGACCAGCAGTCTGATCCAGAAATTATAGCACTATGCAGAAAACACCAGTTCAAAAGTTGGACACCCCAACTCACCTGGCTCTGCCTTTTCTCCAAGGGGCCCTTGCCTATGGCCTGTACACACTGGCCCTGTTCCTTCAGTGGTATGCACAATGACAGTTGGGAATGGACAGACCTCAGGGGACAGCAGCCATGCTCAGGCTCTGACCTAACCTTGACAAGTTTCTTGTGCAGTTGCCAACAGCTATGTGGCCTGTAAAGTGACAGCTGGGGTATTTCTCAGAACTCGAGACTTTCAAAGGACAGATACAAGGAGACCAATCACAGTTCTGTGCTACATACCCTCCTCTCTCCGTACAGGGGAGCTGCCCGCAATTTCCATGCCAGCTTTACACGTCTCCCCAGTGCTGTCCTGGGCACACCAGCTTCTGACGTCACTGCTCGGCTCCGGCCTCTCGAAGTCGCTGCACACAAGCTTCAGTTCACTCTGGTCAGGAGGCCTGGGGGAGCCACAAGAGGAGTCACACCTCTTTCTCACTACACAAAAATACGTTCTACTTGAGATATGTCAGGTGAAAGTCACAATGTGGGACAAGCTGGGGCCCCCTCTCTGAGTCTAGTAGGAGGATGAGGAGCAAGAAAGGCCCCTGAAAATGTGGGAGGCCGAAGTGTGGCTCAGGGGTAGGACCATGTTTAGCACAAAAAAGCCATAGGCTAAATGCTTTGCATTTCTGCAACCCAATAAGAGGTTGCCATTTTGAGTTAGAATGAATTTAGAGATATTTAATCTATTTCATATTTTATATAGAGAAAAACAGATTCCACAGTGTGACTCAAGATCACCTTGCAGTTCAGGAGCAGAGCCAGGGCTCCTGGCCTGTTTTCCTGGATTTTCACCGGGTGAACGAGCTGCTTAGTATCTGGTGGGAGGTCTGAGTGTTCCTTTAAATACATTCTTCCTCATTTGCAAACATTTGCTTAGCAATTACCATATTCGGCACACTGCTGTGGAGTGCAGCGCCTACAAAGGATAATGCTCTTCCCCTTCCCCCAAAAAGTTCGTAAATTGAACCACACCTCTACTAAAGGGCCACAAGGTCCTCAAGGAAACAATTACAACATAATTTTCTAAGTAGAAATAACAGAACTGCACGGGCTGGGAAGAGTGTTCACTTGATAAAGGGCTCAGTCTATATGCAAGCCCAAGGATCAGAATTCCATCCCTAACACACATGTAAAAAGCCAGACACAGCAGCCTGGAAAGACAGAGCTGAAGTGGCAGAGACAGCAGAATTCCCAGGGTCCCTGGCCAGGCAGATAAACTACTCATCAGCTCCAGGCTCAGTGAGAAACTGTCTCAAAATATAAGGTGAGTGATTGAGGAAGATACTCAACATCAGCCTCTGGACTCCACACGTGTGCACACACACCCACATTAAATGTACTCCCACCACACACCCACACGTGTGCACACACACCCACATTAAATGTACTCCCACCACACACCCACACGTGTGCACACACACCAACATTAAATGTACTCCTGCCACAAACCCACACGTGTGCATACACACCATTAAGTTTTTTTACTGCTCCTATACAAATATAGAAGCAATTTTGAGTAATGGGATGGTTCTGTGCATGGGCCATGGCAGTGCCTGTGTGACATGGGAGATGAAGAGCAGGATGTCACTGCTTTCTGATCAAGGCAGAAAATATGTGGGCTGAAGAGGTACGCAGAAACAGCCCAGCCACATCTGCCTATGCCTCTCATGCTCTCAATTATGAGTAACTTACAAGTTACTTTTAAACAAAGGAAAAAGAGATTACTTGGCGAAGTAGGACTCTTATCTTTCTATATGCTCCTATTTAGGAAAACATTATACTTTAAAGTGATCTGAGTCAACCATGTTTATGAAAATACATATAGCAGAATGCAAAAGGGCCGATGTTTCCTTTCCGTTATGCAGATAACTATCCGTAGAGGGTGTGGCATATGTAGCATGGCTATTTTCACCACGCTGACTGCTCTCTGTGAGTGAGGGATAGAGCAGAGCCAGCCTGCCAGCCAGCCACAACTGCCACCTGACTGTCTTCCAGGATGGGACCTCTGAGGAGCTATGACAGTGCTGAATCATGAGCTCTGAGCTGGGTGGCAGCCCCCTCCTTCAGTGCTGAGCTGGGTGGCGGCCATCCTGGGTGCTCTGAGCCCACAGAATGCTCAACTACAGCAGAGGGGACCCTCATGCCCACTCTAAGGTGGAAGAGCTAGAAGACCATAACATTAGCAGGTTGAAACACCAAACCAAGCTCACAAGGTGGTGCTGTCCAGATGCCAGGACTCAAGATGCTAAGCCTGCATGGGGAAGAGAGGGCTCCTGGCTTGGTTTTCCTGGTACTCAGGGAGCACTGAGGACACGTGTTGGGATCTTGGAATAGAGTTTTCCATAGAAAACTGGGGCACTGCAAGGGGGCATCCTCCAGCCAATGGGGACCCGGAGAACTGGAAAGAAAGACTGTCCGCAAGCGGCTCCACCACGTGTGTAGCGTACTGGGAGTCTAAGACGAAACACCAGACCAGCCATCTTTGCTGAATAAGGAGTCAAAATGAACATACAGACCGCTGCTCTGGTTTAAAAATCTTCAAGTCAAGCAACTTACAGTACACTAGATTTAGGGATTACCTCCGCAACCTCAGCAACGCTGAGCTTCCACAGGACTGTTTAGGTTGCTAATCTCGCAGATAAAGAAATACAAGCCTGAGAAAACAGTTGTCTGTAAGCAGCAGGCTTCCAAGGCACAGTGCCCACGTTCGTAGGACCCGTGTTACAGGGGCAGCTTAGGTCTTTTCTCTAAAATTCCCCATGGTTTTTAGCATTTTATAAGGGACAGATAAAAATAAAAGTCTTAAGAGGTCATGTTACAATATTTTTTAAGGAGTGAAATTACAATGAGAAATCACGCTGATTCGTCATGTTCACGTCAGTCTGAACACTCGGCACTGTGCTATCCTGTCTACAGAGCTCACAGAAATGCGAGATCGAGGTGAGACGGAAATCTGGGTTGGCCTAGTCAGGGCTGCAGAGGCGGCATACCTGGAGGCCTGGGAAGAACCCCTTTTCTTGTTTTTTCTACATGTTCGGCTTTTATTCCAATTGAGAGTTTGTGTGCTTCCTTCTCTTTTCTCCTGAAGCTTCCTCTTCCTGTAAGGATCTTCCTGCTGAAGAGGAAAAAGGAAACACTCATGTCTCAAGAGACCATGTCTACTAAAGATGAACTGTGACTGCCTTTGTTTAACTTTTGAGGACCAACTCTCTCTGCAACCAGAGCATTACAACTCTGGTGAGACATGATGCCTTTTCAGTCTCTGCTTTGTTTTCACTTCCTCCCTTTCCTGCCCTAGACGCTCCCATGTCAGAGCCTTTACGGGTCCTCTTGGAGGGTCCGCAGTGCGCGAGGCCTACCTTAATAGTTCTGTGCACTGCAACTGATTCAAGGCGCTACCTCCTCCAGGGCTTCCCAGGACCCTGTGTCCCAGTGCCAGTCATGATGCAAATGCCTGTGCCTTTCTCAACCTACTTTGGAATGCCTGTGGTATACTAATTTTGTATTACTTCCATTTAATTTAAACAAGAGTCACGTTTGTTATATAAAGCTTAAAGAAAGCATCAGAGCGGCCGCTCTGAAACAGCCAGGCTCACGGTGTGACTCCTTCACAAACCGTCCTTCTGAAGAGTTCCCCACGAACCCACACACACACAAGGGTGACAGAACAGGTCATGGGAATATATGTGACACAAAGACAGTGAATCACTTTTAAATCAAACAGTAAGGTCAAGAATCTCATTTTTTTTTAAGTAACCAAAGTAAAACCAAAGGAACTACTACCTTTCTAACATTTTCAGCATAATATAGCTAATATATATTACATATATAACATATACAATAAAACACACACACACACACAAACACAAACACACAAAAGATCTCTTCCAGGCAAGACATTGTGGCACACGCCTTTAATCCCAGCACTCAAGAGGCAGAGGCAGAAGGATCACAGTTGGGGCCATTCTGGTCTACATAGTGAGTTTCAGTACAGTCAGAGCTATGTAGAGAGACACTGTTTCCAAAAACAAACCAACAAACCAACAACGACAGAAAGGTTAAGACTGTGGGTGGGTAGGTTCTGGGTTTGATGCCCAGTCCCACAGGGACAGACAGACACACAGACCCCGACGTAAGATTGCCCTCTACCAGTAATGATCACAGGTAAAAATTATTTTCATCTGCCTTTCATCAGCGCCACCTTCTATATATTTTTAGATATTCCTGTATTTTTACTGTTAATTTTTTTAGTATTTTCAATCTGGCTTCAGTTTATTGCTGCTGCTTATTCTCAGTTCTGGACATAAAGTGAGCTGATGTCACTAAAGGCCTTTAGCAGTTTCTGCAACCCCGAATCTTTAATTCTCCTTTCAGTTTGGTGGATTTCCATTACTTCATTTTCTCAAGACAAGTTCACAAGTTCATTTTCCTTTTAAAATGTCTGCTCTTACCTCTGTGTGTGCATGTCAACCTGACTGGACAACACAGTCTCTCCATACTTTGGCTCTCTCACAGGCACTGCACCAGTGTTCCTAGCATCACATGCTCCCACAGAGGAGGCTGAAGAAGATTAAGTCTATGTCTCATGCTTTTCTTGCCCTGCCAACTCGTTATGCCTCAAGTTTCATGAATTATGTACAATGTGCCGACGTCTGTTATTATGCGTCAACTTTCCCAGACCCACATAGCAGACCATTTTCATCTCAGCACTGAACCCTGCCCTTACTGCAGGAAAGGCTTCGTCTATTACAGTAATAACAGTTTCTGATCTTTTAGAGAAAAGATGATAATAGACGCAGGATGGGGAAAGATAAGCGATTCATCAAGACTGCTTTGAAAAGGAGATGTCAGTACTAACCAGAAGGAACAGGTTCTGGTCTAGCTCTGTCTACTACTGTCACTGGGAACTATCCCACTGTTTAAGATTAGTCCCCCTCCCTGAAACTAAAAGCTACCTGGGCTCACTACAAATCATTTTACTATCACCCACATAATCAGAAGATAAAGCTTTCTAAACAAACACATCCAACTTCGGCTATCATCTACAGAGAAAGAAACATACTTCTCAGAGACAACAGCTGTATTCTCGGCCGGAAGCCCGTGCTATGCTCTTTTTAATAGGACAGAGAAAAGGGAATGCTGACCTCTGCTGAAGGCGTGTCCTGCCTCTCAGAACATGTGTCTTCTGGGGATGCTTTCTGAGTCTTCTTTATTGAAGACAGCTTGGTGTCAACCCCTTTCACAGTCTCAAAGCTGTCCACTTCACTCTTGACAGGCACTTGCTGGTTAGTTCCTTGAGTAAATAAAAAGATTCAGGTTCTAGTATTTTTCCATTCATATTCTTAATAGCTAAATGTTTTTCTTTGTCATCTCATTTAGTTTAATGAGATTTAGGCACATTTTTTTTATAACCATGCTTCTCCAGAAATCTGCTTTATTTGCAAGTGAAAATATTCTTTTGGGCTGCAGAGATGGCTCAGAAGTTAAGAACACTGGCTGCTCTTCCAGAGGTCCTGAGTTCAATTCCCAGCAACCACATGGTGGTCCACAACCATCTATAATGAGATCTGGTGTTCTCTTCTGGTGTGCAGTTGTACATGTAGATACAACATTGTATACATAATAAATAATTAAAAAAAAGAAAATATACTTTTATAAAAGTTCTACAATCTTTAAAAGATGTTAAAGTGGGGGTAGGCCACTAACATTACTGTCATTATTCACAATAGCCCAAATGTGGAAACCTGCTTTCCACCAATGGATGAACAGAAAACTGTGTATTAGGGCTACATTTAACACTGCCAAACCCAACACTTACATTAGTTAAGACAATGTTTTTAAGTGAGATTAAAATCCTCTCAGAAAACCCCAACTATCTTTTACACCAGAACACTCTTTCTGCAATAGTAAAATTCCATTTGAGGACTGTGCCAAATGCATAAAGCTCTTTAGAATTAGTTTCGAGCCTTTCGATACCTTCACTTCAGTATAGACAAGTGATCACTAATGAGCTTTGTGTGCTTTGAACATGGTCCTTGGTCCCCAGGCTGGCACTGTTGGGAGGTGCAGCAGACCTTTAGGAGGCAGGCCTCCTGGGAGGTTCTCAGGTCTTGGGACTGCTAAACCCTCATGGTGGGTGTTGAGACCTTGGTCTCCTCCCCCTACACATACCCTTCTGTTTCCTGGCTCATGAAGTTCGTGTGTTACTCTGATGCAGGCTTCCTACTTTGCCAGCTGAACTCCAATCAGAAGCTAAGACAAGAGGCCACCTGGCTCAGGACAGAACCTCCAGAACCTTGCCCTCAGGAAAGCTTTCTCTGCAAGCTCACTGTTTACGAGACGCTTCCCTGCAGTAACATGACGCTGGCCAGGGAGTACTAGCAGCTAATTGCCAGGATCAAAGCCAGACTGGTATGGCAGCACACACCTTTAATTTCAGGAACTCAGTGAGTAACCTCTGTGAGTCTGTGCCAGCTTGGTCTACAAAGTGAGTTCCAGGCCAGCCAGGGGCTACCTAATAAGACCCTGCCTAAAATAAATAAATGAAGACAATTGAGATTTTCCAACAGATAGAGGTGGTACTGGTCCTTCTGACAGAGTCTGCAGGCATCAGGCTAGGGTATGCTGATGACTTCCTCTTTCAACAGCATCTGTCACATGAGAGCATCTGTCTTTCTTTAACCAAAAGATGCTGTTAAAAAAGCCAAGCCAGGGAGCAAGAGATGCTGCAGCCATTAGTCAAGTTGGTGTAACCAGGTGTGGTGGTGCACGCCTTTAATCCCAGCACTTGGGAGGCAGAGGCAGGTAGATTTCTGAATTTGAAGCCAGCCTGGTCTACAGAGCCAGTTCCAGGATAGCCAGGGCTACATAGAGAAACTCAGTCTCGAAAAACCAAGAAAAGGAAGGAAAGACGGTAGGTAGGTGGTTGGGTACAGATCTGTTTAGTTAGAAACCCTGCACCCGGTGACTACTTTTTCACCAAAAGCTCGAAGCCGAGAACAAATAATTAAAAATGTATCAGCGTCTTCCCAATGACATTACATAATAGTAACACCTCACCTCATTCTAAAACTTGAAACTCTTAGCTGTAGCAGGCTACAAAACAGGTGCTTTGTGTTACAACTCTGTTGTAGAAAATAAAAATGGCTAATAAGGTTCATTGTTAAAAGTCTGTAATTATTGTGGTGGTTTTATTTAACCCGCTATTAAAGAATAAAAGACACAGACACCTGATAGAATTTTAAATAATCCTTATTTCACATGAGGCTGGGCAGAATATAGCCCACCCACACCCACAGGCCACCTTGTTACCTCCCAGCCCCCATCCCAGGCCATCTGCCTTAATCATTCCTGTCTGGCTACTTCCCTCCACAATCCCATAAATACTTGCTTGGCTTTTCATCTGGGCCGCTACTCTCCAACAGAGAGGATTCCTCCCAGCCACACGGTTCTCTCCCGTGGCATCTGTTTGGCTTCCTTCTCCTCCTCTCCTACCTCTCCTTCCCATGATCCCTCTGTCCTCCAAGCTCTCAAACCTTAGCTCCGCCTCTCACCTCTGCCCTGCCTAGGTGTGTAGGCCTTTTATTTAGCCAGTCAAGCAAAATTTTGGAGGCAAGGTTACACAGCAACATTTGAGGTACTTGATAGTCTGATCATAAAATAATTAGACTCTCAGGAGGGGGAGGCAAGCAGTTAACACCTGAACACACGATAGCTCTAGATCAACCCCCACAAAACTCCATATTTTGAATTGCAATATTTATGCTGTTCCTAAAATTGTGCACCAACTCACTCAGCTCCCACAACTAAACTGGCAGATCACAGTTGGGTACTGTGGCTTTCCCCTGTGTCCCCGTGACTTGGGATGCTGAGGAAGAGTCCTGAGGTGAGTCAGACAAGGCTGGATTGTACCACAGTGTAAGAATCTCAAGAAAAGAGAGAGAGAGAGAGAAAGAGCGGGAGAGGGAGAGGAAGGGGGAGGGGAAAGCACAAAATGGCTCAGAAGGTTACAGCTGAGACCAAATCTTACTCGGAACAGGCAAGAGACCAGAAGACAACAACTATGAAGGAGGTGGCCAAGATTACCGTGTTTCCTGGAAACTTCTGGCAAGTCTGAGTGCGGGTATTGGGGTGGGGTTTTGGGCAGAGGACTTTCAGGTGACTTCTTAGAAGCCTTCTGTGAACATGGCTCTTGCTCCTTCAGCTCAGCCACGTCTTCTGAAGTTTCCTTGTCAGTTTCCTTAGGAAACATACACGTCTGGGTTCCCTCCTTCATACTACATTCTGAAGAAGAACTAGTGACGACTGTGGGTTTCAGTGAGTCGTCCTCTTTGCTCAGTACATTTTTGGGAAGGGTTAAATTCTTCTGCAAGTTGACATTCATGCCACTGGCATATTTGAGGCTGACCCAGCTCTCGCTCATGCCGTCAGTGCACATGTCCTCCTTGGCAGCAGACGAGGAGCTTGCCAGGGTGAGAGTCGGCTTCCCCTCAGTGGGAACGCTGGCGTTGCTGGCCGCGGGCGCACTGGGTTTCTGTTTGCTGTAGTAGAAGGAGCACTTGTGTTTCTTCTGAGAGTGACCGTAGCTGGCCGGGCTCCTCTTGGCAGCGTTCTGGAGCCTGCTCAGGGCTGGGCCCACTGGAAGGCAGCTCTTCCCTCTGCCTTTATCTGATGGGCTGTATGTGTCGAGGAAGTTCTTGCAGTTGCTTCTGAATATAAGAAGAAACACATTTAGCACAAATGCAAAGTAAAGGAGGCTTCACTTCTGTCTCTAAGGCACACGGTGGGAGCAACTGGTGCCATGATTCCCCATCTTTCAAAGCCCCATGAGTTTTCTACTGGCGAGGCCACCAAGGAGTCAAGCCCTCACCCAAAGAGGGTGTTCATACATCCTACAAAGGTTTGATAAAGACAAAATCTCTAGTACCTTGAGAGGATTCAGAAACAAGCCGTCCGAGCCCACCCTGCACACAGGGAGGGATGCCTCTTACTTGTGAGAATGGGAGCTGATCACGTCCACTGGACCACCATTCTGCTGCGAGGACGAGCTGCCATTTTGCCTCTGTCTGGTTTTCATGAATTCCATCAAAATGTACTGTGCTTGTTGGAAGGCTATTAAAATCACACCCAACAGGGACAAACTGGGGAGAACACAGGGCCGTTCTTTACTGTACAGCTCTGAACAGCGCTAAGAAGACCCAGTAAAAAACCAGACAGTACAACAGAGCCTCAGTCCCAGCTATTCTGAAGTCAAAGTGGGGGGGGGGGGGATATCGCTTGAGTCCAGTATGGGCAACAAAATGAGACTACCTCAAAAAAACAAAAAGCAAGACAACAGAAAACCAAAACAGTAACCCCCCGAAAAGACATTTTTTTTCTGTTATGGAAGCATATAGTAGATGAACAAACAATAGAAAGCTGCAGACCTGGTAATACAGTTCATTAAATGTATGATTAATTTCTGATGCTTCTCACAGGTTAAAAAAAACCACTCAGTGGTTTTTAAATGTTCACATTCATAAGGCTGACATGACTGTTTAAGCGTCATTGTGGTCTTATAATGTCAAACAGCCATTGGGCTGAGCTGGTAAGACTGCTACTGTGCTGCCAGTGAACCACGTGGAACACAACCATGCATTACACCTTAGTCTACAGCCCTCCGAGGCAGTTTCCTAAAGTTTTGCCACACTTTCTGCTGTGCCTTGTCTCCCATCATATGCCAGAGGACTCAAAGCAATAAAAATCCCCACTCCGTCTCACGCTCAGGCAATCTGAGTTTTCAAATAAGTCTGCACCGGGACTTTACCTCTGTGCCTGAGAAGAGGGGGAAGTGTACCTGACGAAGAAGACAGTGAGCCTCCAGAAGGACTCCTCCCAGCTGGGGCCCGGAACCACCTCTGCACACAAGGGCAGCATGTGATGAGGGAGGGTCACGTTGAGTGTGAAGTGGAACTCTAGGTCTGCTGCGGTGACCAGAGTCAGCTCACGGATGATCCAGGAAGAGGTAAAGTCTGGAGTAAACCTGGGGAAAGCGGCTCATCTTTATGATTGTTTGTGATTTTAGGGGGAAGTAGCTCATCTTATGATTATTTACTGGTTTTAATTCTCACTACAAAGAAGCAAAATAAGAATAGAAGCCAGGACTGGGGAGACGGCTCAGTGGTTAGCAGCACTAGCTGCTCTTCCAGAAGACCTGGGCTCCATGCCCAGCACCCACATGGCAGCTCACAGTGTCTCTAACTCTAGTTCCAATGGATCAGGCACCTTTGTGCAGCTTCCTTGGGTACCAAGCACTCACATCATACACACACATGCAGCCAAAACGTTTTAAGAATTTAAAACACCCAAACACTTATGTGGTAGCCTAAGATGCCTTCCTGATGAGCTGGGTATGTCCCCAGCAGTGCACCATGAACTGGAATTAAATGACTCCAGCACTTACACGATACTGATGTCCCGGGACGTGTTTGGGTTCAGTGAAAACGGATGGCAGTCCAGCACTTCAAACCCATAACCCTGGCAGTTATACCCGTTGATTTTCAGGGATGTCACCCTTACAGGAAGAGGTCCAATGTTCTCAACCTTGAAGTTCTTCGTAATAGATAAAATCTGCTTACTGTCCTTCAGTTCTACTGAGACCAAGTTATTTTGTTTAGTGGACATAAACTTCAAAACTAGCTTCAATAATTTACCAAGTCAAAACATTATAAAGATGTGAAAAGTTGAACATCGCTCACAGGCTGATTGCTACCTTGTTTGTAGAATAATGTCTAATCCCATCATCTCTAGATTTTTCTATATGAGGAGGAAACAATAAAAATACTCAAGTCCAGATTCTTCTCATATGAAGAATCTTTCTTCATCCACCAGAGGCGAAACTCCAATGTCTTATTCTTCTTGGAGCCAAACAGTTTGGATTTACTGCACGGTATCCTGGGCCCTGTGGCCCTGGAACTTTCATTTATATTGAACCAGGGATGGGGGAAAAAAGACAGGGTCTCAGGTATCCCAGGCTGGCCTCAAACTTGCTTAAACCTCTGATCTTCCTGACACTGCCTCCTAAGCCCTGGCATTATAGGTGTGTCCCACCACGCCAGGTTTTACACACATTTTTGTTCTAAATCATCAGCTACTAGACACAGCTCATATGTAATATCGAACCTTCAGAAATAATGAGAGTGTATTTTATATGGGGGGCTTTGGGAAAGAGTCAACAACTTAAAATGTAACTATAAAGTTACTAACTCCGTCGTATCTACATACAGAGAATTATTTTAACGAGGTCTATGGTTTCTGTATCGATCCTTAATTCAATCACTCAAGAAGACCCTAAGTTACTAAATGAATGAAAATGACTATGCTACAGGTGCCAAGTCCGTGAACTCACGTCGACGGCAGTCCATCAGGGTCGACTCAGGCACCTTGAATCGGAGTGACCCTCCTGCTCCAGGAAGTCTTCCGCCCACTTTCAAGAGCTCTTGTGCTCCGAATCCTTCCACACCAACCATGTCGATGACAGTCAAATTGTTCCTACAGTGAAGGGAAGCACAGCAGCATCACCCCAGGCCTAAGTCAACACAGTCCTAAAACACAGCCTGAGACACAGAAGCTACACTTAAGTGTTACATGCTGCAGACTTACCCAGCAACAATCTCTTTAAAGTGTGGCATCTCCTAAGGTGCCTCCAGGAAACGCATGCTAGTCCAGACTGTTCAAGCCAACTGGGAGCAGAAGGGATGAGTGACTGTCACTCTCCAACTGCCTGCCACTAATGCAAGTTTAGTTTTCTAATAACCAGGCTAGGGTGATGGCCACACACCAAGAAATGAAGCAGCAGACCCAGATGCTAACAAAATTGACAAAATGACAAAACTTATTTATACAGTGAATTAAGAAGTTTTCATTGTGATGAGAAGAAATACTGACTTATGGGTGGGATGGCCCTAGAATTAGAACTCTGGTTTTTTTAGTCAAATACTCAAAATATGATCCCACAAATTACATATAACTAGCCAGATTCTTGTTAATGCGGTAGTGCAGACTAGTGCTCATCTTTTATTGTGGAAAGTTAAAAGGATGCACACAAGCCTGAATTCCCAGCATCACGCTGACAGCACCACAGAGGGAATTTATCTAGGTTTCTAATTATGCAAAGTGTACAGAAATATGTTTATATCTCTGAAGCCTGGTTAGCAATGTAAAAGGCTTTAAACGATAAACGAGTAACTTACAGAAAAATTCTCTATCAATAAAGAAACCATGACAAGCAACCGAATCACTATAAAAGCCTTTAAGTCTGGGGAAGCAACGTTTACTTATATACTGTCCGAACCCTCAACAGGAATGGGGAATCTTGGGTGAAGGCTTAGGAGCACAAGGCCTCTGCATTTTATTTCAGCACATTTCCTTTTCAGTCTCATTCAGCTATGGAAGAACCAACACTGGCATGTTAAAGGAAGCCTCCAGGGAACTCTGTGCAATTGACCTGACACTTGAAAACGGAAAGTGTGACTTATTCAACTTTGATTTGGGTTAGGCTCACCAGTACAGAGAGCTTCAATTCAGGTCTATACTGTAGCTTTCCCAAGAAGACTCTCATAAAGACTACAGGATGGAGAAAGTGAAGAGTGAAATGCAGTTCTCCTGCTTAAGGCAGCAAGCAGGAACTGTCATCCAAGAAGAAATGAGCAGTGGCCGCCCAGTGAGGTTCCTTTTCCATTGGCCTTGGGGCTACAGAGCACAAGCAGTGGGAAGTCCAGATCTACTCATGGGAAAGTCTACAGCAGGGCTGCAATTATCTTTATTGCTAAGGACAAGAAGTAAACATGTGTGGGCATGCTCTGCCTTTCAGGACCATATCCCACCAGATGCTGAGTGAAATTCACCTCCCTTCTGGAGACACTAGCATACTAGGGAGGGACGTGACTGAAGCACAGGGACTAAGTGAGGGTCCCTCTCTTCAGCCCCTGCCTCTTCCTGACCTACAACACAGTCCCATCACTATATTCTGAGAAGAGTCACCTCCCATTGAGACAGAAACAGAGTGACTCTGTGACCTGGACACACCTACCGGATCAGAATGAGGGAGGTGACTCTTCCATAGTCCGCTGGTGTGAACGCAACGCCAATCCTTCTCATTTCCAGCGGCTGCAAGTGGAGGTGGAGCGCACCAAACCTGGACTCCTCAGACGGTTCACCCTGGGGGTCACAGAGCACACCATTCAAGCACCTCAACCAGCAGAGTGGGTTTCCAGCCAGTGAGCACACCCCAGTCACAGGCTCCACCACATCCATCCTCACCAGCCTGTTTTGTTTCCCCTCCTTGTGTTAGTGCTGTGGGTGGGATGCAAGGCACGTGCTACTGCGCCGAGCTTCATCCATTCTCTCAGTCTTTCTGCACTTGTCTGTTCTGAAGCATGCAAGCTGGCAAATATTTCCTAGGCCTCATTTAAGAAACTTTGGTAGTGACTGCAGGGCAGCCTAGCAGGGCACTGCAGTGTGGACTTGCCTCCTGGCTTAGACAGGAGTTGGAGTTAGACGCCTTCTATAGCAAACGCTTTGATTATGAAACAGTAATGAGAAAACAGACTTCTCTGCTCAACTCAGTAGCAACTGAACGAGATCGCAGCCATATCAGACAAGCACAAACTGTCTTTAACAGTGAACTTAAGTTTTACAGAAACCATCTTTTTCTAGTTTCTCTAGCTAAAAGAGAGGCCAGTATTTATTCACAGTTGCCTTTATCCCCTCTAGTATTTCTCTGAATAAATACTGTTGTTTTAGCACTTACAGGCAAGATTTTAAAATGAAAGCATTTTGTCTAACTCATGAAAAGTAAGTAGTTTTTGATGGGCATAATATAAAATCTGCATGCTAACATTTCTCTTTTCTGTTTTATCTTCAAGCCTTTCTGCATTTCCTGTGCTCCTGGGAGAACAAATAGTGATGAAACTGCATTCAATTCCATTAAAATGATAAACTCTGCAAGACAAAATCTTGCTTTATGAATATAATATAAACACAGAACACCCATATTAATATCAACAGCAGCAACAGCCTAGTGAGTGGCTTTTATATGCCAGGCACTGAGTTATTTAAGCCACATAAAACATCAGGCAGGCAATCGATTTTATGAACCTTATTGAATCTTCAAGTTTTGTTATGAAGGTTAAAGATGAGACGAAACAACTGCCCCAAATCATAAAGGTAAATGAATTAAGGGCTACACCACATAGTTCCAGACATCTTAACAAAATAAAACTAAACTATACTTCTACAAGCAAGTCAACAAAATCACAATGCCAGAGTCCCCTTTTCACATGAAAAGTTTTAAGCTTTGTTAAACATTATTTTTATTTATGTGCGTATATATTTGCCCTCTTCTCCGTATGTGCACCGCTTGCGTGCAAGCACCTATGGAGCTCAGATAAAGCCACTGCAATCCCCTGGACTGCGGTTATCAGAATGTGAGCCGCCACGCAGCTACTCGGAACCAAGCCTGGGTTCTCTACAAGAGGGAACAAGTGCTCTTAACTCCAGCCCCATGAAAAAGAGTTCTTGACTTACTAAAATATAAGCAAATAATTTCTCAGTATTTTGAACTAATTATCTCCATGCAGAGGAGCAGATGGGGGCAGGGTTACTAGGGAGAACAAGTGACGCTGTGGTAAAAGGCTCTGCCCCTCTAGGTGATGGTTTGTCCATCATTGTAAAAACGTCTCTACTGCAAGTGTACTTAAAATTAAAAACCTGCTTTGATTCACTCTGGTTGAAACTTCTGGCTATCTGTGGCCTTCTTCCTGCTCTTCCATTCAGACTGTATCAAGTGTTTAGAGGGGCACTAGTGGAGGCCACTGTGTAAGTCTGCGCACATTCTTTTTATAGCTGCTTTAACTTTGGTTCTGAACATAAGAGACAAATCCTCTACCACTAAATGGAGACTAAGAAATGAAGCTGCTATGGCCACTGGCACACAAGGACCTCATCATATGACAGTTTGACTCCTGCTCCAAAGTGTTGAAGGCATCATGACTGCCCAGAGGCCTAAGAACCTTAAAGAAACCTTTTCAATGGAGGACCTGAGTATCACAGGAATCTGGTAACTTTTCAATTCACTAAGACATGAGAAAACTTTTTGTTTGCTTTCTTGTTTTTTCAGAGAAGATTTCCGCCCCCCCCCCCCCCATCCCTGGCTGTCCTAGAACTCACTATGTAGAAGTAGGCTGGCCTTGAACTCTGCATCAGAGATCTACCTCCTGAATGCTGGGAATAAAAGCATGTGCTACCACACCTGGCACGCATGAAAACGTTTCTAAATGTATCTGCTTTTCCCTGAGATGTGCTAAAAAGGAACATGAAGAGGCCAAGGGATCCTAAGAGAATTATAAATTCATATTTACATCTCCAGCTGTATTTTTTGTTTATCTATTTTGTTTTGTTTTTTTATTTAGCTTGGATTCAGTTGCTATTTTTCCTTGTACATGAATCTAATCCATTAGGTTAAAATGATGCATAGGCTAAACTAACCCTATGGCACTACGTAATTAAAAAACAAACCAACCAACCCTGTTAGGAATGCTTCGTGGCCAGAGAAGGAAAACAAGAGCCAACACAGAACATCTAGACACCAGAACACCAGGTGGTAAGGCAAACTGTTTCTGCAGCTAGCAAGTCAGCATTTTCAATGTCTGAAGATGACCTCCTACCTGGTAAGGACAAGCTTTGGTGAGCTGGAATTCACCAGTTGTGAAATTAATCATCTGCATATCTGTGCCAAACCTAAAAACAAAACAGAAACCTCCAATGTTCAAAAGAGCATTGAGATCAGCCAATAAAGAATAATACGTATATGTTCATACACTCTTTTCCACACTCATCCTATGGATGGCCATTCTACCTCAGTCCTCTCCACACCCACCTACAGGCAGTAGGTAATTAGTCCTCAATGGATGAGTTAGGCTGCCCATAATACAAAGAGACACAGCAAGAGAGATTTATTGACATAGGAAGTACAGTATTTGCCTCCAGGTGGCTTACTACGGTGCGTGAGAGTAAGCTGCTCTCAACCAATGGCAGCTATAGGCCCCTGGGGAAATCTTGTTGGCCTCAGGTGAAAGTGAGCAGAAACCAGTGAAAGCGCTGACAGCTCCAGGACTGTTTGGCCACTGCTTCCTCTAAAAGGCAGCATCTGCTCTGAAGCGTCAGTAGGGCAAAGGCTGAGACGTCCCAAGATCAAGTTTGCAACACAGCTTCCTAACGAAGAAGAGGGCCACTCCAAGAACATCCACAACACCGTCAGGGCGAGGTGTCGGAGGCAGAGTTAATGCTTCCCAGCTCATGCTGCCTAACGCTACGCTCAACCCACTCCTTGATCCAGGGGTAGGCGAACCGCTATGTTGCCCAGGCTAGCTTCAAACTCACACTCTTCCCACCTCAGACTCCCAAATGGTAGGATTACAGGCAGGCACCACTGTACCTGTCTTTAAATTCACTTCTTGAGCGACCAAAGAGCACCATAATTACATATACATGAAAATCTGTGATAGTTCCTTCAATTCAGGAAGAGAATGTTCCACTGGGCTGACAGACCAGGCGCAGTGACAATGCCACACAAAACAATGCCAAGGTCTCCATCAAGCCACACGCATCAAGGGACTAGGCTCCGGTACTCAGGTTGAGGGCTCACATGTGTGTCACCACACAGAGCTGGGGAGAGAGGTGCAGGGCTTTGAGTGTTTCTCCCTACCATTTGTGCAGCAGGCGCACTGCGGCTTCAGGCTTCGGGTATAGGGAGAGAGGCAGGAGCTGCAGAGAGACTGGCCGAGGGGACGGGTTCCTCACCACAAAGTATTTCACCTAGATTGAAGGACAGGAGAGTTAACAAGGCAAAGAACATAGGGCCCTCCCAAGACATTCTTGCCAAGACAGCAACCCTCAATCTCACCAGGAGTCACCGCACAGCTTACTAAGTTAATGGCCTGAAGATTTCCAAACACACCCACGTGGGAGCTTAGCACATGCTCAACCTTGGTGTCGAGGTGGGGTGGGCGATACCATGAAAGAACAGACAGGCTAGAAGATTAAAGCAGACCCGAGGACAGTGCACTCACTCCTGGGTTGCATCTGAGGCCAAGGGGGATAAAGGAAAGCCTCGCCTACAAGAATGTGGATTAGGTAACAACATCATGATAAATGTTACATTTTATATTTTGGTTATATAAGCAAATGCCCTTGTTCTTTTTTTTTTTTTTAAAGATTTTTAAAATTTATTATATAGTGCTCTGCCTGCATGTACACCTGCAGGCCAGAAGAAGGCATTAGATCACATTATAGATGGTTGTGAGCCACCATGTGGTTGCTGGGATTTGAACTCAGGACCTCTGGAAGAGCAGTCAGTGCTCTTCACCTCTGAGCCATCTCTCCAGCCCCCTTGTTCTTAAATAACTCACACAGTCGTCAGTTAGGGGAACGGCAGCCCAATGTCTAATATTCAATGGTTCAAAAAACGATACGTTTGTCAAGGGAGAGAAGGAATGACCAAGAGGACTCAGGGTTAAAGATGCTTGCCGCCACGCTTCATGAACTAACTATAATACCTAGAACCCACAAGAGGAAAAAGAGAATTGACTCCTGAAAGTAGTCCTCTGATGTTTACTGCACAGTAGTGCACATACAAATAAATAAACAAATATGCAAATAAACAAATATAAAAAGGTAATGAATCCTGTAAGGGGCAGTTGGGAGTTCCTGGTACTAGTCTTGAAAGTTACAAGTCTTTAAGCAAAAATAGGAGCTTAAATGGCTCAGTGAGCGCAAGGTGCAGTGTCCTTAGTTTGTTTCATTTGCCTTTTCCTGCCACCCAGACCAAGTGGGACAAATCCATGAGGAAGAAAGCCAACGCACTAAAGTTGGGTCAACAGTCACACAGTGTCTGGGTCGCTGGTGGCATCACAGAGCTATCTGGCTGTCCCAAGATTCCCTTCTGCTGAGGATCTCTCTGTGACACAGAAACTTGTTTCAGCCAGTACGAACCAAGAGTCTCCCCACTGCCACCTCAAACACTTATTTATGCAGTTCATAGCCAACTGACACCTCTGTGTTCAAGGGCTGTGAACTAAGTCTCTCTTCTTGTCACTGTGACACACCCCTACTCAATACCCTAATGACGTTTGTATGTGAATTTCAACTAATGTCTTCTAAAAACAAATCACCAGGTATAAAATACCCCGGTACTCAAAAAGCCCCAGGCTTGGCTGTCGCCAACAAAGGAGCGCAAGCCATACTCTCCTTACCACAGTGTTCCTGAGCGCAGTGGCACTGAAGTTCAACACGAGGCCAGGCTCCAGGACCAGACGAGGCAAAAAGGAAACAAACGGCTCTGACTCCTTGGGTTTCTTTGCAAAGGCAAACTGAGTCATTCCCAAAACATTTCTCCTGGATAATGGACAAAGAAAAAAGAATAGTAATAATAAATGTTTATGAAAAACAACCTCAACATTAAAAAATATGGAAATACTAAATATCACTCCCTCTAAAAAAAACGGGGGCTCTTGGGGAAATGGCTTTTGGTAGAATTTGGAAAAACAAAGTGTATGACTAGTCACAGAGGTTTGCTGATGTTGTCCTGAGGCTGAACAGGGTTTATATGTCAGAGTCCCCAAGTTCAGTGTCTGACACTAAACACATACGTGTGTACACATAAGCACACACATTCAAACAAAAAATACCTATCTTACTGGAAAGTAAGCAAGTGTCCAGAGAATGACTCAATTTTGACACCGCATCAAAAAGACACCCAAGCAACCCTGAAGGACACATACAGTAAATAAGGAATTTGTCATCAAAACTAGTAATTCTGGGGCTGGGGAGCAGGTTCAGTAAGAGTGCTGGCTGGGTGTGAGGACCATTCCCAGCAGCTACAAAGGCAGCTGGGCATGGCTGCAAGTACAGGCTAGCCTAGCTAAAAATGGTGAACTCCAAGTTCAGCAAGAGATTGTCTCAAGGGGAAGAGGCAGAAAAAGCCAGAGGACAGCACATCCTTCTCAGGGTCCTGCCTATGTGAACAGGTGTGTATACCCATGCTCTCACACATACGCCCACACACAGAAATGGACATAGTAATGACAGGAATACAGTACACACACGAACTGGAAACTGTGGTGATGCTCAGCATGAGCTTTAAAAGCACAGCACGTGGTAACAAACAGGGGCCACACAAGGTAACCCTCAGCCATTACAGTCACTAGTCTAACTGAGGAAGCCTCATCCACGGACACTACAAGTATGGTGTGAAAGTCCTAAGAATCAGCAAATTTATATGACCAGACTACTGACTTATCAAAGGATAAACATCTCCAAGGTGGGTAATCTGTCACACATCACCTAAACCAAATGATTCAACTGAACCATGCTAACCATGGGACAAAAGTGACATCCATGTGGGCTCCTGATGTGACGCAGTCACACAAACACATCAGCATGGAATCAGTATTCTTGTTGAAATGGATGTATGCAATAGAAGTCTTGGTTTCTCTGTAAACTCAGTTATGTTATATAAATGTGTCCATATTTTAATCCCAAGTGTGGGTTTTTAGTTTGGGCTTTAGTATGTCCACAGCTGATAATTGCCTCCTGTGGGGCGTGGTCTTTGCCAGCTGGTAACTGCCTGCCCTGTGTGGCAGGGAGAGGGGTATAGCCCAGGACTCTGAGGAGGATAAATACAAGAGCCTGGAGAGAGAAAGTGAAGCATGTGGCAGTTTGAAGACCAAAGATGGATGGTGTGGCAGACAGAAAGAAACATTTCAATGCAGCAGCCTGGAGGAGACTGCTTGCTGCGTTTACTGTTGACGAACATTGGTACTGCACCAAGAGAACCGACTGACCCTGGACAGCCGGGAGAAGTAGGGGCCTCTCCACACTAACCTTCTTTCTCATGCCCAAGGTTAAGGCGCTAGTGGAAGGGAGGTAGAGGCTGCAATACCCCAAGGAAAATAGAGTTTAAAAACAAGTTTCAACAGATGTAGACTTGAGAAACCAATTAGGGGAGAAAAGGAGCCCACAGTGTGGGATTTCCTAGAAGACAACTGGCCTGGACTCAAACTGTGTCAACATGATAAACACTGAAGACAGATGGGGTTCTACTCTATAGACTGCAGAAACAGGTCAAGAGGATACACCCTGAACGGCCCTCAATTAAAACAAAGGTAACAGGCATTGTAGGCCAACTATGGAACCTTTAGTGTGGACTACATATGATATATTATTTTCAATTTGCTGGTTGCAGTGGGAATGTGACATTGAAGAGGACACTCTCCAGTCATTTTCTAATGAAGTAATGAGAGCCTCAGTGCGACGCCTAGCAAAGATTTTCCCAATAAAGCACTGAGGGCTCAAGAATGAAATTCACTGCTTACTCTCAATCAACTCAGCCAAAAATGGCAAGAGAACATTTGCATATGCATGGAAACAGAAATAACAGCAAGAAGGGCAAAATTTGAACACCTAATGAGCAAACTGTGATTGAGCAAACACTGAGAAGCATTCACTGCACTCTGCCCTGTCAGCGTTTCTGAGGTGTGAAGTTTTACAATCACTAACAAATACGTCCAGAGCATAATGTACCACAAAGCAGGCACTCCAAGAACACACCTGCACACATCGCCATGTTTATATTTCTTCCATCTTTCATACAGCTTATTTGCAAGGTCAGAATCCATGTCCCAGGTAGACCGATCCAGAGAAAGGCTTCTATCCCAATTAGGATTTTCTGAAAGTCAGATCATGTTCAAGAATTTAGATTTACAAAGTACAATTAAGCTAGTCAATAATGCCAAGGGCTGACCATCAAACTTCACAAACTAAGAAGGCTGTGGAGTGGACAAATTCTGTTGCTTTCCTCCGAAAGCCCCTCTAAATCAATGGCACACCAAATTAAACAAACATGTAAAAATAAAACTAAAGCGAATCATGTGGAAGGTAACAACGTAAAAGACGCATGGCACATGATACAGCCTGAGACAAATTAAAGCTTTGCTTGCAACATTTTTAACAGCGGTGTAGCTAACGTGCAGAGCTGCTTCCATGGACACAGCCTTTGCCAGCACATCTTTCAGGGTACTATGTAGGTGGGGATATGGAGGACAAACAGTGACGGTCAAAAAGAGGGCATGACCGGGGGTGGGTGCCCTATAGCAGGCGTTACTTCGCCTCTGTACATCTGCCCTGTCCGGCCTCTACTAACAGGAGTGCTAGAAAGAAAAAGCGGTTCTCCCAAAGCTAAGTCTGTGATATAAAAGTTCCCTTCCATCAGAAATCTCACTAAATCAAAACACAAAAATAAAGAATAAAGCAAACAGCAACGCCCCGGAACAACTTCCAAAATCACTACCAAGGCCTTCTGCCTCACAGCGCACTTAGCACCTGCTCATTTATACGGCCCTACGGCCTAAGCCTGCAGATGATTCCCAATGATTCTACCTTCTATCCGCTTTTATACAGGAATCCCAATTTTACCGTTTTTCCTGGTGATAAAGCTGCCATGATCAAACGAAATTATTTTCTAATCACTCACAAAAGCACAAACTACACAAGAAAAGGAGGACATTCTCGTTCCTACAAGCGCCCTGTCTGGGTGTAGAGGATGGCCCACGATTTCAGGTCACTCTGCCAATGACTGTGCTCTCTCAATACAGAGCATGACGCAATCACTTTAACAGAAGTAGTTATTAATCAATCCCATCTACAAACGCTAATTTCTGTCACTGCTTTCCACCGCCCCGCCCCAACTCAAGTGCTACAGAAATCCTAAAGCAAAATACTTACCTGGTTTTGTTTTTCCCATGAAATAATGCATGCCACAATGTGCTATCACTTCAAACCCCAGACTCCCTTCCTAGATTGAAAAGTAACATATGAATAACTTAAAACACAACACTCGGCATTAAAGTCCTAAACACGAACTCAGGAAGCGGACAGCAGCCTCTCCCTCAGCGGTCTCCCCTTTAACCAGAAGCCAAACCACTGAGAAGCAAGCTCTTTGTTCCTTTATCAGCTCAGAGGGATCTGGGCTGAGCCACACAGGGCGGCGAGAGTGACTTCCAGACAATCACCGATGTCGACGTAACAACTTATGGTGGCTTCTGTACAACCGCCAATGATTACTCTATAACTGTTGGCCCACAAGACACCAAGCGGCCATATGAATTAGACTCAGAACAGTTGTGGCAGTTCTGTATCTCATGTGTCTCTAACGCTGATTTTCTAGGCAGGGTACACTGAGCTCTAGTCATTTGCAGCTACCCCGCCTACAGGTCTAGGGGTGTTTGTGCTGCCTCTGGTTAACCCCCTCAATCACTGTTTTTATAGGTATCTCTTGGTTGGAAAAGGGTATTTTTAAAGAAATCCCTCCTGCACAAAATATGGCCAAGTGGATGAGCCTCATACTCTCACTGATTTTGGTGTGTAAAGCCCTATCATCACACTCAGCTAAGTGTGAGGCATTTCCACCTATGAAGCATCGACATTAATAAGTGAGAAAAAAATCATAAAGATGGTTGCATGAATGTCTCATTGTGAAGAACCAGAACTCAGTGTTATACAGAATAGCTTGGCTCAAAAGGAAGCAATAACTAAACAAAAATAAACATTAAGGAAAAATGAGACATGCTTAAAATAATCTAAACTGAACACAATTTGCCCAGATTTTAGGAAGAATTCTCTTATAAAACCTTTTAGACTTTAGACTGGACCCCCTAAGAAAATCCAATGATTATGAGCAAGCGATAGCCATGTAAAAGAAGCCGATTTAAAACACTGAATAATCTTTGCAAACAAGTATTAAAAGTTAAACTGTGCTGCTCCCTGCAGTAAGCACACGTGACTTCCCAGCTTTTGGGGATGGGACCTAAGGACGTCGCTCAAACGCAGAGCCTCTGCCTGGCGATACAGGACCCTGCGTTTGCTCCTCAGCAGCAAAAGGACAAGTGAAACTGATCTGCTGGTGATGATTTATTTTATTAAGTAATGACTATTCCTTGAGAAATGGCCCTTCTAAATCAGTACTGCCACATCTAAACATGCCTACCGCCTATGATTGGCTTGGTGATGCCCTTAAATTTCTTAGACAGCCTTAAAGAACATAAACTTATCTGAATTCATTAAAGTTAAACAGCACACAGGGACAGAAGGCAACTGTAACTGCTAAATGACACTACATCGCATGGAGGTATACACAATACCTTGGCTGGGGCCGAGAAAATCTGCAGAGGTAGTGCAAAAATGGCACCGGTGCTTGTAGTCAGAAATACATTGGTGAGCAGATTTAGGGCAATGCCTTTAACAGCAAGTTTCAAAGAAAATATATTCCAACAGCCTGGAGGTAGAAATAAAGGGCCAGGGAAACTCAGAACCTAAAAGGAACACAAGCAAGAGAGAGGTTACTTCCTAGCACTTGTTATGACTGAAACTGTTACAGTATAGTGCTAAATTTGTTCTAAAGTCTGGAAATTAGAATTTTATTCCATTTGTTCCAGATCAAAAGTCAAATATTTATGATTTTAAACAAAGTTTATTTTTCAATACCCAGTTTTTAATGTCATAGCAGATATCTTGACGTACTTTGTAAAAACCATCTATTTAATCATACGTTTACTTTCAAAGAGGGAAAGTACAGATAGCTATCGAGTAACTCTGAAATGTTAAAAAGAAACTGTATTTGCTTTAAAAACCATAAGTCAAAATTAGGTGTTATAGGACTGGAGAGATGGCTCAGAGGTTAAGAGCGCCGTCTGCTCTTCCAAAGGTCTTAAGTTCAATTCCCAGGAACCACATGGTGGTTCACAACTATCTATAAAAGTGATCTGATTCCTTCTTCTGGCCCGAAGGTGTACATGCAGGCAGAACCCTATATAATAATAATAATAATAATAATAATAATAATAATAATAATAATAATAATAATAATAATAATAATAAAAATCTTTAAAAAAAATTAGGTGTTATAGGTATTGACTTCATAGCACGATACTAGACAAACTTAAGCTGGGCTAGAATACCTTTAAAATGTGCTTGGCCTCCTTGGAAACAAACACATCTTTTATTACAATGCTACGGTCAAAACGGCTGCGGTACCATATTGACCATACTCCTGTTGCATTCTCGAGACTCTCTATGTGAAATTGGGCCGTCGAGGCATCCACGCTGAAATACCTGTGAACAGAAGACATGCACGTGACTATCCCTGTGTGTAGCACAGCTGTCCGTCCTCCACAGAGCCTGCAAATGAGGAAATAGGAGCAGAAAACATGACTATCGACAGCATCTCCCTCATCCTCCTGGTCACCCACAGAGCAATACAGGTGAGGCGGAACTGACGGGGCCATGACCAGGGCAAAACTAGGATCCAAATACAACTCAGAAAATACCAGAGGGACAATTGCCCCACCCCAAACTCAATTATTTAGCCCCACTTCTCCATTTTGCTACAAAAGCCTTCTGTGTTGGATAGGCTAATGCAAAGCAGTAACATTCCAGAAAGAATAACGCAGTAACTACGGTCACACTTTTAAAGCACACTAGATGATAAAACAACAACAAAAACACTGTAGTTCAGGAAAAGCCAGAGCAAACCTACCCCTGAAGCACAGGAGAGGAGAGGCATGCTTTTATTGCTGGGGTGTCTTTTCTCTTCCTCACACCCACAATTCCACTGTCACATGAGGTACCTACTGTGGGTACAAAGAATTAAGCATGAGGCATAAGCATTAGTATCTTTCTTTTTGTTAAACCTGAACAAAAATGAGTCTGTTTATACATTTTTGGTTGCCTTTGCTGCCTCCATTAGACTAGTACATGGCTCCTTTTGGCTCCCACCTTTCTTCCTAGCTGGCTGCTAATAGTCACCTGGAATACACTATGTACACTCTCCCCTCCACCTCTGTAAACCAGCCTCTCAGTTCTTTCAGGGAGAATAAAAAGTCAGGAGTCAGTACTTTGAAGCTTTTCCTTTACAAAGATCTGTCCTCACTATCAATAAGAGGAGGCTCTTAGCTCTGCCAGAGACAAGAAAGCAGCTCACTGGGTGGAGGAAAGAGGAGAATGTGGAGGAATGGGAGGGGAAGAAATCCAAGTGGCCCAGGGAAAATCCTGGTGAACAGTGTAGAAGCTTGCTTACACAAACAGTATTTCCAGGCTTGTTTTGATCCAGATCATGACATTAAATCACTGCTGTTCAATTCTTTTTTCTTTTCTCTTTCTCTTTCTTTCTTTCTTTCTTTCTTTCTTTCTTTCTTTCTTTCTTTCTTTCTTGTTCTGTGTTGTTTCTCTGTGTAAGGGTGTTCTGGAACTCTCTTTGTAAACCAGACTGGCCTCGAACTCACATCCATCTGCCTGCCTCTGCCTCCTGAGTGCTGGGATTACAGGCATACAGCACCACACCTGGCTACTGTTGAATTCTTAACTCACACACTGAAACTGCTTCTATTTAAAGTACACGTGCTTCCAAACTAAGTACAAACATTTATTAAAAAACCATTAAAGTGAATCTACCTTTACCCCACTTCTCAGTGATCTCAGACAGCCAAAACCAGTGCTTCCTTACAGGCATTTTCAACACCTAATGTCCACATTCCACTTGCAGTGTGTGTCTGGGGTCTCCTAGCAGCTGCAGGGCACACAGACTCAGCTGAGTCTGTCAGTGGGCTCCTAGGCTTTCTACTGTCAAGTGGCGTTTCTGTGTAGACACTTCAAGCTTTTGAGACAGTGGTGCGACAGCTGGCCTCCAATCCTCCAGTCTCCACTACCACAGTCACTGACCACAGACGCATGCCACCATGCCCGCCTTAGGTAGAGTTTTGAGAACACAAATATCTAGAGGGCACAATCACTAAACTACAATTAAGGACTGAAGTATCTTAAATTTCTATAAAGATTAATCAGCTTCCTTCTCAACAGCCTGTGTCAACTCTTAGCTAAAAGGTTTCCTTTCTTCATTATAAAAACATAATTCTAACACCCCTTTAAAATCCTTATTGGTCTCTGTAATAAATTATATCTCACTTGTTGCTTTAAATGGACTGAGAAGAGACTTGATACCCTATGAGCACATAAAGGGGGAAGTCCCCCTCAGTCACAGTCATAGGGGAGGGGAGTAAGGGGAAAATGGGAGGGAGGGAGGAATGGGAGGATACAAGGGATGGGATAACCATTGAGATGTAATATGAATAAATTAATAAAAAAATTAAAAAAAAATAAAGCTCATTAAAAAAAATGGAGTGAGTTCTTTAAATATGAGTGAGTCTGGGTATGTTTTCCTGACTCAGCTCCATGGGGATTCTTTTAAAGAGCACCTTTTAACTGTAAGTGAAAATCTGAACACAGGACTAGATTTTAAACTCACTACAGACATTCACTGTCGCATTCTACCAAGTAAACTGAACAGGGGACTCTGCTCCCTGTGAAAGCAACAGAATACACATACTGAACTGCACGCCACCAAGTGGAGCGTGAAACCCAGAATCCCACAGGCACAGAAAACACAGGTGGCATCCACGACAATTTGAGATCACACTGAAGGCTGTGGTTTACAGGGACCAGACCTACACGGTTTCTCTAAACTGTGCCCCACCTGTAGCTGGAACTACACTGAAGGAAGCTGCCAACAGGGGGAAAAAAAAAAAACAAAACCTGAGCAACAGGAGTAGCCCAGCTGCTTAAGTGAGTACCTTTGCAAGTAAACGAAGCAATTTTTGTGAAGTTTGTTGTGGACGTAGGTAGCAGTACCGGCTCAAACAGCAGAGACAGGGCGTTTTCCTGTGAGGAATGATGTATGTCCTGCAACAACAAGGAATAAACCCAACTTACTCCTCTCAAGCAGGAGAGTAGCGTAAAACAGCCCTGAGTAAAACTGGCAACAGCAGATAGGGGCGCTGACAACTGCCACGTAAACAGGGTGTGAAAGCCAGGGAGAGCGGGTTTACATGACATTAAAAGAAAGTAGACATGAAGGCCTCTGCTCCTGGGACTCCCTAAGGACCTGCAGCAAAACGCACACTTGTAATCTCAAATTACTGTATGTACAAGCTTCAGCAATTACCTGTATCCAAATAAGGCTGTTTCCTGAATGCAATACATACATATTTACTGCAGATTCATCTGTCCAAAAGAATCAGAGCAGTGAGGTTAAAACAAAGAGCCACAGAATCTCCTCGACTCAACACAGTAATATGCAGTATACAGTTCTTAAAAAGGTGAAAACGTTTCTACAACACTGAAATTGAATGGAAGATCCATTTTTTTTCCCACCTTCTGGGGTACATGCAAGAGTTTAGTGTTGGGGATCAAAGCCAGAGCTTCTTGGACATGGGATAGGCCTTTACGTCATAGGAAGAGCAAGCCTTATTAAACAAAACAAACTTGGCCTGAACTTGTAGGTTCTCGGGTGCTGAAGAACACACAGGACAGACATGGACATGTGCTCTATCTGAATGACAGCAACCACCTAGACAGCTTCAAGCAAAGCTATGCTCTCCAGCCATCTAGGCAGCTTTGTGTTTTCCTTACTTAACCCAACACACTGGGGAGCAATTAAACGCTGGCATTTCGGAAGGCAGGCTCCCCTTTCTCCATCATCCAAATGTGCTCCCTATGGGGTAACAGGGGTCTTCTCAGCCTGGGTGCCCACCTGGCCATCACAAAACCTAGCAACCTACAAACCATGGGGCAGGGGCAGTTCTGTCCACTGCCGCCATGTCTAGTTCTAAAATGGGAACTAATTGACACTTGCCTGACAATGAAAACCGTGGAGCTCAGGGATGCGTTAGGGATGCTATCGGCTCAGCCAGCATGAGATTGGTGGCTGGCCAGGAAGGAGAGAGTACTAGACACACCACACTGCTGACAGCCAATAAATAACTACGCTTCTCTATCTCACTGTGTTATTCCTTCTCTGAGTGAGGAATAAATTTAAACTCACATGCCAACGCAGCTGTTATAACCAATACATAACACGATCCCATACTATGTGTCTCACACATCAATCAGCTAGAATGTATTTCCTACAAGTGTTCTTCAAATGTTGCACTGTCAAAATAGGTTCTTTCTAGTAAGGAGGATACATGTTCCTAAGGAGGAATTCTCCTCCAAGTTGTCAAACATCCAGAAACAGCCAGCTCTCAGCTACTAAGAATACGACACAGCATGGTCAGGTCAACTGAGCTCCCGCAACTCAGTAACTCTGGAGTTACGACTCCAAACCCTTTGTGAATGTTTACTGTAGGCGGTCATGCCCATTTCATTTGCTTATTATCTGCAAAATGCCAAGAAAAACTATTCCCAAGGAAACTCAAAACAGCTTGCTGTGGTCACCTAACTTCCCTGAAATAACACCGCCAGAGGAGCTGCAGACTGAGACCCAGTTCCTGGGGCAAGCTACCCAAAGTCTTGACTCTTTGATAAAATTGAATAACGGTTCAGGGAAACCTAGTCGTGCTGCACGAAAAAGGCTTTACAGCTATAATTTTTTTGGCAGAGCTAGATGGAGAGGAGCCAGGGCCCAGTGCCCACGCCACTGAGCCACAGGCCCACAACAGAAACCGGAAAGCCCCCACCGTACCTGCGGCCCCAGGGTCAGCGGTAGCTACATAAACGATAGAGAGGTGATCCAACAGGGCTTGAGTGTTCTCCTCGGGCTGCTTGGAGGAGTTTTCCACTGCTACAATTATGCTCATCTTCAAGTGTAAGGCATCATCGGATCCCACATAGCAACTCTGAGATGGAAGGCGTGGGCAAAGAAGAGACATTCAAAAACGACACACACAAAAAATCTGAACTTCGTGACTGCATAGTTTTCAAAAAGAGCAGTACCTAAGGCAACGGCATGTTTATGGTGAGAATGCACCACTGTTTTCATTTTGATTTTTAAGAAGCAGGAAAGAAAACAGAGATCTGCTAACTACTGTTTTACCTTTAATTGCTGACACACTTTATTGTGTAAACTGCATTCCAGTTGCACCCGCAGGAGGCTAGTATTAGTGGTCTCTGCCTGAAAGAAAGAGGGAGAAGAACTTAAAGGGAGGCTGAGAGCATAAGCCGGCTTTACCAGGAACAGTCATTACTCAACAAACTCTGAGCAGCTACTAAGTGCTATGTGTTATGGCGTACTGGAAATATATTCTGCTGTCGCTAGGCTTACATTCTAAAGGAAGTAATAAATGAAGACTCCTAGCAAGGCTGGAAGCAGGTACGAATGTCCCAAGTATACATATGGATACCGCCTTGGGTCTGTTTAACATCTGGTTTAAACAAAGAAGCATACTTTTATCTTAAAGTGATTTACCTAGCAATAACCAACTTACTGCTTTTGGCTTATTTTCCTTTTAATATACGTGCATGTGTGAGTGTGTGTGTGCATGTATACCTTATGAGTGTTAGTGTCTGAGTAGACCAGGACAGGGCATTAGATGCCTTGGAACTGGAGTTACAGGCCATTGTGAACCTCCCTATGTGGGTGCTGGGAACTAAACTGAGGTCCTCTGCAAAAGCAACAATTGTTCTTAGCCATCAAGCCATCTCTCCAGCCCATGCCCGTTTGGTTTTGAAACAAAGTCTCACAGCATAGCCCTAGCTGTCCGTAAACCCGTGATCCTCCTGCCTCACTGTCCTGAATGCTAAGATTAGAGTATGCACTACTATACCCAGTCAACTTACTGATGTTTTGTTTTTCCAAGACACAGTTTCTCTGTGTAGCTGTGGCTGTTCTAGAACTCTCTCTATAGACCACCAGGCCGGCCTCGAACTCTAGAGATCCGCCTGCCTCTGCTTCCAAGTGCTGGGACTAAAGGCATGTGCCACCACCGCCAGCCTTGTTTTGTTTTTTAATGTATGCCTTCTTTCATACCACTAGAAGCCACTACCCCTAGAGTCTGACAGAAACCTCAAAAATAGATGTGCAAATGTTCACTGCCTGCCACTGTTAACATGTGAGAACTATGGATGGAAGACAAAAGTATAAGGAAGTTCAAAGTTCAAAGATCTCAGCCATTTTTGACAGAACTTCAAGAAAAGGAAGCGAGCAACCCAGTCTAGGAAGAACACAGCTGTCCAGGCTGGGGATGGGTCTGCAGACACAAGTCAAGGAACGTAGCAAATCTCAGGACCTTGGCCTGTATTGAGGTGTTCTCTGGCATGAGATCTCTGTCATCATCGTTACATTTATTGTCTGTCTATTTTACACTTCATGCCTCAGCTTACATACCCTCAGAAGCCTTATCTGAGTAACCACCCATCACTCACACATGGCCACCTATGACTTCACTCCCACTCTAACAATCCAGCCAAGGTCTATCCTCTCCAGCAGACCATAAGCACCAAATTCCATGCTTCTACCAAAGCAGCCACTTGATACATGGCTGATGAGCTAGCAGAGGGTGTGTGGTCACAGATACCACTGAGCTGAGAAAACTTGAACTAGGCAGCAACCTAGAGGGAAGAAGCAAAACCTATAAATCAAAAAATTAAAACTTGCTATGTGGGGTGCACTTTTGACCTGAAATTCTCCATTCTAATGGGAAAAACATTGTTGACATATTCGGAAAGTGTACGCATTTATAGAAAATTTTCCTTTTAATTTAAAAAGAGTTTTCTTCCCTATAACATTTCTCTGAATGGATGACAACTTAAACTTAATTAAGAACACAGTGACCTGGTGGGATTGAAAAGCTAATGTTCTGTTATTCTTGCTAAATTTCTGCATAGATGATTTTCATAGTCAGCCAGTTTAAGCAAGATGCATGTGCCCAGCAGAAGCATAGCCAAAGAAATCACTAAGGATCAAGTAGTTTTTACTCTAGAGGCTTGAAAAAAGTCTTTTGCTCTGGACTATTTCCACATACATCATTAGCTCTTTGAGAGTGGGAGTTGTGTCTAAACACAAAATTCACTTATGTTTCATACACTTTACACATGTAGCCTGGACATATTTTCACACGTTATTTCTAATGTAATTTTGCCAGTGGAAAAAAAACTGTACATTAAACTATCACACTTGTGGTGTCCTGTTGGGCCTCAAATTTTTTCAGATTTTAGAGCAGTCTGGATTTCAGATTCTCTGATCTTGGGAGACTCAAACTGTATCTCAGAAATCCACAAGGGGGAGCTGAAGTATGTATGTCCACACCACTGGTGACCTGTGGATTTGCCAAGGGGGAGTTGAAAAGCTGACACCGCTTTCCCAAAAGAACAAAATTATTGCAACCTTAACCTTAACAATTAACAACTAACAATCAACAATTGTTAATTAACAATTAACTATTACCAAAATGCAAACAACTGAAACAACCACAATGAAAGTATTGCAAATTCCCCTGAAAGAACCTAAAAGAGCCAGCAAAACGGGACAACTGTCCCCTCCTAATCCAAAGTACCTGGGCAGTTAAGAAAACCAACAACACCAACAAACAATTAATTCTCTATGTTTGAAACTTCCCACTGTGCATAACATATCTTCAGTCTTTTCTTAAAAAAGAATATGGTGGTATTCTCTTTAGACGTGGGGGAAATGTAGCTTGGAGGGGTCAATGACTTATCAGAGGTCCTGGAGGCAGCTAGTGGGAGGAGCTCTTTTGGCAAACCAGTACTTTGTGCAAGAAACCAGGATACATTGAGCTTACTCTTCCTCTGTACATCACAGGCCAGAACTTCACCAGCACACATATAAGATTTTAAAAGCCATCCCAAGATACCATACTCAAGAAAGCAGAAATGGTTTTAACCCCTTGGATACAGAGCCTGTGGTTTTGTGGTCAAAAGGAGTGCACGGAACTGGGAACTGAAGTCAACTCCGTCCACTCCGTGAGACATCCAGGAGCAACTGTGAAGTTCTGAGACTGTGCAACAAAACAGAAAACAAAGCAGTAAAGCCCTAAGTCACTCTGACAGCCCCCTGATGACAAAGCGAGGACAGGAGACTTCTCACTGCAGTCACCCAGGCCACAAGAGCAAGGCACTTGAAAGCCCCAACCTTACAAGCTGTTTTTCTCAGGCACTGTCACAGCTTCAAGTACTACATCTTTTGTGCCAACATGCCTATCAGTAGGAACATAAGTTCTGTACAAGCCATGAGGTTTTCCAGTTGGCAGCCCAGACACATGAGGCTGTTACAACCAGGTCTGCGCAGCAGTGGCCTTGTAGAAAATGAGAGCTATCCTGGTGTACTGCTCCTGGCACACAGCTCTCACCCAGACGCTATGACCAACTATCATTCAATGTTTGATGGACAGATTCAGCTGAATTAACAGAAGCAGCACAACTGCTTCTCCCTGATACTAAACGGTAATTCTGTTTCAACTGCACCCCTAGCTTCTATCCTCTGATGGAGGAAAAACCAACCAACCAACCAACCAATCAAACCAAAACATCCCAAAGGCCCCCAAAACCTTACTTATGTTGCCAGATACACTCACAAAACATGAGCACAAACTTACAGCAGCCTGGAATTTGTTTGTTTTGTTTTGGCTTAAAGAAAGGAGGTTAATCTACAAATTACAAGGTCAAGCCCCAGCCCCCTGCCGCATTACTCTAGGACCCCACGTCCACCCTTAGGAGAGAGTCACTGAATTCACTGTGGGCAGAGTGAGCACAGAGGAGGGGAGAGAGGCGGTTGCCTCCTATTTATTCACTCACAGTTAATGTGCTTCCTTAATTTAATTCCACAGTGGCTTTCCCACATTAAAGCTGCGAAGAGGGGACTCCTCTTCCTCACTCCTTTGGTTTCTAAGGAAAATATTTTTGTTCCAAAAATACTTCAAATTCTTTTCATCTAATGTAACAATTAGTTTAGAACCTAGAGGGGATGGGGGACACACACATTTACTGCCTCGTCCTGCCGTCCACCACCCCCCTCCCCAACACACAAATTTGCCAGAAACCTTGAAGAACAGATGCAAGCAATTTAGAGTGAGGTCATCTTTAGGTAATGAGGTGGATCAATGGACATGCAAGTGGCCTACATTGTGCAAACAATTGGCCCCTTCCCATTTGAAGGGGTTTCTGGCACCACTGCCTACCCCTTTACTTCCTGGCCACCACAAGGTAAACAGCTGTCTTGTCCTAACACACACACACACACACACACACACACACACACACACACACACACCATGATATACTGCCTTGTCTTGACACAGGCTCAACATGTTGGGAGCCATGTGTTCATGGGCTGAAAACAAGAGGCAAAGTCAGTCTTTCCTCTTCTTCTTTATTTAAAAGTTGGGGGAAGACACATGTATGCAGGCCTGGGGCACACGTGTGGAAACCAGAGGACAGACAGCAGGTAACCTGCTCTCTCACTCTCTGCCTTATCCCTGTGAATCAGTCACACACTGAATCTGGAGCAAGGCTGGCTGCCAGCAAGCAGTGCGCCTGTCCACCCAGGTAGAGCAGAGGGCTACAGGTCTTTGTGATGCTGGGGATTTGACCCCAGATCCTAGGCTTGTGAAGTAAGCACACTTACCTGCTACTGAAAGTGAAAGCCACGTGACAGCCTTGCTCATCATGGGGGTAGGGGGTGCGGAGGTGGGGGTGGGGGTCAGGGCAAGAGCATGGGCAGCAAAGCACTTCCTGTCCCACATGAGAAGTTCCCTCCAACCTGAGAAGGAACAGAGCCGAAGGCTGATGACGCCCTCCTCTGGGCTCTTGGGCCCCCTCAGGAATCGGCTGAGGGCAGCTCTCTGGCTGCAAATAAGTGGTATAGATGGGAAACCGTCCCTAAGAAATAGATCTGAAGCCTCCCGGGTCAACAGTGGGAGGTGACGTGAGTCCAGTGCACCCCACATCTTAGCCTGGGGACTCATGGAGTCTGGACACCATTCAGTTGAATATCGCAGGAATAAGCAGACCCACAAAGCTGTGGGGCAGAAACCAAAGGTAGCTGCTGCGCCGAGCACTGAAGGAGGGGCCAGTGCCTCGGAAGCCACCTCCTTGATAGGTGGCTCCTCTCAACTCCACAGTACTCAACAAGCCTCCTCACCAACAGTCATGTCCACCCACCGAGCAGTATGTGTAAAGGCTTTGGGCTTGAAAAAAAAAACCCCAGTGATGACAAGATGCTGTCTCCATCCTCCCCATCTTGGACACACGAGAGACACTGGGAATAAATATGCTCAGGCTGGCTGTCCAGAGAGCAGGGAGGAGCATGTCTTCTACTTCCAGTGCCTGTAAGACTAATGCTCTGATATTCCTGGGGATCTATCTTACTAGGACGTAAGAGAGGCTCAGGAGAACCTTAGGACTGAAACATTTGTCAGCACAGGGATCCTGGGACGGCCACTCCTGTTTGAGACAGGAGGTTCACTGTATAGACCAGGTTGGCCTCAACTCTCACCAGAGGGAGCCTTGGATGTAGCCAGCAAAGGTTCCCCAGCTGCCCACAAGCATGGGGAAGCTCTCTGGACAAGACAAAGACAATAAGGAAGGACTTCAAATTCTTTGTCTATGAACCCAGACCAATATAATCTGATACGGGTCTGTAGCCTTAAACTTCCATGCCTTGCCAGAAGACTGAATCTGAATTTGAAAGTTTTCCTTGAGAGTTTCATAATAGAAGGTTTATATTGGAAGCCTGTTTTAAAGTCCTGACAAACAGATTTTACCTGTGTGTTAGGAACTGGTT
Organism: Acomys russatus; assembly: GCF_903995435.1. Classification (NCBI taxonomy): domain Eukaryota; kingdom Metazoa; phylum Chordata; class Mammalia; order Rodentia; family Muridae; genus Acomys; species Acomys russatus. The sequence goes on from NC_067151.1 coordinate 56,957,230, forward strand.
CTAAGCTCTTTACATGGCTTGATATATTCAGTAGCGATTTGATTCTACCAGGAAGAGCTATTCCACTTAATGGATAAACTGAGGCACAAGGAGCCTGGCAGTGATGGCGCACGCCTTTAAGCCCAGCACTTGGGAAGCAGAGGCAGACAGATCGCTGTGAGTTCAAGGCCAGCCTGGTCTACAGGACAGTCAAGGTTACACAGAGAAACCTTGTCTTGAAAAACAATAATAAAACAAAACAAAAAGCCAAAACTGAGTCACAAGGAGGTTAGCTGACCTGAGGCCACCTGCACAGAACCATGACCACCGTGCAGGCAGCCAGGGCTGGGGTTCTCCTTCTCCACTAGTGCCACCCAACACTGGATAGGGCAGGCTAGCCCTCGGAGGAGTGTCTTAGTGCTATGGTGCGACCTCACTAAGGAAAAACTCACAAGCTAGCCTCGAAATCATAGCTGAGGACTACGGATGGGGTAGGACAAGCAAAAGAGCATTCAAGCTTGGGCATAGTGCCCCTTTTCAGCCTACCTAGTGGGTTTTTCTAATATAAAGACCCAGACCCAGACCCAGACACACACACACACACAGACACACAGACACACACACACACGTCTTCACTTACCAGGAAAGTGGGACAGAGGGGAGGACATCCTATTGGGACTCTAGGTGAGAGAAGCATGGGAGAATGGGGAAATAGAAGGATCCAGAGGATCCTAGAAACCTACAAGAAGAACATTATGATAGGCAGATCTGGGCCCAGGGGTCATACCCAAACTATGGCACTAGCCAAGGACAATAAATCCAGTTAACTTCGAACCCCTACCCAGATCTAGCCAATGGACAGGACATTCTCCACAGCTGAGTGGAGAGTAGGGACTGACTTTCACACAAACTCTGGTGCCCCATATTTGACTACGTCCCCTGGATGGGGAGGCCTGGTGGCACCCAGAGGAAGGATAGCAGGCTACCAAGAAGAGACTTGATACCCTATGAGCATACACAGGAGGAGGAGGTCCCCCTCAGTCACAGACATAGGGGAGGGGAGTAAGGGGAAAATGGGAGAGAGGGAGGAATGGGAGGATACAAGGGATGGGGTAACAATTGAGATGTAATATGAATAAATTAATAAAATATATTAAAAAAACAAAAACAGAAACAAACAAAACAACAACAACAACAACCCCCCCCCCAAAAAAAAAAACAAGACCCAGGCACAGGAAGGTGGGAGTTCATGGGCTGGTTTCCTCTAGCTCTGTAAATGTCACCTGGTCCAAGACTATAAAACTGGGGGAGTTTTACGAGAATCCCTTCCCCAGCTCTCCTGCCCTCTCAGGAGGCACAATGGTTCCTCGCTATGAGCAACGAGCTAGGCTGCTGTGCGGCAAGGGTACCAGGCAGCTTCCCCTTCTCTGTGACAGGGTGAGTGAGTCCCCTTCAGCTGCAAATTGCCCTCCAGTAGCCCAGGTGGCCTGACTTGTGGTCAGAGAGAGTAGTTCACCCTAAGGGCGAGCATGCCTCAGTCATGTGTGCTAAGGAGTTTTTTTTTCCCCCTAATTCTTCTTTTGTTTTTCTTTGACTTTGTTTGAGACAGGAGGTTCACTGTGTAGCCCAGGTTGGCCTCAACTCTTAACCTCAGGCTCTCCATGGCTGAAGTACTGGCTCCCCTGGCTCCCTCAACTCCCCGCTTTTGAGGTAGGATCTGGCCAGAACTCAAGAGTTCTGTCTTCTGAGTGCTGGGATAAAGGCATCCTCCTCCATGTCTGGCTCAACCATACCTAGCTTTCTATCTCCTGACTCCTCACATGCACGAGGTTCAGAACTAGTCAGGAAACGGTGCCAACGAGACAGCTGGAAGTCTTCTAACAGAAGTTTCTACCATATTCTAATACAACGAATATTTGAAATAAAAAAAAAAAAATAATAACTGTAGGCCATAATTTCACAAACAGCTTATAATTTCCTTTTAAGGTAATTTAATTATCTAATAATTAGTTCAGTTACCATTTCATCAATATACTACACTGAATGCTGCTGATAAATGCAATTGATACATCGTGTGTGTGTGTGTGTGTGTGTGTGTGTGTGTGTGTGTTTGTGTGTGTATGTATTTCCAGACTGTGTCATTTATTAGTTAGAACATAAAGCTTGATATAGCTTATAATCTGGTAGAGGAAAACACATAAACATGCCTTATCTAAACTGCAGAAGTGTTTCAGGAAACTGCTCACTCCACTCAACTAATCATGTGGACAGTCAGGAGACCAGGACCACTATGGGGCCTGTAGACTTTCCCTATTTTCGATGTTCCCCCTCCATATCCTAGATTAAATTTTGCAATACATTTTTTAAAAAAGAAAAATGTGCCCTTTCCATTTCTCCTTTGTCCAAGTGTGAGTGAAAAATATTCCTTCTCAAGTCTTGTTCCCCACACTGGCTTTAGCACTTCCACCACTGACTGTCATACTAAACTGACAGGGATCAGCACCCATGAAGGTAGCTATGCGACAGCAGCTCCTTGGCCATCTTCCCATGGGGCTCCAGCACCTGCTCCTGGCAGGCACGAGGCTTGACATCAAGCTCCGACAGCAAAGGCGGCGCCAGTTCTGAAAGGCTAGTAACTCCTGGTCAGAGGGGTGTTAGACAGCACGCATCCCAAAAAAGTGTCTTTACCACAGAGTGCAGCAACGTGGTCACTGGTGGGGAGCTATCCCTCATCCACACACAAACTAGAAAATTACAGATGACAACAGGTATTAATATTGGTGACCTTTGCCAAATATGGCTGTGCTTTGTAGTATTTTTTTTACTAGCATATCATTACATAGCACACTAGCATATGCTCCTCGCATAGCACTTATCAGCAGTGTTCAGTGTGGTATTTTCACACACACACATCCAGCAAACACCGGTTAAATTCACCCTCCCTCAACTCCAAGCTCTACTTCTCACTTCTCTAGTTTTGTTTCCCATGTTTTTGTGCAAATTCATAATTTCTGCAAACACAAAATATCTTGAAAACATTCTTTTTAGACAATAGTGTGTTACCATGCACAAGTGTGTGTGCACAGTACAACTATATACTATAAATTCACTTTAATTATAACTTCTCTAGGCTTCCCATATTTTAATGTCACTTTAGACAATCATTGTTTTATAGTAATTCCAAAAATTTAAGTTCTTTTTAGCCTTTCACACAAATGGTTACTGGGACAACACGTTTCAAAAAATGTTTTGACCAAATAAATCAATAAGACATTCTCCGTGTGTGAGTAGCCTGGATTCAAGAAGGCATTAAAGAAAACATTTTAAAAAATATTTTTTCATGGGAGCAATCCCTGAACAAACAGCTATAGGCAATTAGTAACCGCTGAGAGGCGGAGAATCAGGCTTCCCCAGGGATGAACCCATGATTGGTTATCCAATACCAGGTGGTCAGCTCTGGGACCACACATTCAAGCTACATTAAACAGGCTCAGCAGATCGCACTTATATAGTCATGTGATATTTATACATATATAACCGTAATAATTAGAGAAAAACGAGGTCTTAAACTTGAAAAAGAGACCATGAAAGGGGTTGGAAGAAGGAAAGGGAAAGGTAATAATGAAATCATATATTAATTATTCAGAATTGCAAGATATACTGTGCTGGTTAGTTTCTTATCAACCTGACACAAGCTACCCAGGAATATCTGGAATAAGGAAACCATCACACCGGCCTGTAGGCAAGTCTGTAAGGCATATGTTTGACGAATAATTGATAGGAAGGGCTCAGCTCACTGGGGGCAGCGGGATCTCTGAGCAGGTGGTCCTGGATGGCATAAGAAAACAGGCTGAGCAAGCCAATAAGCCGCACCCCTACACGACCTCCACATCAGTTCCTGCCTCCAGGTTCCTACCTGGGTTTCCCTCAGTGGTCTTGGGATATATAAGCCAAAAAAAAAACCCTCTTCTCCCCAAGTTGCTTTTGGCCATGGAATTTATCACATCAATAAAAACCAAGCTAAGACATACACAAAAGTGTTGCCTTTTGGTCAGCTAGCAGTCTACCCACCACGCAGCTACACTGTGAGAGCACAGTCAACCTTGGGCATTTCCTGCTTGTCAAGTATTTCCACCTGGACCTCCTAATCAGACTGGAAGGAGCTGGAATATGCTGCTAAGCTGACAATTCAATTGGCCAAATCCTTTTTCCACTGTGGAGTCTTAAACTGTTCTCTATTTTGTTGCCATTAATAAAAATGCTGCAAAAATTTTTATTGGCATTTTTCTTTCCTATATCATGAAATAATTCAATACAGAGGAAAATCATTATGACAGTTACTACATCTGGCGAAAAAAATTAAAGCATGCTCAGTTGTCATTTGCAATCTTAATCTAATCTTGACTCCAACCGAGTAATTTAAACTCTAAGTCCTTTCAACAATTTCTAAAATAAGGCCAAGTCTCCGGCTGTGTTGGTAAGTGTGCTGAAGGTCAGCCCCAGGGGGTGGGGTGGGGTGGGGGTGTGTATGGGTGTGGTGAGACGGTGAAGCTCTGCAAAGCTTGGATGGAGCGACCGCTACATGTGCTATTTGGGGATCGCGGCTCAAATTGCCATTGACTCACCTATCTATTTAAAACTCAGGGGCCTTCAATGCACTACCCAGTGAGTTGATGTGGACATTCCAAAAATGACAAACTGGGCCCTGTCAAGGAGTGCCCCCAGGAAGAGCAGGAAGCAGAGTATTACAATAGGGCTGGGTGGGGGCGGGGAGGAGGATGTGGCAGAAAGGGGAAGGCCTGCTCTGAGGAGGATGAGAAGCTCAGAAGGAAGAGGCAGGCACGCCAAGCATGGAGAAAGTGGCCTGGCTAGGGACAGCCTTGCGTTTTAACAAAGCTAAGGGAGCTTGTACTTCTGCCTATAAGCCACAGGTGATCACATTACCAAAGAGACACACCCCACCTCAGGCCACATACACAAAAAACAACATTTCTATGAATCTCCTGTTTCGCCGGAAAGCATTTTTCAGTCATTCTATCATCTTGGTCCCAGTTTTTATATGACTTAATTGAGCCATGTAAAATAACTCTACTTCTTTTCTTAACATCTCATTTTCTCCTTAAACAAACTGAAGTTACCTGAAGAGGCATTTTTTTTTTTAAGTTCATGATGTGCTCACTTCTGTCTAGACATCTCACTCTTCAGCTGTGCATGACATGCTTTCCAGCCTGCTACCAGGAAATAAAAAATAAAAAAATGAAAAAGGCCACAATTGTGCCTTGAGTCCTGGCCACCTGGAACCCCTTGGAGGAAATTATGACCTCCTACACACGACCTTCCACCCTGGGAGAGCAACATTAGCAGAAGTAGAAATCCCACGCAGACAGTATTTAAAATGATGTTTTCCTTTTGACATGAGCTGGCAACAACGGGTCCACGAGGAGCATATGTGCACACAAGCAAACAGCTTCAGTGCGGAGATATCACAGTAGGGATACATCCTTAGAGATCCCATAAATCTTTCCTAGGTTTACATTCTGTAGGATTTTACTTTCAAGTATATAATAAGAGCTTTAAAAAGATCTTAAGAATTTTCTTTTCCTAACCCTGGCTGAGATAAGAGAAAGTGAAATATGGAACTTCTGGGAAACACTTTCAGATGTCTGCGCTAGCCCTAAGTGCCACTCTCTGACAAATGACCAGTTTTGTCTACAAACTTCGAAATCCATTCAGCACAAGAGTGGGGTACTGGCCAGGTGGTGGTGGCACACACCTTTAATCCCAGCACTTGGGAGGCAGAGGCAGACCCATCTCTGTGAGTTCAAGGCCAGCCTGGTCTACAAAGTGAGTCTCAAAAAACAAACAAAACAAAAAAAGAGAGAGAGTAAAGGTACTGTACTTTGTTCACAGCCTAATTATTTACTGGAACACTCAAGAAGTATCTGTTGACTGATGGATGGACAGACTGACTGTGGACAGAGCAATGTCCAAAAGAGGCTGACTTAAGCCATAAATCTCCGTATAAACAAAAGTGAAGGAGAAACCCCACAACTCAAAGAGGAGGAATGATGACAAGGCTGACAATGGACGAGGGTCACTTGGTGTGGGAGCACTGCCTTTCAGAAGATGGGATGGGAGCCCCAGGACCATGGGCATCTTCCTCACACCAGTCACAAGACTGAAGTCAGACTGGTCATGGACAGAGGAACTGCATTATCTTGGATAATCTTTAAGTAGGATACTAAAAATATAACTAACCAAAGGGAAAAATCAGACAAACAGGACTTTATCAAAATCTGTCTTTTGTACTTCAAAGAATACTCTCAACAGAAGACTCCCAGAATGGTGGCACATGCCTTTAATCCTAGCACTCAGGGAGGCAGAGGCAGGCAAATCACCTGCCTGGTCTATATAGTGAGTTCCAGGACAGCCAGGGCTACAACACAGAGAAACCCTGTCTCGAAAAACAAACAAATAAGGGGGGAGGGGGAACGACCACAATCTACAGAGTGGGAAAAACTATTTACAAATCATGAACTTAATTAAATAAAAGTCAAACCTCCAGGACAGAGAGCTTATACTTCTCACAAAGAAATGACAACACAATTTAAAATGAGAAAAAGGAAGAAAGAGGGATGTAGCTCAGGTGTCTAGCATGCAGAAAGCCTCTGGTTTGCTCTTAGCATCATACACATGGGCATGGTGCACACACGTGACTCCAGTGCTCAGGAGGGAAAATAGGGTGGGAGGTTCTAGGTCATCTTTGGCTACGTAGAGTTTCCAAAGTCATTCTGATCTACATTTAAAAAGCTATTTAAAAGTGAAAATTAAAAAAGAGGAGGGAACAGTCAGATAGACCAACACTTGGAGGCTGAGTTGAAAACCCCAAACCCACACAGGGCAAGGAGAGAACAGCTTAACGAAGCTGTCCTCTGACCTCCACCATGGCATGCATGCACCCCCATCCTACCCCATGCCAGACAAAATACCTCAAGTATTTAAAGGGAGGGCAAGCTACATAAACAGAGACTTCTTCACAAATAATACACGAGTGCGTTCAAAAAGATGCTCTTCGGTTTAGCCATTATGGAAATGCAAATCAAATGACTTGGCGCAACATCAGAGTGGCTGCTTTAAAAAGAGATCAGATGACAGATACGAAGCTTTGGCAAAGCTGATGAACATTGCTAGTGGCACTATAAAGTGATGTAAGCACTTTCAAAAGGTTTTGACAGCTCCTAAAATATATTACTTAACAAGTTACTCTCCTAGGTCTGTATCTGTGTTGGTTAGGGTTTTTTTTTTTTTTTTTTTTTTTTGTCAACTTGACATAACCTAGAGCCATCTGGGAAGAGGGAACCTTAATTAAGAAGGTGCCCTAATCAGATGGGCCTGTGGGCAAGTCTGTGGGGGAATTTGCTTGATTAATGATTGATGTGGGAAGGCTCGAGCCACTATTATCAGTGCTGCCCTTGGGCTGGTCCTGGCTTGCATACGAAGGCAAGCTATACAAGCCATGAAGAACAAGCCAGTGAGCAGCATGGTCTCTGCTTCAGTTCCTGCCTCTAGTTTCCTGCCTTGTGCTCCTGCCTCAACTTCCCTTCGTGATGCAAGCTGTAAGATGAAATAAACCCTTTCTTCCCCAAGTTGCTTTTGGCTCAGACTCATCACAGTAATGAAAGTAATAGAAAGTAAGATCCAAGAGAACGAAAAATACTATTCCACACACACTTACAAACAACTGCCTACAGTAACAATATTCATAACAGCCAAAACACTAACCACCCACAGGAACTGAAGGTACACGCAGGGTGATGGTGCCCCGACATGCTCTTCAGCAATACAAGGAAAGGAAAGGTGTCGACGAAACCTGAGTCCGTGTTAAGGGACCGATGCCAATCACAAAGCACCACTTGATGTGAAGTGTGCAGAAGAGACCAATCCAGAGACAAACCATGGGGCGTGGCCACTGCTAGGTCTCAGGCAGTGCGTACATGCAGAAATGATCTCAAGCTGGAGTACAGAAGGATTTCTGGCAGAGAAAAGCCAGTGTTCTTCAGGAATTTATGAACCACATTCCCAGTGCCCCAAATGAGTGTTTCCCTTGACTCTGGCAGAAGGGGACACATGCTCTCCATTGACACATCCCTGTGGTGGCTATCAGCATATCAAAGTCCATGCTGGCTTCCAGGCTCCCTCAGTCCCCATTCCCAAGCACCTGTCATACATTTCAAAGCCACACATCAGCCTCCTGGCCCCTCAAACCTCAGATCCCGGGTCTCTTTACACCTCTGCCCACTATTCTCTGCCTCTCCTTGTCCCCACTATTCTTGTCACTGTTCTTTCTTCCCTTGACACAGACCTGGCCATGTCCAGTCTTTCTTTTCCCTCTGCTCTGGAACCTTCCAGGTGCTTCTGGATGCTCTCTCTCTTACTCATAATAAAAGTCCTCCCTTATAATGGAGCAGCCGTTTGGACAGTTTAGTTACTAACCCCTCACATACAGCTACCAGTGCCTGAAGCAAGTAATGGCCATCCACAATTCTGTGACTATGCTAACCACACTTAGCTGTCATCTTTCAATGGATAGATTTTACAGTGTCACTTATACACCAGTAAAACTATTAAAATAAGCTAAAATGTACAAAAGAAAAAATGGCAGAAAGTAAACCATAGGTTAAAATTCCCTTTTCCCAAATGTGCATAGCCAGAAACATTTAGGCCATTTTTTATTTCTGGGATATTTGCATATACATAATGCAATGCATTAGGGAAGGTACTCAAGTTTAAACATGAAATTTAGTTATACTTCGTGTACACATTACATAATGGACCTCATATATACAATTTTTTAGTGTGTATGTGTTTTAAGTGTAAATGATTATGTGAGATCATGTGTGAAATTTCCTACTGGGAACATCCTATGTCCATACCCAGACAGTGTGAGATTTTTGAACATCTTCTATTTCACATTTTTGGGATCAAGATGCTCAAACCTGTATCTGCTAGAGCAGAAACAGGGATCAAGAAAAGCCAAGTCACTTATCACCAGGGCAGGCCTAGGGCAGGGACAGAAAACTGCCCAGTGAGGAAAGCCACGAAGCCTACTGACAACTCAGAGAGGTCTCAGCCACAGCCACCTGGTGAGGCGAAGGGAGCCTCCTGGAAAACTGGATCAGCCCTCACTGCTTTCATGGAGAGTGGAGCAAAGTTCAGATGTGATCATATTATGTAGCGTGCACGTGTGCATGTGCATGTGCGTGCTGTAGGAGAACATGTCTGTGCACACAGGTGTTGTATGTATGTCAGAGGATGATGCCAGGTACCCTGCATCGTTTTGTTTTTTAGTTGTGACGGGGTCTCTTAAGGAACCTGGAGCTATATGGTAGCCAGCAAGCCCCAGTGATCCTCCTGTCACTATCCCCACCATACCGTGGTTACAGGCACAGGGACATACATGCCTGGCTCTCTGTGTGGGTACTGAGAGTTTGAAATCAGCTCTTAACCACTGTGCCACCTCTCCAACTCATGACATGTGTGCTTGGAAGGGAAGGAAAGTAGTTCTGCTACATCCTAACAAAGACCCGGAGCCAGGCTGGGAAGAGAGGACAGCTACCATAGAAACCCCCTGAACTGAGAGAGGTTCAGTAAGGACAAACTACAGATGAGGAGGGGAGGCCTGGGGAAACTGCAGCTGCAGAGGACATGCGGTGAGGGCAAATGGCACACATAAGCCACCAGGGGGGACTAGCTTAACAGGTGAGAAGAAGGTGGTGTGCAATAGGACTGCCGATCCAGAGCCAGGGCTGGAGGCGGCCCCTCAGGAGCACAGTGTCTGCCTTTCATACACAAGGCCCTGGTTTCGGGCTCCGCATGCAAGGTTGCACAGGGTAAGGGCAGCACTGAGGAATGGGTGTAAGTTTGTAACACCCGAAGGAACACACTGAAGGGTTTTAAGCAGGAAATGATTTGTAGTTTGTAAAAAAGGCAGCTATGGACCAAAGCTCTGTAAGCTGCTAGCGACATGTGCATGAAAAGAGTTTTCAATTATATAGAATTATTAAAACATGAAACAGTGTTCCTTCTGCAGGGTGCGGTTGTACACATCCTTAATCCCAGAACTCGGGAGACAGAGGCAGGCAAATCTCTGCAAATTTGCAACCAGGCCGGTCTACATAGCAAGTTCCAGGCCAGCCAGAGGTACAGAGTAAGCCCCTGTCTCAAACACCAAAAAACCAAGTGCTTCCCTCTCTAAGCCATGACCAGGCAGGACAAGAAGCAGGAAGAGGAAGGGGGGGGGGGGTAAACATCTTGGAAAGTCTGTCACGGCTGGTGGCTCTAGAATGGGTCTTCCTGTCTTCCTGAAGAGCAGCCAGTAAGATTTAACAAGGCCTGTAAAACAGCTCATGGTCTGTCCATGACTACAGCTTCACTGTGAAATTATAGCCAAGGAAATGGATGAGCAAAATGGAAAGTAAAGAAACATGAGCACACAGCCCCAGTGCTTAACAGTAAAGAAACAACCATTTTATATGGCAGCAATAGAGGCAGAAAACTGTGGCATGGCGGCTCTAGGCTGTTATTAAGTATGTAGAATTGGCTACAGCTCAGCAGAAGAACACTTGCCGAGCATGAACGAGGCCCTGGATTCAGGCAAATACATGTACACACACACACACACACGCACACACGTACACACACAGGACAGAAATGAAAGAAAGGAAAGAAGGAAGGAAGAAAAGGGAGGAGGGAGAAAGAAAGGGAAAAAAAGGGCAAGGATTTCACTGACACTTTAAACGCATGTATTATTTCCATAGTTGAAGACTTCTCAAAATAGCCAGGCCCTGACTGACCACGTAAAACAGATGCGGCTGTGCATATTCTACAAGTTAGTTCAAAGCAGCTCTATTAAAATGACCTGTGCCTGTGTCTGTGAAAGCTGAATACTCTGGACCTGCGGAAGCAGGAAGTACGCGTTCGGCAGCGGCTCCACAGACCCTTCGGTAGAGACTCTGCGAGCGCCCACTCCAGATACCTGCAGGAAAGCGAAAGAGACACGCGGTCTGTCAGTGTGAGAATGCCTTGTCTGCACACAGTGCTGACCAGCACATCCAACATCAGCTACGAAAACCCTAAATGTTCCTTATAAGTAAAACTCCTGTCAGGGACACCTCTTCTGATGTGGGACCAACGTGTTTAGTGGAACCTGGTGAGAATTAAGCACAAACAACAGATTCTGGTGCTTGAATGTTTAGGCTGCCCCGGGTACCATACTTGGGTTAAGGTCCCTGTTCTCCGAACACCAGCACATGCACCCTTCCCAGTATCTTGACTTGAACAGTGATGTTGCAGGGAACTCCCCAGGGATGGATGGCCATACACATGGCAGTGTCTCCTGACCACAAATAACTCCTGCAAGAGGAGGCAGGCAGAAGTGTCAGAGAGGCCCTTGGAGCAGCCCTCACACCTGTCTGAGAGAAGAGCCTACTAGGTTTTATTCTAAAAAACCGCATGGCACATAGTTTTTGCTTCGTTCTAACACACTTCAAAGGACAAGCTACTTACATGATAGGAAAGGACTCCGTGTGAGGAGGTATTAATAAATAAAGAGCTTTCAATACTCCCTTCCTCGGTAGGTAAGAAAATAATTCTGAAGGAAGTTTTCCCCATCGCTGGAACGACCTGAAAGGAAAGCACCTCGTTAGCCATCTGGAACAGTGCGCACGGATTTTCCTTTTGACTGCTTCTGCAAACAGTTCCCTGCACATCCTGTCCCCTCCACCAACATCACGAAGTCCTGAGCCTCTCCAAACTGATCATCTGTGTCACCACGAGAACAGCTGCCAACTCAGGGCAAATAACTGCCCAGTTCTCCCACTCCAGACTGGAGTCCTGTGTCTTCCCTCTCTACTCTCTCCAAGGGTTCACTTGTCTTTATCTCAGGTAGCTGTTTCTATTTAAGTATGGAGGATGATGCACAGTTGTATAGATTTACTATTACATATGCCAAGATCTTACTCGAACCCAGGCAGTGTTTATCCGTGTAAACCAAAAATAGAAGGGCTCTCCGTTAACATTGCCTTGGTCTCAGTAGTTTGTGAAAAGTTCTTGACATCAAGCAGACATAATAATCAAAATAGCTAAGAGCTTAGTGACGTTCGAGGTGAGCAGAAGACGACAGAGGACTAGAGGCTGCAGCACTGCCGCCACACGAGCTAACTACAGCAGAAGCCGCATCCACAAGGAGCTCTGACTGACAAAGTCTGAGAAGGTACAACTCTAAACCCAGCACGAGGCTCAGAAGCCTCAGCATCCATGACAACCTTAAGAGCAATTATGTGAGCCTTCTCAGCCATGATAAAGCCATGCTAAACACACAGACATTACTACAGCTTTTAAAAACATGTTTCCCCAGTAAATACCCAGAGCCACCAAAATTATGAAAATGGATCAAACAGTACACGTAGAGCAAACAGAGAGCTAGGAAATGCAAACATGGGCCGGAAAGAGGGGGATAGGAGCAGAAAGAGAAGCAGTCACCAACACTCACCCTGCAGTGGACAGGTGGCACGTGAAAATGTCGAGCAGCTGTGAACACTGAGTTCACCACAACCTCACTGTCCCTGCTGGGGTTGTAGGCATGGAGAAGCTTCGCTGCAGGGCGCCCCAGGAACCTGGTTGGGGAGGTGGAGAGGCAAGGTGCTTGTGGTTACCAGTGTCACACATATTCACACGCATGCACTTATGCTAAGGGCTGACCCCGGGGTGCCATGTGCCCCACTGAGCTACAGCTCTTAGGCTATACATACCTAACCCCAGAGAGCTATCCATGTCCACTGTAAAGTTAAAAAGGAAACAGGGTGGACAGTCCTAGCCTCAGGGCCAGAAGCCTCCATCACCCTCAGTTCAGCTGTGTCTGGTGGCAAAAGATTACAGCTGGCTTGTTGACAGCTGGCATTCCCTCGTGAAGGAGGGGCTGGGGAAATTATTCTTTACACTTGCACGTGACCATGGGCAGGGGCTGGAGTATACTGTCTTTGGAGACCTGAAGGGAGGAGGCACTGTCTACACAGCCCTGGGGAGCTGGAGTGCATGCTGGGTAAGGACTTCTCGGTGAAGCTGCTTGGGCTACCCATGCTCTTGTCAGTAGCTCTTCATCCGTGGTCTGTAAGCAAAGCCAAGACACTCACTGGGTCCCCTTTGGTGAAATCATACTTTGCTTTATCACTGGGACTTTAGTAGGATACTGAATTCCTACCCCTTCTGGAGAGAAAAGTTCTCAAAACAATTATCAAATCTTATTGGAAATAAAACGTTTAATACATAACAGTTTTAAAAACAAAAATATTTATTTGTTTATTTTGATGTGCACTGGTGTTCTGCCTCCATGCATGTGTGTGTGAGAGTGTCAGGCCCCCTGGAACTAGGGTTACAAACAGTTGTGAACTGTCATGGGGGTGCTGGGAACTGAACCCGGGTCCCCTGGAAGAGCAGCTAGTGCTCTTAACTAGCACCCCATCTGTTTCTATGTTGTAAGAATTCGGCATATCTGGGTTATTAAGTGCTTTCATGTTTGTTTGTTTATAAAAACCAAACATACTCTGGCATGTACTAATGTATCTAGGGTTTCTAATTCAAATCAAGATCTATTTAGATGAGAAATTGCATTCACCACCTAAGAGCTGCTCTGAGCCTGCCCTCCTAAGCTGAAAAGTGTGTGCACAAAAGGTTATCACTGAAATTAAATGGTGGCACGTATCCAAGGAGTATCAGGGGAACTTCCCCTTTGTCACAGGACTCGTTAGTGTATGGAGATGACAACTCTGGGCAGAAGAACAACATGAGGGAATCAAACCGTGTGGTGTTCGGAGCCTTGGAACAAGCTAACATGGGCACTGGTCACAGAAACCCACATCCCTTCCTTAATGCCTATTTTAATTTACTCTCAAAATTGGGACAAGAATACCTTCATTCTGAACTTTTTGGTAAATAATTTATGATATGTTTAAGTGGGAAGAAAGGAAAGGCCGGGGTGGGGGTGAGGGTGGGGGGTTCCATGGAGCTCAATACAGTGGCTGGGAGAGCATTTGGGAGGCTGACGCTGGGGAAATCACAAGTTTCAGGCCTGAGGGACAGAGGGAAATCCTGTCTTAAAAGGAAAACAAAAACCTGTACAGGCAGAAGGCTTTGCACACAGCTTGAAAACCTCCTGCCAACCACCCAGTAATGATCTAATGGAGATGCCGTCACATCAAGGCTTTGGCTGGCGGCCTAGCGAGGAGACTATGGAGCACAGGAGGGGCCTCCAGCCCACCCGTCTGCAATGGGTCCGATCATTTCATTCTGACTCCTGCTGTCCATCACTGACTTCCCCAGCTCAATCGGGCTGCAGCAGAGCCTGCTGGACTGCACTCCACTCCTTTCTGCAGCTACCCAGATCTGCAGGTGTTATTAGTATGGCCCCCAAGGAAACCTACAGTCCAACTTAAGCAAGATCCTCGTGTGTTATGCTTGTATTTCTTAGACCTTGTTCCATTTTTTCTAGTAATAAAGATGTGCTGTTTATTCTAGCAGGATTGTGAGACTGAGGACAAGACCAGCCTGGGTTACTCTGCCTCAAAAAGGGAAAAGTTCACTTAAGCAAGAACAATATATGCATGTTGTTTCTCTCATAAGAAACACCGTGTGACTGCCGTTCAGTGTTTGGACATTTTGTCCCAACTCTCATGGTGACTTTTCTAAACAGTTATCTTAATGAAAGATTTTAATATATCTGATATGTATTTTAAATAATAAGTATTTTAGGACCTCCACTTATAAAACACACATCAGTGTGATTAAAACCTTGTTTCTCCTGGTGTCTAAATTTTAATTTACTTTTTCACTTATACGTATGTATATGCATCTGAGTGAGTGTATGTCACAAGTGTATGAATTGGGATGGGGGAACGGGGGCAGGGGCGGATACCCACAGATTTCAAACAGGAGTGTCAGATCTCCTGGAGCTGGAGTTAACGGTGGTTGCGAGATGCCCAATATGGGTGCTGAAACTGAACTTGTGGTCTCTGGAAGAGCAGCGAGCACTCTCACCTGCTGAGCTACCACTCTAGCCCCCAAATAATTCAATTTAAAAAATCTTTTACTGCCAGGTATGGCGGCGCATGCCTTCAATCCTAGCAATTAAAAGGCAGAGGCAGGTGGATCTCTGAGTTCAAGACCAACTTGTTCTATAGAGCAAGCTCCAGGACAGCTAGGGCTACACAGAGAACAACCAAAACACACAAACAACAAAACCCTACTAGAAACATAAGGGCTCAGATCTGCCTTTCTTGCCATAAATGAATGAAGACTTCAGTGGCCTTAAGCAAAAGGCACCAACCAATCCACAAGCCATGTAAACTTGTCTTCCAATTCTTTACATATTATTCACATACGTGAACACAAGTGTTCTGGTTTCCAAGAACACAGGGAAAGACATTAAGGAGAGATGGCAGTGCTCTCCACAGCAGGGTGGCTGCAATCACCAGAATCCCAGCTGACACAGAAGCCTCCTTACCACTGGCTATTTTTATCCTACTTTTCAATATTCTATTTTTACATGTGTTAAAAGGGTATGAATTTCCTTCGGTAGTGACAACTGGAAGATAATCTATTAATTTAATATGACAAAAGAATGATGAAAATTTATGAATGATTAACACTTCTAGTCTTCGAACCAGCAGAATTTTAACCCTCAGGGTAAGCTCCCAGGGAGCAGAAGAAACACAAAGTAGTAACAAGATCCTGATTCTGTATCTGAAATGGAAACTGAAGCTTGGAGAGAGTATGTTGTCGCCTGAGGCTGACACCAAAGTAACAAGGGCAAATGCTGGACCAGGGAAGCGAGGGAATCGGCTCCTGTTCTGGTCTAATAATGATAAAGCAGCCAGGTGGGTGGAAACAAGGAAATCACAAGTGCCTTTTTAAAGTGTGTTATAAATAAAACTAAAGTTCAGTCTTGGGGAGTTTTTGTTTTGTTTTGTTTTTTTTTTTTTTTTGCCTTTTAAAAACATATTTTATTAATTTATTCATATTACATCTCAATTGTTATCCCATCCCTTGTATCCTCCCATTCCTCCCTCCCTCCTGCTTTCCCCCTACTCCCCTCCCCTATGACTGTAACTGAGGGGGACCTCCTCCCCCTGTATATGCTCACAGGGTGTTTTTTTTAACTTTAAGAAAATGACAGTCTGCATTTTGGTTGTGAGCCTAGACTTTAATGGCTGAGCCATCTCTCCAGCCCAGACAGTCTGCAATTTACTACCATAAAAGCTAGCATGATGAGTGACAGCTGGGTTTCACACCCCCCCTCTGTTGTAATGTGACCCTGGGCAAACTGCACTGCTCAAGCAACACATGTGTAGACTTCTGTGTCCCGTGCTCAAGTACAGAGACATTTAAAATTGAGATGTGCGTGCTCAGACAATGCCTGCCTAGGTTATCGCTGCAGGGTTCAAGGAAACTCAAATGATGAAGGGTCAGGTACTGCACGTCCAGAATTCCAGAATTCCAGAGGCAGAGCCACGAGGTTTACCACAAGCTTGAGGCCAGCCTTGTCTAC
Organism: Acomys russatus; assembly: GCF_903995435.1. NCBI lineage: Eukaryota > Metazoa > Chordata > Mammalia > Rodentia > Muridae > Acomys > Acomys russatus. The sequence continues at coordinate 56,973,809 of NC_067151.1, forward strand.
TTGAGGTCCAGGCTAGCTAGGGCCACTTAGTGAGTGAGACCTTATCTCCAACAAAACAACAAAGCAACTCAACTCAAATGACATAAAACACAACCACACACTGAAAACTGTAAAGTACTAACACAGCGTAGCTGAATCATCTAAAGGCATTTCAAGTCTATAAATCAGTAACCCTTTCAAACCAAAGCCCTTTACATAATCATTCAATATGGTTTGTAGACAGCAGAACCAGCAATTAATGCATGTGGCTAATAACGACACACTCACCAACTGTCGAATTTTTAAAAATACTTTAATTTTATGTCTATGAGTGTCTGCCTGCATGTCTGCCTGTATGTATGCATGTATGTATGCGCATCACACGCCTGGCTAGTGCCTGGCCAGAAAAGATGGTCTGCTCCCCTGGGCCTAGCATTACAGGCAACTGTGAACTGTCATCATTTGTGTGCTGGGAACTGAGCCCATGAAAAAGTAGCAAGTGCTCTTGACCCCTGAGCCATCTCTCCAGCTCCCAAATGGCAGGACTGTATGATGCAGAAGAGTAAATGACAGTCAGGACCCTAACCCTGGATGTTTTTTATTTCTATGCTGGTTCCATTCACCATGATCCATTTCATTATACCTACCAATCTAAAATACAGTCTCTAAAATAGTGCTGCGCGCGCACACACACACACTCACTTTCCTCAAGGGGGAAAAACTTGTGCAAACTATTCTCTCAGACTTGAAGCTAGTGAGATTATAAATCATTTATATTATCAGTTAAATGATTATAAATTCAGTCTTTAAAAAATTTCTTCATCTTAAGAAAAAAAAAAGTAATTCAATACGAACTAGTCCGGGCCTTTACAAGCAAAAGCCTTTAGTCCTAACACTCAGGAGGCAGAGGAGAGCTCTGTGACTTTTCAAGCTAGCCAGGGCTACAGTGCAAAACCTTGTTAGTAATTAAATAATTAAGTAATTAATTCAGACATCTAGAATCTTGTAAAGTCAGCAACTACCTTAATTTTTTCTCTTCCTCCTTTTAGAAATTTTAGACAAATCTCCTTTAAAAAAGCTCAACAAGACATTTCATTTCCAAATCAGCCCTTCCTTGTTGGTCTAACCTTCAAGAATAGAGAAGGAAATGAGAGGCCTGGTAGGAGAGTGCACAGAGGTGCTGGATCCCACTGGCCCTGGCGCTCCCTTCACCACCAAGTCACTTTGCCCAGCCTTCCCTGAACTCACAAAAGCTCTTCCTAAAGTGCACAGAAGAGGCCCTGGGAGCCCAAACGGAGCTTTGAGAAAGCTAATTTGAAGGCGCATTTTTTCCTGGCCACCACCCTCTACAGACAAGGACTGAATAACAGATTTTACACTTGGAACAGCATCCCAGACAAGAGCTCGAAGCTGCCTCCTTTCCAGCCTCCTCCTCCTCTTCCACGTGCAATCTCAACGCCTGGGCTTCTTCATTTCATGGTTCTTAACACTGTGAGTCTCCTTGTAGCTAATCTCACCTTCTCTACCTAAATGTCCACAGCTGACCTCAGTAACTAACAATACAGTATACCTTCCAGCCTTAAGGTACAGCAAGAAAGAGAAACAATTGCATCTGACCTAAAAGAATTCAGAAACCATCAATATTCAATTTTTCTATTATAAAGTAATTCAACGTGTTCTAGAAAAACAAAGGCTTAACACTGACTTCTTGCTGAAGTCTAGCCACTACCAAACAGAGTTAAGCACATCTTTAAGTAACTAAGCAAGGCCGATGGTACACCTCAGTATTAAAACATAAAAACATATGCCTGGCATGGACAACAAGGTCCTAACTTCAATCTTCAGCACAGCAAAACAAACAACAGACAATTAGGAAAGGGCTTAAAACAAGGTTTACACACACACACACACACACACACACACACACACACACACACACTCTCTCTCTCTCTCTCTCTCTTTCTCATGAAGATACTCTTCTAACAAGTCTCAGGATTGGCATCCTTTCACATTACTACTACTACCACCACCACTACCACTATTATTATTATTATTATTATTATTATTATTATTATTATTATTGACAAGGTTTCTCTGTGTAGCCTTGGCTGTAGACCAGGCTGGCCTCGAACTCACAGTGATCCGCCTGCCTCTGCCTCCTTAGTGCTGAGATTAAAGGCGCCACCTTGCCCGGCTCCTTTTACATTATTAACCTGCTTAGAATATGGCATTATGTATATATCACCATATAAAACGCAGGGAGGGCAGGACTACCAGGTTATCAGCTCAAGCTGCTCTTGCAGAGAACTGGGGCTCAGCTCCCAGAATCCTCACTGGGCAGCTCACAGCTGCCTGTAACTCCTGCTCCAAGGGATCCGTCATCCTCTTCTGGCCTCTGTGGGCATCTGCACTCATATGCACATACCCACACCTCCCAACACATGCACATATAATTAAAAATGCATTTCTAAAAGATATATTGATAATTAATACAAATAAGATGAGTTTAGTTGTAATAGAAAACTTACTGTATTCCAAAATCTAGAACTGACGGCTGAAAATGTAAGCCTTTCCCAATAAACAGTTTCTCTGAGAAGCTGGAAGACAAAAGAAGAGACATTAATTGTTGTAGTTTTAAATTTTGGATGCTGCAATCATGTACTTAGGCCAGTGACTCTAAATTCATGAGATATAAGTGTACTCTCTTATAAATTGAAGTAGAGTTCCAAAAATTTACAACATTCTTTACAGTTAGTACAATGGTTATCAAATGTACAGATCTTGTTAGCAGGACGGCAACATAAATGGAGCCCCAGTTAATGATTAGTAGGCTTCTTTCTGCATGAAATCAGGTAATGGGCCTATCTTCATATGCCCCGAATAAAGAAAGGGCTATGTATCTTAGGTCTAAGGAAACTATGGCCCCTAAATTCACTGGGCCAATAGTTAGCAGGGAAAAGCCAGTGTGTCACAGCCAGGCCAACTCCTGAAGGTAGGCATAATCTCCAAGCAGGTCTGGATTTATTCATTTAGTTTTGTTGGTTCCTGAGATGAAGGCTCACTCTGTAGGCCAGGCTAGGCTTGAACTCACTCTGCAGCTCAGGCTGGTCTCAAATCTTGTCTCAGCCCCTATGTGCTAGGACTACAGATACGAACCATCATTTGTGACATATACTTTTAAGAATAAGAATCGTTACATCTTACATAGCCAAGTCACATTTTGAGCAGTTGTTGCTCATTATTGTGATCTAATTTCCCTTGAAAAGTCACAGAGCTGAAGGGATGGCTCAGAAGTTAAGGGCACTTGCTGTTCTTGCAGAGGATGCAGGCTCAGTTCCCAGCACCTACCTATCAACACACAACCATCTTTAACTCCAGTTCCGGTAGACCTGACTGCCCTTCTGACTTCTTTGGGCACCAAGCACACACATGCTACATATACATGCATACATACAAGTAAAACACGTATACACATAAAATAAAATAAACTTTAAAAGTTAATTTCTATAGATCAACTCAATAGAAAAGCAAACCAAACACATGTAAATGAAAAATATAATAGATATTACAAAATATATAAACACTTAGATAAGTTAGACAGACAGATAGGCAGCCGGCGATTTGCAAGTTACATAACGCGGAGGTGTTTAACAGGAGACGCTCCTTAAGTGAGCATGCTTGCATAGAGACTCAGAATAGCTTTCTGTAACAGAATCTTGCCATTCTTTTTCCTCCCCCTAAAAGCTGGTCCCGCCTTGGTCATCTGGACTTTAATTCTGCCAGTTAGTAAGTTTTGTGACCTCTAGAAGATCTTGTTGCCAGGGTTTGATTTTTCCTGAGAGTACAATCTGTGGAGGGGATGGAGAACCAGCACCATGGTCCTCACTCACAACTCCAGGTGCAGTCTTTTCTTTCTCCTTCTCCCTGCATCCATCAAACGCCCTTCCTCCTCTAACTCTTCCTTTGAAAATGTCCTTTCTCGGTTAGAGATGCCTGAGTCTCCAACACCAGCTGTGTCAATAATCAATGTGACACTTTGGTCTCGTCTCCCTAACTTGTCCACCCAGTAGAATGGATGCAGAAGAGATGTGCTACCTAATGGAGTCCGCCAGACCCCAAGGACCAGCATCAGTGCTCTGACTTGCTCATAAGTAAGACTACAAGCTGCCTGCAGAACAGAAGTGAAAGCCTCAGAGGTCCACGGTGGGTACCTACTCTACACCAAGCTGGCCAAGGCTTAGCATTCCAGGAGACCCACAAGCAGCCCTTCAAGAGGTACAGACACGTGCTGCATTAACAATGAAGAGCAGTTCCTTCCTGTTCAGGGCGCCGAGAACTGGGCTGGTCATTAGGTTTTGCACCTGTCCACGGGTTTCCAAATGGACAGATGAAGTCAAAAAGATTTCATCAACTCCCAAGGTCACAAAGCACAAAGACACGGAGCCAAAATTCTCACTCAGACCAGTGGCAACTGGAAGAGAGAAGAACACTATCCTATTTAAGGCATCAAGTGACCTACCCAGGGAACTAACTATGCCTAGCCTGTTGACGCACAGCCTGGGTTGTGGAGGTCTAACAAGTGTGGTCCCACACCCACAGCCATTGCTTTCCTGTCCTGAGTGGGCCACTACCTTAATTTGTTAATGCCCGCTTTATTATCTAAAAAAAAAATTCAGGAAACAGCAGTATTTAGCTTACAGTTGTTGTGAAGATAAAGTGAGAGGACAAGGCCTTTGCTTCATGCCTGAACATGGCTTATGTAATGACTACAGGGTCATATTACAAAGAGGATGACATTCATCTAATGAAAAAGAAAAGGGGGAACAAATGGAGAGGCCACTGGGCTCAGTGTCCATGCTGGCCTCTGGATGGAGAGATCCCAATGGAGTGATAGTGACTTTCTATTCATAGTGACTGCCTATGAATAGAACAAACAAAACACAGACTTGGACTATCTCCCACATAACAGACTTTCAAATCCCAAAACACAGAAACTTCATATGCTTAACAAAAAGCAAAACAAAAATCAGGCATCTGGGGAACCAACATAAAGTAATACAGCAGAAATACACCCAAATTTCTCTAACTTTAAGTAGAAAAAACAAAATCCCATCAGTGATTTTCCCCCCTAAAGTCACAGAAATTCTTAGAAACCAACTCTTCCCTGTGTTAAGACATTCTCTGACCTGTCCTTTTTTAGGATGAGACCTCCCTCATCCTGAGGGGTCTTACAGGTAGTGTGGAGAAAGCTGGGCTACACTTGGTGAGGAGAGTGAACAGATAGGCCTTGCTGGGCTCTCCACCCAGCTTATCTGCACCTATGCGCATGCATGGAGACACCACAGCTCAGCCCATGGGGGGCGGGGGGCGCGACATCTGCCTGCCTGCCTCCCTTATGCCTTGATTCAGGCGGGTCCTGTCATACCCTTTATATACAACAGTGAACCTAAGTTTCTCTGGCCTCTGTGAGTTGCTCTATCCAATGTATCAAAAACCTGGCAGGTCATGAGAACCTTGCCTACAACCTGTGGGTCAGAAGTGTGGGCGAAACAACTAGGGCTTGTGGCTTGGCACTTCAAGTGGGGAGGAGGCCTGGAGGCTGTAGTCTTGGGCTGCAGGGTCCGACCAGAGACAGTGTAAGAACTGAACTAGACTACAGGACGCCAGCTGGTGTCTCCTGCAGAACTGCCCATGGGTAGCTGGTGGGGAAAGTCCCGGACTTCTAGGAGCCACAGAGAACTGTTACGTTCACTATTGTGGTGCAGAGCTAAGGAGAAAAGGTAAGTAGCTAGTTGTCAGGCTTTAGTCATAGATGGACATCAAAATATATCCTCAAATTATCAGTGCTAAGAACTTAATACTGTGGTTGAAATGCCAAAGTCATCTCCAAACCAACACCCTCAAAAGAAATAAGCCTCAGAGGCTATGGTAAATGAACAATGAGCCATCTTCTCAGCTCTGTTCTTTCACAAGCCAGCATTATCTTACCCATCATCCTGGAATGGCAAGTCTCCCCTGGCCTCTCTTATTCTAGGAGAGTCCCATATGACACAAAGTGAGTGCATGCATCTTGTGAAAGGCAACCACGTACTCCAACTGTGTCTTTAAGACACACTTTTTATTAAAAGAGGACAGCACAGGGGCTGTTCTGCTTCTGGGACAGGGACAGGGACAGGGATGGAAACCCAGGTGGTAACGCCACAAAGAACAGGAGTTCTTGTTATGGACCACCTGCTCCTCACATGCTTGGTCCTTCCTGGATGATGGGGGCTGAGAATGAACCCAGAGCTGTGTGCAGGCTAACAGCATGCTTTGCTTCTGATCTACAGACCTGGTGTTTAAGTCCTTATTTTAAAGATGCACACCATGTGCAGAAAACAGAACCTTTTCAGCAGCTGCAAGGCATCCCACAGTATTTTAAGGTCTATCTCTGTCTAATGACCTAAATCAAGTCATCCCACACTTTTAAAATAGTGTCTATCTCAGTCTAAAAGACCCAAATCAAGTCATCACACATTTTTTAAGGTCTATTTCATCTAAATGACACAGATCAAGGCATCTCACACTTTTAAAAAGTCTATCACTATTTAAATGTCCCAAATCAGGGTATCTCATACTTTTTTCCTAAAGGTCTAACTTAGTCTAAATGATCCAAATTATTTTGTCTTTCTCTTTTTTCTAAACTTTGGCCGGATTTTTCTCTACTCATATAAAATAAAGCCAAATAAAACAAAAGTAAATTAAGAGAAGCTTGAAAAGGTGGTTAGTCCAAGAGAAAAGACATTTGATCAGAAATGACACAAGCCTGGCACACCTGCCACAGGATCCCACAGCGCAGGACTCAGTTTCCTCCTCTGCAAAATTAATGGACTGTACTGGAGACAGCTGACAATCTCAGAACCGTGCAGAAACCTAGACTCTTTACTCCTAGAAAAAGCCGCCCTAGGTGTTGATGTCACATGTACCCTTTTAAAAACAACAGCCCTGCAGCTTAGACATGGAAATGAATCAACTATAACCATCTGTTCTGGCTGTTCAGATGGCTTGTCAGCTGATCAAACACGATACTCCACCTTTCCAGAGGGAACAGCAGGGCCAGTGAGTCTGGCCCCAACCCTAGCAGCACTGGGACAGGCATGCAGCCTAAGAAATATGCCACCCTCAGGCCATAGCCCACAGTGTGTGAGTATGCCAACAGGCAAACTATGAGGTTACTTTCCTGGAAAAAAAAAAATTAAAAACAGCCAAAGTTTCTTTTTCTTTTTAACTGAGCTGGAATCCTGGCCCCCACGCATGCTGGGCTGGTACTCTATTACTGAGTTCCAGGCCCAGCTCCAGCAAAGCTTTCAAAGAACGGGACTGTATGAGATGGACCTCAACGGACAGCTCCCACAGCTGGACACTGGATGGAGGCCACATCCAGAAGAGCTGGCTGTCAGCAAAGATCTAAAAACTGAGAAAAGTACAGAAGCAGGAAGAGGTGAGTGGGAGAAAAGTGGGTGACAGCGGAGCAGAGATGGTCCAGCACCTCGTGGTGGCTCACAGGAAAGCTCTGTGGAACCACTGGGGGTATTGGCCAGGTCCTCAGGTGCTCCAGCAGATAGAGCCAGCCACGCTTTCCTCCTACGGCTGGCCACTCACCTGAGATGGGGCACTGTTTCCAAGGATGGCCTTCTCTTTCTGACACAACAGTGACTGCCCACAGGAAGAAGCCGCAGGGACGGCACCTGGTCTCCACATTCCTCAATGCCCTACTTCCGCCAGTGGCTCTCAAAGCCTTACCATCTACCAAGCTGCTACCTTTTAACAGACTTTCCAATACCTAGAGAGCACACAAAATTAATAAAAATTTAAAAAAAAAAAAAAAAAAAAAAAAAAAAAAAAGCCAAGCAATGGCTTTGGCCAATGTATAAGAATGAGAAGTAGGGATGACCAAGAAAGATGGCCCATCCATCTTTCACAAAGCAAATGCATCAAAAAGAAGGAACAAATTATTCCATGAAAAAATAACATTCCCATCTAGATTCCAGAAGACAGCATTAATGCAGCGCTTGTAATCACCTGGCTTTCCCTCCATGTTAGAACCCCACGGTGGGGAAACAGGTCTTTTGGCAGAACATGGTTTCTTAGTTTCTTTTACTGTAGAAAGCCTCAGGTCTCACGGTCAAAGCCTTGATACATGGAGAGAACATCAGTGAGTAAAGTGCTTGAGAGCGCAACCTGGGTCTGCTGGATACACTCAGGGATTAAAAAATGAATACAAAAATAAAAAAGGCTTGGGTTTGAAGGCAGCCCCAATGTATTGGCAGCCAGGCATTCCTAAAGCCATGACAAATGACCTCCACTAATGTGTCCCCACAACTGCTGATGAAAATCCTCACATCTATAACTTCCACAGAGAGAATTCCTCTGTCAAAGGCTAACTCACTAGCCAGCTACTATTTCCAGATGGATCCTGGGCTCCTGCCCTCTCTGGGAAATTTTCAGCATTACCCTGTCTTTTCTCTCCTACACATACAAATGAAGAGAGCTGTGCCCTGGTCACTTAAGCCCCCTGACCTCCCATGTTTCTCTAAGCCCTCTTGCCCCTCACAGTCTAAGTGTTGACGAACAATGACAGCAGCTGAGCACCAGATGCTGGCCCCGCACTTTATCACACGTAATTGTACTCCCCTGTGTGGACACTCGTCATCTGCTACAGTTAGGGTCCTCAACCTCCCACACGCCCATGTGCTAACATCTTTGCCCACAGAGTGACACTGCTGAGAGGTGGTGGAGTTGTTGGGTGAAGCCTAGTAGCAGGGGTTCAGTCACTGAGAATATGTCCTTGAAGGCAGCCGTCGTCTGTGGGTCATGGCCAGTTTGTTCTCTATATGTTCCCCACCACTGACATCCAGAATGTCCAAAGAGACATACAAGCAATAACCCCACCTGGTCACTGGCAGGAACCTCTAAAACCATGAGCCAATCTCAGGTATTTTCCACAGTAACAGAAAGTTGGCTGGCACACATTCCAATTTCACACTTGAGGAAATGACTGGAGGGCTTCAACAACCTACCAAAGCCCTCCTGCTCCAGGGAAAGAGATGGGATGTGAACGTACACTGGGGAGCCTGGCTCCATGGCCTGCCCTTTCCTTGTTATCACCAAGCCACCCTGCTCTCCTGCTAAGGGCACCAGTGACCCACAAGCTGTGAAGTCAAGGGCTGAGCTCCTTGATGGCTCTGCTGGCTGCCACCTCTGGAGCAGCCCTCCCTGGGTTTCTAGGAAACTGCTCCTGTAGTCCCTCCTGCTGTAGCAGCTGCAGCACCGTCTCTCCCCTCTCAAGCTCCTGTCTCTGTGCATCTCTGCGCAAGACTGAATAAGGCTCTTCCTCTGCATTCTCTTACTCTGGCCAAGGGTTCCTACACACCCACTAGGTCTGCCACCTCTAAGACTATGTTAATTCGTCACAAACATTAGGTCTGCCATCTCTAAGACTTTGCTGATTCGTCACAAACACTAGGTCTGCCATCTCTAAGACTTTGTTGATTCGTCACAAAGACACTTGTTACTTGGTGGTCATTCAGTACCATCCTGACAGCATTTGTAGACTTTCTGCTCTACAGTTTCTGAGCAGATAGGATACTGTCACATGATCAAGATCTGACCAGACTGACTCACCTGAGGTAGGCCATAAGGCACTGAAGCGACAAAAAGAAAAGTACGGAAGGCAGAGTCTGCCCCTTAGGCAACCACAGTAGCAATAACACAGCTGTGTCAGGGCCAAAGGTGTCGATGTCCCCAGCAGGTTCCTCTCTCTGGCACTCGTCCTCTGGTTTGTGCTCCCCTCGCCTATTCTTAATTCTTCCCAGAGACTCTGTCAGCTGCCAGCATCTTTTCACTAAATTTCCTTTTTTGCTTAAGCCAGCCAGCTCTAGGTTCCGAGGTTTAACTAATTCACTTCCCAAGCCCTGTTTATCTGTGGCCTACACTCTTCTGTGGGGCTCCTGGCTTGACCTCCCATCTGCACCAGAACCGCCTCTTGGAGGGGCAGTTGCCAGCACCTCCAGGTGGAACCCAAGATGGCAGTGAACTTGGTGTGTGAGACGCTCACCTTGCTAAGCGGCCTGCCTACGTGCCCACAGGGATGCCATACGGGCACCCCGTTTCTGTAAGCTTCCTTAATTCCATAAGCAAGTGGTTCTGAGGGCGTCTCCCGGGATTTCATACTTCAACACCACTTAAGTCCCCTTTTCTTCATTCACACTGTCAGGGCTTTATTTTCAAAAAGCGCTGTATTTGCAATTCAAAAAAACTTCAAAATATGCCATTATATTAACACATTAGTCACAGCACATTCTGCATGCTGTAAAGAACTCCAGTAGCCACATGGACTGTAAAAGCCTGTCAAAGAACAGTGCAGCAATTAGGAGCACATTTCCCTCCTGCTCCAGATTTCTCTAAGAGGCAACATTCTACCTATCATCTTAAAATATTTTGAATTATGATTTCACAATGTGCAAAATACCAAATCCATTTTGCCTTTCCTTAGAACTCTGGGTTCTAGGTAGCACAAAGCATAATTTAGTATTAGATGTCTGCAGCCATAATCTTACACATAGCAAAGGAGACAGTGCACAAACTCCCACAGAGAGCAAGAAAAGTGAGGAGACTAAGAACAGGGCTTTTTGGTTTTTGTTTTTTGTTTTTTGTTTTTTTGTTTTGTTTTGTTTTGTTTTTTGTTTTCCTTCTTAAGTAAAGGCAAGCAATGCATCCATGAACTAGAGGAGCCACAGTCAGTCCCCAAAGTATCCTTATAAATTTTACTACTTACAGCTCCTTGAAGGTGACCGCTATGGTTTGGGTAAGTCCTCCAAAGGCATAGTCTGTAGCCTATGGCTCCACTGGGAAGTGGCAGAATTTAAAGGGGCAAGAAATAGGGTTTAGGAAACAGGAGGCCTGGCGCTGAGGAGACGCTGGGACTCCACTGCCTTCTTCTCCCTCTCTAGAGCCATCCTCCCCTCTCCCCCGCACCCCCCCCCCCACCCGCCCGCCACAGGAAGCGTGGCCAGAAGTGAAAGGTTTTGGAACTCTGTCATCACCTTGTACTGATGTCCCAGAGACCCCAGACCAGAGAGGCCAGGCCATGGGATGAAACCTCTGAAACAATCTCCCTATGGGCAGATCACTGTGAACATTTATCACCGGGATGAAAAGGCAACAGTGAGCCTGCCTCTCTTAAAAAGAACACCTAAAAGCTCCTGAATCAATCTGATCGCTGGACTTGTTTTTATAATAATACAGGACTAGAAGGCCATGGATGTTTACTTCGTCTACCTACCTGCATTAGGATCTTACCCAACATGAGGAAATTATCAAAATCACGTTGAGTCAATTATACAGAGTGATAGTAGCACTGCCTGAGGAATCTAGTGAACACTTCTAAGCTTTCTAACTGCTTCTTGAAGGGCGGTCCTCACGGTCTGCTTGACCGTAGTGAACGAAGCAGCCTCATGGCTTTACAGCAATTATGACAGTGTTGCACAATGCAAAAATGCTGCTCGAAGTCTCACTCTGCTGGGGCCAATTCTTATTTCTATGAATTATTTGCACAATATGGTCACAGTAAGTTCAACTCCTTTCTGCAGGAAAAAAATACATATATACTCTGAAAGTAATGTTTTAACAAGTAATGAAGGGCACAGCTATGCGTGCAGCTGGAGTGTTCAGGCCGTGATTAAACCTCAGACCAACCAGTGAATAAATAGGTAGGGATGCGGCAGGAATGTGCGCTGCCCAGTGAACACCAGTCACACACTCGCCCACACAGCCTGACTTACCGCCAACGTCACGTCTACGCAATAACCCTACTGTCAGAATGGCTTAAAGGCAATTTTCTCCCATACAAAACTCAAAGAGTACAGAATCGGGTCTAGAATGTGCCCAGAAGAAAAGTATTCCTTAATACAAAATAGTGGGGATAGGAGGTTAATTCAGAAAGTTGTTATGTTAAAGCAATGTCCCCTTGGCCATACAATGGTGACCAGAGCCTGTGACAGACTGTTCTCTGGGTCTCTCACATCATCCAGACTCTCCTTCTGCCACATAATGGGGTCCTAGCTGGGTACATGTCCACGGTTCCTCTAAATGCGGGTGCAGCCGGTGATCTACATTCTAGGAATCAGGCTGGAAGCTGAGGGAGGCTTCCAGGAATGCCATGGCTTCTTCCCTATGCAATGACACACCATAAATATCAGAGGAGGAAAGAAGCCACAGTAGTCTGTGTGCAGAGGGGACGCTGACCCCCCGAAGCCCCAACTGTGTAGCTCTGTGTCTCTCATGGGAGATGTGACCAAGACACTTAATTGCAACTGAGGCAACTTCTTGTCCTTTTCTAATGACAGAAACTGCCAGAAGCCACTACACAAAGGCACTGGGCCTATGCAAACTCCAGTTACAGCATCTGCCTGCCACCAGAGAGATGTGGCCATTCCGGACTTTCATGGTCTCCAGACCCTGAGCTTTTCAGTTGCATTAATGCAAACATAACCCAAACCTGTAAGAAGAGAAAGATGGTCTGTGCTGCCTTGCACTGACTATGCTTGTGGCCATCCACAGCTCTGGTAAAGTGCTGAGCGCCTGCATACACTGGCTGAGAATCAGGGTTCTGCCTCACTTCCGCCAAACGCAAGAACCTCTGTGAGACACTTTAGGGAGTAAAGAGTAGAAAGCTACCCTTGACTGGCATGTCACACCACAGAGAGAAGAGACTGCAAAGGATTTATAGACACAAAGTCCTAGAAGGGAGCCTCGTGGAGGCTCGAATGCGAGGGGCCCCCACAGACTCATATATTTGAATGTCTGGTTCTCAGATGGTGGAACTGTTTGGAAACAATTAGGAAGTGTGGCCTTACTGGGGAAGTGCGTCACTGAGGGGCTGGGCCTTGAGTTGGACCCAGTTAGCATGCTCTCTCCTCTCCTTGCCTCCCCACTGCCCTCCCCCCTCTCACCATCCCCCCCCCCCCCCGCCTCCCTTCCCCACTCCCCTCCTCCTGTTTACGGAACACATGTATGCTCCAGTGCCATGCCTGTCTGCCTACTGTCAGAACCCTTGGTGTGACGGCCACAGACTCATCCTGTAAAACTGTAAGTAACTCCCCCAAACTCTTTCTTCCAAAAGCTGCCTTGGTCATCACAGCGTCTAACTAAGGCAGCTTCATCAGTAAGTGCACAGCTGAGTCTACCTTTCAGAGACTGCTCATAAGCTGGGCTTATTGGCATCCAGTACCTCCTTCACCTGGGACAGTGAACAGGAAGCAGTTGCATCCTTATTCTACATACAAAGTCTTGTAAAACCGGAAGAGAAATAACCTAGAAAACTGTGCCTTGCTTCCTTGGAAATACTGGGAGGAAAATGTCCATGGGACACACCACAGTGGGTGAAAAAAACAGAACTAAATTCCCAGGCCAGTAGTATCAGTGAATCCCAGGCAGGGAGCTTGGGGCTAGTGAGAAATGTGCAGAAACTGACTAAAGGTCTTGTGACCAGACCTTCAGCAAAAGAAGACCTATCTGGCCACAGAAGGAAGAAAGCCAATGGTCAGGTGGTGTGTCGGCCCTTACCTGTGAGGAAGGGAAGACAGAGGAGACAGACAAGTGGGGAGAGCTACCAAGCCTCTACTCCAGAATTCCACTGACTACAAGGAGAGTCTTGGAAGAGGGCAACACTCTGCCAGCTGAATTCCAGGGAACTGACAGCTACAGACTGTGCTCCACAGGGACCCAGCAACAGTGGCTGGGGCCTCCCTTTCAATTCAGCCAGGGAATTTAATTGTTCTTAATTATACAGCTGCCACTCATATGCAAATCGGGCACCCAGAGTTTTCCTTTTAAATTGTAATTTTTTTCTTTCAAATCCTTGAGGGCTGAAGTGTAATTGCTGTAGAGGCTGTAAAAGAAAGAATGGCCTGCTAGTCCCCATCCCTAGGAGGCAGGCCCCACTTGCTCTTGCTCCCCCCCCCCTCACAGCAGGCCAGCCCCCATACCCACAAAGGCAACCCGGGCAGCTGGAGAAATCCAGCAGCCAGTAGGATGTGACTAGATCCCTCCGTTACTCTCCAGCAAGAGAGAGGACTACAATAGCAACTGACAACGGGGATGGGGAAGGGAGCGGAGGGGAGGGGAGGGGAGAGAAAGGGAAAGGTGCTACTGTGAGGAGGCAAAAACTGCTGTGTACAACTTGATCACAATGAGAAACAAAAACAAAAGCAGAAACACATGAAGGGAAAATGAGACAGAAGTTGCCAGATTACTCTTAGCAATGCTGGAGTGAGTGGAACATAGTTACATTTCCCTTTCCTCCAATTTCCTAAAAACTGTGACTGTGCTTCCTGCGACGTGCTTCTGTGTCCAAAACATAAAAAAAAAAAAAAAAAAAAAAAAATATATATATATATATATATATATATATATATATATATATATATATATATTATATTATATTATATTATATTATATTATATTCAGACCGGCATGTCTTTTGAAAACTTTGGGGGGAATAGAAAGTACAAACTTCCTAAGTACAGCCTGCCCTTATTCCCTTGCGTGGATTCACACAGCACACTCCCGCCTTTCGGGTCCTCTTCCTTCCAGAGCACCCAGCAGGACCCAATTCCTGCTCTCTCCTCAGGGTGCTCTTCCCTGGCTCCTGGCTGTCCCTTCCCTGTGTGTACATGGGGGCCCAGTCCTCTCGGTCTTACCACCTCAGGTCTCTGACTAATCAGTTTTTAGGCTTTTCTCACCGCTAACACCCAGGCTCTCAGCAAGTTAGCAGGCCCAGCCTACTCATCCCATAGATGGACAGCTAAGACCAGGCTGCTTCAGCCACCTCCTCACAAAGGGTCCTACCCTGTAGTCACCCCTGACACTAATGCCACATCCATCCCACCTGAACCTGTATCTGATTTCAAACCTTAGGCAGAACCTTCCCAGGGCCTTACCACCACTCAATGCAGCCGGTCAGCAAGTTGGTACTGGTTGCTGCTTTCCCTAGGGCTTGTTCGACTCTGATGGTACAGCCCTCTAAAACCCACTTTGAACCTGGTCAATGTACCACTCTGCATCCCCAAGATAACCCCTGTTTTGAGGGGCCTTCCATGAAATCCATGCCACAGTCCACCAGGGCCCTCACCCAGCTCAGTCCCCTCACCTCCTCGGTCCACGGTCTGCCCTGAGAACACTACGGCTACACACAAGGCCCGGCACTGCGGCTTTGGCTGCAGCTGTCCCTCTCCCAGGAACCCTCCACTCGGATAATCTCATGGCAAATGTCCTCCCTTCTTTAACTCTTTGAAAAGATGCCTGTACCCACAGGTGTGGCCCACAACCCACACTCTGGCCTCTACTTTCCCAGTCCACACTGCGCCTCCAGCGTCCCTGAGGTTCACTGCGTCTGCTCAAGGTCACTGCTGCTCCACTTCCCATTGTCAGGCTGCAAAGACCTACACAAACTGGTGTGTCCTCAGTGCTCAGAACAGTCGCTCTGAGGGCAAACTGGTGTGTCCTCAGTGCTCAGAACAGGCGCGCAGAGGGCAAACTGGTGTGTCCTCAGTGCTCTGAACAGTCGCTCCGAGGGCAACGTGAGCTGAGTAAGAGACAAGTGTTCCAAATGGTGACATGGCCTTATAAAATCACAGCTCCAGCCTCAAAATATTTTTTTCACTTTCCAGTATGAAATGGTCTCATCCTAACATGTCAAGAACAACACACATGAAAAGTGTTTACCATTCCAACCTTAACCCCCCCCCTTTAGTAAATCTAATGTACAAAATGAATAAAAATGTGTTTCTAAAAACCAATGACAGGCAACTGATATTTCTTATTCAACTTTTTCAAAATGTCAAGACTGAGTTTGTAATGTAGCTCTGTGGTAACGCACTTGCCTAGTATGTGCAAGACATAGGTTCCACACTCACCCCCCCACACCCACGCACATGTGCACACACCCACGCACACTCTAATCATGGCAAGGATATACAACATTGGAATGACTCAGATGATTACAAATGCCGCAACCCTGAGGTGCACAGCTGAAGTTGGAGTGACAGGTGACTCTGGACAGTGTGGCTAATCCTTGGTTTTGAAAATGCTTTCAGAAAGTTGCACCCAAGTACAGTCCTGGCTCAAATCCACCTGATACAGGCTCTCTGATCGTGAAGGAGGCTCTCTTGGCTCATTAGCATAGGGACTATGGATCGAAGCTGCCCTGAGCCAGCACCTTCCAGGTTCCTTTGTCTGGTGCCCATGGCAAATAAGAGAAGGAGACAAGGAGAGCGCACAGCAAATGTAGACTATATAGATTAAGGAAAAGCAAGGCGCTCCTGAGTGCAAAGGACGGTCCCACGACAGCACGCTCCAGTGGCCTTTTATGAGACTTATGAATGGAGAGTGAGATCATTTGTGTCTGCGTTGGTAATTCATTGAATGCACTGCAGGCTGAACCAGTGAGTGGCTTGCACACCCCTTTGCACGCCTCCATGGCCCGCATGGAGAGGGGATGATGCATCTCATCCAACCAGGGAACGGTTGGTCACACATTGTGGTCACTACTGTACACTCCCTCCCTCAACTCGTTTTGTAGGGTAAGAGTCATCCCCTCTTTTATTCTTGGGGTGCATGACTGTGACTAGTTCACAACCAACAGATTCGTGGGGGATCTAACCCACCAGATCAGCAGCAACACAAGTTACTGCACAACCCTACGAGTTCTCCTGGTCTCATTTTGTGAATCAATCATTCATAATTTACAATCCCAGAGTGATGATGAAAAGCCAGTTACACAAACCCATAGGCAAGCTGGGTGGAGGCCCAGTATTTAGTTCACAGGCTCACGCTGCTAAGGTGCCCGCGTACCTAGTCCCTTCGGAAGTAAGAGACTGCGGCCAATGAGGTGGCAAGAGCTGTGTAACTACGTCCTCATGCATCAAGCCTCTAATCTCAGGATGCCAGAACAAGTGAACTCCAGTGCTTAAGGCACATGAGTAAACCCATCTGAAACTGAGATGGTCCCAACTTAGGGTTAGGTATATGAAGCCAGTAGCTACAATGTAAGTCATGAGGGTGGGTCCAAAAGTCAGTAAAATAGGGACTCTATAATATTAAAATCATCAGTGACTTTATGAAACAATTGCTTTCCGAGCAATGTGTCTTTTGAAAAGCCCCAAGATGAAGTGTTTCCACTAAAAAGAAAAAGGAGAGAAAGAATACTTAAAACTATAAACAAGGGCTGGAGAGATGGGTCAGTGGTTAAGGGTGCCTGTTGCTCTGGCTCTAGCTCCCGGGCCTAGTTCCCAGCACTCACACAGGGCAAGTCACAACAGCCTAAAACTCCAGCTCCAGGAGTTCCAATACCCTCTTCTGGCCTCGTACACATGCCAACAGCTTCTTTTAGGAGGGGCAAAAATCTAAACAGACTGTAATAGTGCCTATACAACCCTAAAAATATGCTTAAAAATCAAATGCAAAGTGCCAAGTTGCACTGTGTATGGCATGTGAATTATCTCAATACAGTGTTAAGACAGAAGAAGAAGAGAGAAGTCACAGTATGTCTGCACAGCAGCCACCCAACTCAATCACTCTGCCTCCGGTGTGGGAAAGAATAGCCCTTGTGGCAGATGCAGCTTCTCACACACACAGCCAGCCTTGCCCTACAGACCTTGCATCTGTGTGTGCAGAAGCACACTCGCCCTCCTCTTGTATACAATGAAACCGCCCTATGCAGATGCGTCTGATTAACACCCTTCACATTTCTCATGATTATGCAGCACTCTGTGAGCTGCAGCTAATTCCTGCCTATTATCCCAGTGCAAAACCACCCCGCTTAATCTCCAGCGCCTGGCAGCTGCACAGAGCCAACAGCCTTGCCCTTCAGTAGAGACCCATTTGGCATGCAACCCCTGCTGTGACAAGGACTCCATCATGAAGGGCTCATCAGTTTTAATCAAGCAGGTGCGACTAAGACAGAACATAGGTGCTGTCCTTTGTAATCTGTTAGCATGTACCCTTAGGAAGCCAGGTGGGGAGAGGACTGCCCCAGAGCCCACGGCAAGGCCTGGGGCCCTGCAGCTAGCCAGCCTCCACAGCTCAGCCAACGCACCACTGCGCAGTTCCCCGGGCTCCACTGAATCGCTCAGGAAGCAGTTCCTGTCTTACAGACCTTCCACTGCATGCCTCCCTTGGCTAGAACAGAGGTAATTAAAATACACCAGTGCTAACTTATATAATAAAATAATTATACAATAAAATGTATAATGAAATGCACAACAAACTGGCATTTTAAAGTATTTACTTATTTATTATTGTGTCCAATGGGATGGCACACCTATGGCACAAAGTATGTGTGGAGGTCAAAGGTGGCTTTGTGGAGTTGGTCCTCTGCTTCCAATTTGCGTGGGTTCCTCGGACTGAACTCGGGTTGCCAGGCTTGCAGGACAAATCCTTTCATGCAGAGTCGCCTCACTAGCCTTCAGTGACATTTTTAATTCTCACTACAGACGAGTCCATTCTCATTCTCCTGCACACTCTCGACCGGAAGTATTGTGCCCGGTTGGCAGTGGTGACAGATTTAACTACTTTAACTCAAGGAACGTCAGTTCTCTGTAGTGGAATCCCTTAAAACATGCAGCCCACAGCATCCAATCTGGCCATCCCTCAGAACAGCCAGAGAAACCTGATTTGGGTATGAACTTTACCTTCATTAAAGGCTCATGTATTAAAAGTCAGTTGCTAGCTAACAGGCTTTGAGAGACAAACGTGTCATGAGGGTTAGTCCCTTGACCGGTTTACAGCTGGTGGACTATTAGGACGTGGGTCACTGCTGTCCACACCCTTCCCCCTTTCTGCTTCCCAGCTGCCAATCACGTGAGCGGCTTTACTCCACTGTGTCCTTCCATGCCATAGGACTTGGAGCTTGGACCAGAGACTGAAATCACTGACGCCTTGAGCCCAATTCATCTTTCCTCCCTTAGCCAATGTTCTCGGGAATTTTGTCACAATCAGAAGGGTAACTAACACCAGGTCCCCCAAATCAGAACCTCTGGGGATGAAGTCTGGAACTCTGTGTCTCACTAAGCAATTCCACGATGCGCATTAGGAAAACTGAACTAAGACTGTGTAAATCCGGGAGCGACAGATGGATTCCTTTTTCAAAGCATCCAGCTTCTACAGTCTGCCAACCATCCATCCATCCTCACTTAAGATGCTTGCAATGACGCTCTTTCCCACTTCAATAGTCTTCACTCTGAAAGGGGTTGCATGCAAACAAGCTAGCTATCTGGAATAGAAACAGATTTAATCCAGAGAATTCAGTATGTACAAGGTCACTGATGTGTTCACAAAAACAGAGTCTATGCTGAGCTTCCAAGACAGATTTCCAGAATCATAAGGAACTGGCCCAGGACTACAGTGGCTGGTGCCTCTCAAATGTTTGGAAGGTATCCATCCTACACCCTGGTACTGAGGGCGCAGTCATCCCAAGACTTAGATCCCAAAGAAACTCAAGACAAACAGCGATCTGTGTGTGCCTATTTCACATATCAAAACAGATGGTGGCTGCCAGACTCTCCCAGTACGACAAGTACCTCTCAGCACTCCCACCCTAGCCCCCAGCCTAACCCTCTCCAGCCCCACCCCCAGCTTTGCTTCCCTTCCCCCACCTCCTGGTTGCTATAGAACCCAGCCTTTTTGGCCACACTTCTCTTGGTTCTTCTTCCTCTCCTGTTCCCCTTTGTCCCCCTCTCCACCTCCTCTCACAACCTGTTCAGTCTGGACCCTTCCAGATGTCTCTGGCTCTTCTTTCCCTCATACCTACAATTAAAACCTTCTTTTCAACCACCTAGAAGTGATCCTGCCCTCACTTTCACTCAAAGACCAGGTACCTCTACTTCTGGTCCTGTGTCAGCTGTCCAGAGTCCCCGACCCTGTATACATCAGAACCTACTCTATTAAATTCCTTTTAAAGAAGTCACCAGAACCCAGTTCCAGCCTGCCAGCAGCCTCAAGAAGAATGCAGACCCTGTAGGCATTTGCTTGTTAAGCAGTTTTTCTCCATCCATTACTCCCTCTGGGCTTTCTTTTATTTCTCTTCCTACGAAGAAACACTAACTCGGGCTCAAGCGCTATCTGACAGCATCTTCTCGATTGTCTCTCTGATTCTCCTCAGAACGCAGTGTGTCTGCATCTTTACAAACTTCTCCAATAAGTTGTCACTTTCCAATCCCTGTGATTTCCCCTGTTTAAAACAACCGAGCTGATAGAATTAATGTCTCCCTATGCTGGACATTTTTTTTTTTAATCCTATTATTAAAATCTGTCAACACCCAAGCAGCATTTTCTTGGCAGTGAATGAATAGAAGATTTAAACAGAGTTCTTAAGCCACATGGAGTGTGTTTTCTCAGGGGGGAGGGAAGGCAGCGAAGATCTAAGGAAGATGAATGAGAAACAGCAAGAATCTTACATTCTGCAAATGAAACATTGGACACAAATACTGATTGGGAGCTAGTTAGAGTTGAAATACTGACGCTGTTTTTGAAGCAAGAATGAGTTCTCCTGAGAGGGACATGTGTGCACCATGTGAGACAACCCAGACTCCACGCCTGCAGTCACATATTACTTAAGACAACACACAAGAGTGATTTCAAAACGTGGGCGCATGTCACTGAGAGCCCCCCACAGGTTCTGTGGAAGGGGTAGGAGGAAGTAAGGGAAAATCTTTGAAGCAAATGACGCAAGGATTCAGACTAGAGAGCTCAAGCGTGGATCGCACGTGGCTGCCCCTAAGTTCCTTAGCTTACTCCCTCCTGGAAGGAACTATCACGCAGATCTGGTTTTATACTTGTGTTTGACTTTAAAATTCCCACTGGGAATTTAGTTTTCTTTCCTCTTTGGTTTTTCATGCCTTTCAACTCACTCCCTTTCGTAGCCGCAGTGCCTGCTTCTAAGTCAGTCCACACAGGTCTTCTTTCTTTACACACTCACTCTCAGCAAGTGGAAACACACACAGTGAGTTACATTTTCTCTTCTAGCTATGCCGAAGGCAAAAGAGGTACACCCACAGAACCCACCAGCTTATGTGGAAAGTTTACTTTCACTTCTTTTGTACGAGAATTCCACTCCACCCACTACACTTCAAAAGCATGTTATGTTCAAGTTTCTTAAACAGAAAAGTCAACGTAACCAATCATCTCTTTCACTACTGCAAGGCCAGGTGCCTGTACATGGGAAAGCACAGTTCCATCTTCTAGATTAAAGTCCAAGTTCACAGTCACAGGGTTAAGTGTCATGTCTCCCAAGAACAAAGACAAAATTAAACATGAAGACAATTTCAGAAGCAGCAACTGTTGAGTGCTCTTTTGCCCCTCTGGACAGCAGACTGGATGTCTGTCCTTCCCAGGCCAGACTCTACAGGACAGCTGGCTTCCAGGAACAGTGCAAAAATCTGAAGCCTGCTGTGACCCACAACACATACAGTTGGAAATGACACCCCTGCTGGTGGCCCTTTCCTGACCTCGAGTCTCTATCTCCAGCCCACACAGCGGGGGTGGTGGGAAGCCCCCATTCCATGTCCATTTGTCTCGGGAACTCTGAGCCTGAGCTGCATGATAGCTGCTGTGCCTGACAGCTTGACACACACGTGTGACAGGATCAGGCAGGGGTGCTGTAATAGCGAGACCGTTACTCTAAAGAAAGTAAGAGAACCATTAAGAGAAAAGTGAGAAAGCTATTTCCTCACGTTCAGAAGTAAATACTTTCCTCTTTACTGTCTTTAAGCCCTAGCAGTGTCTATCATCTATTACTGTTTTGCCATGTTCACTGCCCCACTTTCCCTCAGTGAAATGGCTTATGGGCATTACCGAGACCAGCCTGCTCATTCTATTTTAAAACATGCCACATAGTTTTTCTAGTAACTGAAAAATGATGCATCGAGCATCAATGTTCGCATCCCACAGAGTCCATCGCTGCCAGCTGCTGGACGCTCACTCATAGCCCTGCTCTGCCCTGCCTTCCTATGCTTGCTCTCCCCTCTCAGCGCGCTCCCATTTCACCCCTAAGTCCCCCACCCAGAGGCAAGCCGCAGCCCAGTCCACGCGATCTGATGCCAAGTGCTGGAGCCAGGCCGAGGCCACATCATTCCATTCCCAGCTGAAAACCCCATCAGTATCTGTGCAGCTCTCCAGGGTGGATGCTGTCAAGGGCTGGGTGGACAGTGTCTTTCATCACAGCCAAAGACTAAGACGTGAGTGTCAGAGACCAAGATTAAAGAAGCCTCTCAAAACAGAGAAAAACAGGGGGCTCTTCAAAAAAAGAAACTGAGGCAAGGTGGTCCACGGAGGCACGTGAGAGCAATGTTCGAGCAGAGGTCACAGCCAGACCCCAGTATCACAGCATAAGCCTCAACAGTGGGGCCAAGAGCTTGAGATTAGCAGGGCCACATCCGCTACTTTCCCTCAGCCTTGCTTCCTCAAACAGAAGAGGACCCGGTTCTAATTCACTGGGCAGAAGTTGTGAAAATATTCTGAAAATATCAAAAAATAGGCATTAAAGTGAAGAGCTTGTAAGGGTGGGCCTGTTTTGATCTGCCCAGTTTTAACGGATGACAGGGAGCAGAGGTGGGAGTGAATTCTCCTACAACCACAGCAAGATTTCCTTCTCTTCACCTTATGAGATTCACTTCCTGCTGTCTCAGTCACAAGTCCTATCTATGCTCGTTACGTCACAGGTGCAACCTGGAAGAGTGTGACCTGACCTGACAAAAGGGGCCTTTGTTTGACCTTTCCGGAAGAGGCAGATAACCTCTCATCTAACACTGAGTGCTACAGTGTCTAGGGCCCTGTCCCCACAAAAGGGACACAAAGACAAAAGTACCCAGAGCCCAGAGCACGAGGATCAACAGTAACCATCACCACAGCTTTTGCCGCCAAGTCCATGGCTCACACCACATTTCCTCAGCCTCTTACAGCAACTTGGGTTACAGTGCAGGTCACAGTACAACAACTGTGTACAAGCCTCAGCCGCCTCAAGAGGGAGGGAGCAGGGGGCTAAGGGAAGAGGGGTATTCCTCACCTTATAACCTCAGTCCAACAGCAGCAGTAAGGACAAGCCCTCAGATCATGCTAAGCATCCAGAACTAGGGCTAAGTAAACGACAGACAGCGAGCCACAGAAAACACCTTAGTCCAGAAAGCAGTGTTGGTCTGCATGCAATCTCAGAGCCACGCCAGCCATCCCTAACTCAGAAGCCCCAGGCTCACCAGGCCTGACCTCACCTTCCTGTACTTCAGTGTCTGAGGACCACTGCCTCAGAGAAAAGCTCAGTGGGGAACCAATTAATAAGTGAGAATGGGTAAGACTAGGGCAGCAGCTGTGTTAAGAAGGCATTAAAAGCATCCCTCACTTTTCCTCCACGGCACACTCCTAGGGCTATAGCATAAAGCTGTCGCTGTCTCTTCTTATGGCAACCATGTTATAATGGAAGAGTGGCATGCTAGCCAACAGCAACAAATAAATAACGGCAATGACTATGCTGCACAAAGGCTGGGGCACAGCTGAAAATCATACTCAACCTATGACCCTGGGGTTTTATGGCAGAAGCAACCTTAAGAGATCACAGAAGTAAATCTCTTCTTCTCCAGGCCAGGAAATGCAAACCCGAAAGCTCTGGCCCAAAAGTCAGGGATCTAGTTAATGAGCAGAGCTGAAAACCAAGCCCCAGACTCATACCCAGCAATCCAAGGCACTAGTGGGAAACTGAACTTCTTCACAAAATCTCCTCAGACAAGAAAGGGTATGCCTGTGAGTTCAAGGCCAGCCCGGTCTACAAAGTGAGTCCAGGACAAACAAGGCAACCCAGAGAAACCCTGTCTTGAAAAACAGAAAGAAAGAAAGAAAGAAAGAAAGAAAGAAAGAAAGAAAGAAAGAAAGGAAGGAAGAAAGAAAAGAGAGAGAGAGAGAGAAAGAAAGAGAGAAAGAGAAAAAGACAGACAGACAGAAAGGGTATGCTTGGTCACTACCACTGGGCTACATGCCCAAGCCCTTTAAAGTCTGCCCGCAGACTTTCCTCTATAATCCTATCAATAGAAATTAGTGAACATATGAAAATTCAACTCTGACACTGGAAGCCAGTTAGGAGCAAGTGGCCTCCTTTTTGAGAGTTTCTCAGGAGTGCACCCATTTAAGCACCAGCCAAAGGACGATAGCCATCAGTGCACGCATATGCCAACACTGCAGTTCTTCCTCAGAGACTTCCCTTTTGTCTTACCTCAGGTCTGAGCTTCATAGAGTTGTTTCCTCTACCAGCCACGTCCAACCCTTCCTTTGACACCGAAACGGGACCATGATCAAAAGCTATATAATCAAGTCACAAAACTAAAATCAAGTTGCAAAAGAGAATCGTATTATGCTTTAAGTAAGTTTATGTTTTGTGGCTGGGCTACATTCATAGCTACTCTTGGTCATGCACAGCCTGTTAGCCTCAGGATGGACGTGCCTGAAGGAAGAACTATTCTCTTTCAAATGTTAAAGTCCGTTATGCTTGTCACCCATCCCATGCCATTCTTAAGCAACTGTTCCCCCTCGCTAAGAGCTTTCAGTAAGCTGAGAATAAGGCTTACATTTTATAGAAAATAAATACCTCATGCCACAGACTGCAAGGGGCCAGACAGTACGAAACTCCTCAATTTAACCAATACTTTAGCATAAGCCAGGCAGTTGGTAGCCACAGGGTTTGTCAGTGCCTGACAGAATGTTTGATAATCATATTCATAGCCAAAGTTCAGGTCACATCTTAACATAGCATGCTACTGGCACAAAAGTTGAAACTATAGGCAGCCCTGCAATCTAAGTGGTTTTTAGTACTGAGAGCAACAGAGCAGAAGTGTCACAAGATGAACAGAGCCACATGATGAACAGCTATATGACAGGTCAGAGTGGACTGGGGGAACCCACATGCTGGTGGGAAGAAGCAGGCATCTCCCCTACTTCCACTAGAAAGGTAAATCAAGGTAGGGCCTGAAGCACACCCAGTGTTCAAAGTTGGAGTGAGGACTGTGGTATAGAAGAGCATGGGAACGGCCACATTCTGGGCAGACTGCCATTTACTCACTCAGCCTAAGAAACATCTACTACAGCACCAGGCTACAAAATACTAGGTGCCAGTGGGCCCTGGCTCTTGCAGAACTCCCTCTGACTAGCAGCAACTAAGAGGAGCACTGGGCAGAGTAAGCAGCAGGGGGCTGGGAGGGCAGACTTCCAGGAAGAGGCCCTGAGTGGGCTGCCTGATATGCAGAGGGCTGGCCGTGGCCTCCTTCACTTCCAGCCTGGGTGTGGTTCCCGGGGAATTAAACCTACAACTCCCCCGACACACCTGCCTTGGAAGAAAGCAATGGCACTAAGATGTCCCCTCACACTCATACCTAATGAAAGCTGGTTCTCCATCCCCACTTATGAACTTAGAAAGTTTCAACTAAAAGAGCATAAAACAGGAACTCAAAACCCACAAAGCAGGCTTTCAAAGATGGGAAGGTCCCAGTTCATGAAGGGCAGCTGAGGTTCTCACTTCACTCCACACCTCTCCTTAGCTCTTCCACTTCTGCCCTGCAGACGCAGATGTCACCTCTCACTGTTGAAAAGCTCACGCTCAATGGCCTTCTTTGTGCCTGAAGAAACCAGACCTACCACTGTGCGTGGGACTTTACTCTCCACTACACTACTCTAAAATGAAATCCCTGGAGAAGAACACATTCTAAACAGCAAGAGCTATTTAGCAGACATGTGGGCTAGGGAATCTCTCTGTTGTTCCCCATACTATTGAAAGACCACAAATCAAACAGGTTTCTACTTCAATAACAAAATATTTTAAAATGATCATCAACAACAAACACACAATCAATAATGCTTAAAGACATGCTAGGTAAAATAAGCCAGTCCCAAAAGCACACGTCTGTGTGAGTCCACCCCCACGAGGTCCTTAGAAGAGTCAAATCGCAGAGACAGAAGGATGGTGGTTGCCAGAGGCCGACAGCACAGAGAATGGGGGAGTAGCTGGGCTGCATGGTTGCTTTAATTGCTGTTGTTTTGAGACAGGCTCCCTAAGTAGCCCAGGCTGCCTTAGCCTGGACCTGAACAGGCCTTAGGCTCTGAGGTGCCAGGATTACAGATGAAGTGTCACCACATTGTGCAGTCATTATTGTGTAATGGGCACAGAATTTTAGCTTTGCAAGATAGAAACAATTCTAGAAAGGGACGGTAACGTAGATGTCTAACAAACAGTCTAGTCATCGATACCAAACTATACACTTAAAGTGGTTCGAATGGTACATTGATAGTCTAGACATTTTACAACTAGAAATAAAGAGCAGCCTTAACAGATACCTCTTATCTAAACTAGAAGATAACCATATACTCAACAGTATGGCAGAACACTGACTTGCTTAGCATATGTGCAACATAAGTAAAAAAAGAAAAAGTGAGGGGCTTGTAAAGGTGCTTGGGGCAAGCAAGGCCTGAGGCCATGTGTTTGATCCCTGAACCCCACATGGTAGAGTGAGAGAAGCTGCCCTCTGACCTCCACATATATGCCATGGCACATACACATAGATAAAACAAACAAACTTTTTGTTTTGTTTCGTTTTTCGAGAAAGGGTTTCTCTGTGTAGCCTTGGGCTCACTTTGTAGACCAGGCTGGCCTCGAACTCACATCAATCCGCCTGCCTCTGCTAGGATTAAAGGCGTGAGCCACCACACCAGGCCCAAATAAACATTTTTTTAAAGATACAAAATAAGAGACTGGTTTCCATATATAAGGCAAGCATGTATCTGAAAGTGCCCTGTCTGTTAGATCAATGCCTAGAAAGTTCCCTAGAGAAGCAGCTACAATTCAACGTGTCCAAAGCACACGTCATCTGACCGTGTTATTACCACCCCACTCCTCCAAAGACTACAAGGCGAGCCTACACGGGGAGGACCTGTCCTCATCATAGGAGCCGAGGATCACAGATCTAGGAAGTGGCTTGGGTTGATACACTGCCAACCTGTGGGTAGCATTGCTCCCTAGCATGGAGTCGCCATGACCACCCCTCCCTAGATTACACATTCAAAGGCCTGGGTGCCTAGGGTGGGCTGCAAGCCTCCTATCCTTCCCCATAAAACAGACATGCTGAACACCTGCTTTGTGGGACGTGAAGAATGGTTTAACAGCCAGATCCAGAGGTCCCAACTGAAAAGCGGAAGCTACAAGGGCTTAGGACAGGGTACTCACTTCTTATTAACTCCCTCAAGGCAAAACAACGCCTCAGATTTCACTGTCAACCCACTACAGTCAAGAGTCACTGGCACACCTATGAACCTGTCCCTTAACAGAGCTGCTCCAAGCTGAAACCCTGTCAGGGGGAAAGAGGGGCCTAAAGAGCTCACAGCTGGCCTGTCCTAGTCTCCCATGAGGGTGTTATTCAAATTTTCCCTCAAGTCCCCTGGGCCTTCCCAATTTGCTACTTACCGTATGCAACAGATATTTAAAGGCTAGGTATCTATTTTTAAAATGCATGAAATCTGAGCTTTCAACCTGAGCTTATTTTTAATGCATATTTAAGTCACTCTTAATGCAAATCTTGGATTGTAAAATTGGCCTGAGAAAGGTGGTGCTTACTCAAACACTCTAGCACACCCTACTCCCAAAGCTAGGCCAGATGAAGAAGCAGACTAGCTCCCTGAGCTCACACAGGTCCTGGCTGCAGGTTCTCATGAGAATTTCAGCCAAGTGTTTCCCCTGACCTGACCACAGCCAGTAGCATTCACCCAGCATGAAGGTCAGGGCTTCTCCCTGGTAGTTTTTGCTTTCAAGTGTAGAAATGTGTAAATTCCCTGGGGGTGGGGAGTGGGGGGCTAGCTAACTTCCTTATTTCTCTAAAGCATCCACAAGTTTCTGACCTGCCCACAGCGCACACTTGAAGTGCTTGTAAGAGTTCCCAGGGTTTGAAAGGACAACACGCCTTTGTCATCAGATCTCACTTCAAGCCTGATATGCAGTTCAATATACATGGGCCGTAGCCATTTACCCTCCTGCCTTCCGGCCCCGTTTTCGTTCATCCCAGTCTCTAAAACTTGCTAAATTCACAGTACTAAATGCCTATACCTGCTTCCAGGCTACATTTGCCCGTGGTTCCCTTTTATTTCTTCTATTGATATTGGTTATAAAGTCTAAGTAAAGCCTCTCAGTACCTGCACAGGGTAAAATGAACAGAACTACCCATTGGGATTCGAGTGGCATTTTGATGTCCTTAACAGAAAATAGAAGCACACTATGCCACTAGGTCATTTTTGGCAGCTTCTATTGAAGGCGGAACTCCGGCAAGAAACCCAGAGAACACTTTGCAGCACATGACATCAGACCGTTGCCATCCAGTTGTCAAAGCTCAGACTTCTACCATTACTTTCTCATTCACCTTTGACCTTCCATTTTCCCAAGGCAAGCGTATGCAGTCGACCACCACCCAAACAGGTCATCGGCATGTGCACTCTGCCCGCTGAGAAAGTGGGGAGAAAAAGGATGCAAGCACAGACTACAGGCCGCTCGTGGGAGACAGAGAGCTGCTTGTGCGTGGTGCTGCACGCCTGTAACCACAGCACTCCAGAGGCCGAAGCAGGGGGATCACTCGCTCCGTGCCTGAGACTTGCCGGGCCTTCATGTTACACTCCAGGACAGCCTGAGCTACAGAACAAAAAAACTTGGCTCAAAACAATCAAAGCCAAAGAAAAGGATAAGCCATGTTTTAAAAAATATAGAAATAGAGCCAAGTAAACCAGAGAGTAAGGTCCCTCACTACTCCCATGGTCCCCAGACTCTGAGAAGGCTGACGTATGGTGAGGGTACCCCCCAGGGACCCTGGAAAGATGTCCTGAGACCAAGACAGAGCTACTGACTCCCTACAGACAAGTTAACTACAAAAGTCCGCCACGGTCTCTTTGAAACTGCTGTATACCTTCTAGTTCTCATTAACTTAGCCACTGTTTCCTGTCTGCGCGCGAGAGTCATTCTCCAGCATCCCTCCCCTGCAGCATCATGCAGGTTCTACCCCACACCCATTTGCTCTTCAGGATGACAGAACAGAAGCAAAGCAGCAATCATAAAGATGGTGCTTTAGTGTGCTTTCAAACTTGGCCATTCCACGAACAGTTCCTCAGCTAACCATGTCTGCTCGTTTTCACAGAGTCCCACACTGGGCCCCGCCTTTCCCGTGCTGTATCTTCTCTGTATATCTACCCTTGATGTGCGTATTACCACTGGTTCCCACTGCATTCTATTATGCCCGGACACTGTCTTCTGAGCCTCCTCTCCAAATTGCTCAGTGCCACAGCCGTGGGGCTGGCCTCCGTGGTGCCGGGGGAGCCTTGCAGAGGCCAGCCCTGGCTAGCCCTGACCCCATCTGTCCACTGGAGTGCATGAAAGCCCCACACACTCGCACCTCTTTTCTCCAGGTCTCCATTCTCACAAAAAGCAAGGCAGAAATTGTCTGTCCCACCAAAGGTCATTAGATTTATGGGCTGTAAAATGTTTGCTCACAATAAAATCAGAAAACTAATACACAAATCACATGGAGGGCACCCCACCCACACTGGACAAATTTTCAAGCCACAGAGAACACTTATAAATATAATAAAAGGAGGTGACCACACGGCTAGTTAGGAAAGGAGCTTTAGGAAATTAAGTAACTCTGCTGGGTCAACACAGGAACTAACCAAACTAGGCTTTTCTACTTCTGGCCAACAGTTTGAGAACGCAGGAGGACTGCACCAACACACAGTACACGCACACGGAGACTGCACCAACACACAGTACACGCACACGGAGACTGCACCAACACACAGTATACACACATGGCTGGTCATGACTTAAAACCTTCAGAATATGTCTCCCACTGCTGCTGTACTTTCATGAGCCTTGTAGGAACTAAGCCACAGATGAAACAACGGGCCCCTAGTCTAAATGCTAAAAGTGCTAATGACACTTAACAGGTGGCCTCTGTCCCACTCAATACTGTATTCGGCACCGTGTCCTAGGCTGGGTAAGCTTACAGAGGTGGGGAGTGAGAAGTACAGCCATGTCAGTGTCCCTAGGAAGCCTCCCATGGCCTTAGAAGGAACCTGTGGGAAGAGGTGGCAAGAGGAGGTGTTTGTGTGTGGAAGAGGCAGGAAAGCCTCCATGTTTAGCACAGGGAATAATCTCTCAGCACAGGAAACATCCTCATGGCACAGGAAGTAATTCCCAACACAGGGATAACATGTTCAACAAAGGAAATAACCTACTTCCACCAGCTTAATTTTAATAAAAAATGCAAATTAAAAGAAGCATACAGTGCCTAACTAGACCTTTTAGATTGAATTTTTTATAAGAGATTTTTGATTGATTGATTATGTATGCAATTGCTCTGTCTTCATGTATACCTGTACACCAGAAGTGGGCACCAGATCTCATTATAGATGGCTGTGAGCCACCATGTGGTTGCTAGGAATTGAACTCAGGACCTCTGGAAGAGCAGTCAGTGCTCTTAACCTCTGAGCCATCTCTCCAGCCCTAGATTGAATTTTTTTAAAAAATAGACCAAAAAAAAAAAAAAAATCCTACTCTACTAGCCAGTGTGGGGAAGATGGTGGGGAGACTAATGACCAAGGCATAGGCAGGGCAGTGCACACGGAAACAGTTTTTGTGGGGGCATTTGACAAGATGCTGCGCGTCAGTCTAGTGATCGCAATCCCAGCCTCCTAGAGATGTATGGCCTCCCAAATATGTAGGGCGGAGCTTCTCTTTCTCCTTTCAGATCAGTCTCTGTACAGTCAGGGGTGGGACTCAGTGGTACAGCATCTGTGGGGCAGGAATAAAGCTCTGGCACCAAAACATAAAATCTAAGAAAACAAGAAAAATCAAATAAAGCTCATATATAAAGAATTCAATTTTAAGCTGGGAGGTGGTGGCACATGCCTTTAATCCCAGCACTCAGGAGACAAAGTAAGGTGGATCTCTGTGAGCTCAAGGCCAGCCTAGTCTACAGCGTGAGTTCTAGGATAGCCAAAGCTACACCAAGAAAATCTGTCTCAAATAAGTAAGATTTTATATTATACTGCATTCATATAAAGAACTACAAAGTAGTTGTAAAAGATGATATAATAATATATGGGCCTGGAAAGATGGCTACAGCATACTAACGTTAAAAAGTAGCTTACAAGATTCTATAGAATCCATTTAAAAACATGAAGTAGAGGCATGAAAGCATGGCTCTGTGGTAGACCATATGTTTAATGTACTTGAAGTCCTGAGTTTAATCCCCAACAGGGAAAAACATACCACAGAGAGAAAGAAAGTATAGCATATTGCATTAATACAAAGCGACTCTGGCAGGAAACATTAAAACCTTATGGTATATGCATCATCAACAACAAAAAACACTTAACCCGATTTTTTAAATGCCAAAGGATGTTCCAAATAACACGCACAAATGGCCAAGAAACACATGAAGAGAAGTTCAAAATAACTAATCAGGAAAAAATGTGACTCAAACTGGGCATGGTGGCACACCTCTGTAAGTCCCAACACTTGGGAGATGGAATAAAAAAAAAAATCTGAAATTCGAGGCCAGACTCGGCTTTGTGTAAAGTCTAAGGCCAGCCTGTGCTACAAAGAGTCCTTCAAACAAGAAAGGGAGGGGACTAAGAGCATATGCTGCTCTTGCAGAGGACCTGGGTCTGGTTCTGAACGCCCATATAAGATGGCTCAAAACTGCCTATAACTCCAGTTCCAGGGGATTTGACAGCCTCTTCTGGCCTCTGAGGCACATGGTGCCCAAACATACACTCAGGCCCACATACATACACATAAAATAATGAGATAAATACCTAAACAACAAAAGAAACCCCTAGGCTCCGAGTGCAGCTCACTTGCCAAGCACTGGCTTTGATTTTTCATACCAACCACTGCAAAAACACATAAATAAAGCTATTTTTATTAAGAATTCAGACATGAGAGGGCAAGGTGGCTCAATGGGTAAAGGGTCTTGCTGCCAAGTTGGCAGCCTGAGTTTAGCCCTCAGACACATGCAGTGACTGCAAGTTGTCCTCTGACCTCCACATGGGTGCCATGGCACACATGCCCCTAAACAGACACCAAAAAAAGTCAGTAAAAGCTTTTTAAAACCTCAGTGGTCATCTGTGTATTTTACGACAGTGCTCATTTTATTTATATTTTAGTGTTTTCTAAAACTTAACTGCTAAGCATGCTTGGGTGAGCACTAACTTCAGAATCTCATTACAAAGCAAGGTCACGGAGCTGAGACGAGAAGACTGTATAAGCTCAGGGCCAACTTGAACTATACAACAAGACTCACTTTCAAAATGGAAACCCAAAGCAAGGGCAACAGCCGTGCTACCCACCTCAATAGAGCCTAGCTCCCAGTCTTAGGGGAACGGTAAAACAAGAGAACATTGGTCAAGTTTTAAAGAATGAGAAGAAACAAGGACTCAGTAATTACCTATTAAATCCTATGGAGCCAGGCAAGCTGGTGCACACCTATAATCCCAGCCACTTGGGAATCAGAGACAAAAGGACAGCCTAAGAATCTGGGGCCTTCCAGAGATTCACAATAAACCAAACCAAACACACAAAACAACAACAAAACTACTATGATTGTAACCTTTATACGAAAAGAAAAGAAAAAAAAAAACAAAACTATTTCCATTTTAGAAAATTAAACAGGGCCTTCCGCTAATACCACCATACATTCTTGGCTGGTTTCTCATCACCTGAAAAACAATTCTCTTCAGCTGAGACACATGCCAAATAAAAAGCAACTGAGGTCCCAGAGGAGCGCAGCAGGTCACTCATGAAAGCCTCTGCAAGAGTCAGGAGCACTGGGAGTCCTGTAAGCCTTCCAACAGCCTCCAGAAAAGGGACCATAAATCTCAATTTGCAGGAGGAGATCAAAGCTTGCAGATACGCAGCCAAGGGCATCCAGGGCAAGAGGCTAAGCGAGAACTCAAACCAAAGTTAAATGAAACCAAAGGCCGTGCCACGTAGTATCTGGGGAAAATGGTATCCCAAAAAACGGCTGCTTAAAGAAATCAACTTAAAATCCCTAACAGTGGAGGTGACAGAAATGGGGTCTCAAGTGCAGCTCAGTGTACAGCACTTGCCTAGCATGCACGGGGACCTGAGTTCGATTCCCCACAGTGCAGCAGGCAGGGAAAGAACACAACCAGCTACAGAGTCAGACAGAGACTTGATCGGTTACCTTAAAACAGATTATGAGAATAAGCATTTCACATTCAATAAACTGTTATCATCTGACGATGCTGTAAGTCTTCTCGGGAACAAAGAGTAAATGAAGACAGAGTTTTTACCGTAATTCTTGTCAGAACTGGGAGCTTTGTGCCGTATGACAGTCAGACGGAGGTGACATTTTGCTAAGATGCCTAAGGACACATTGGTTTCACAAGGGTGTCCCTGAATTCCTCATGATGTTTAGACCACCTGCTCTGGAAGCATCACATCACCACTGTCATGTTCTCCTTCTGGAGTCTGGCCATGGTTCAGATGGGGGCAGAGGAACTGGAGCTGAGGTTAAGTAGGAAGACACTGTTGCATGGAGACCAATATTGCCAAGAGTTACATGTATCTTTAAATATCTTCGCAGTATGGCAATGTGTGCAGCACTACACATCCCTGAAACAGAACTAGTAGACTCAGCAGGGAATGAGAATACGAGCCTGCTTCCAGAACACCTTGCCTGCCCCAGGACGAAACAGCCAGCTAACCTTCTCCACTCTAGCTCAAGCTGAGCATCCTCATGTGATAAAGATCTTTGGGTTGTCTTTTCAAAACTACCAAGAACAGAAATCATAAATGGAAGCTACTATCCTACTCAGCACAGGCCCTGGGCCAAAGCAAACAAACTTATCATAGGCCAGGCCTCCCAGCTTTCTTTAGGCAATATGCAAAGGTGCTCCGGAAAGACAAACATCAGTTTCTTTCCCCTCAGGCTAACACTGACATCAGACCAACAAAACATCCAGCCTGCTAGTGACCCAGCCAGGTTAGGCCAGTTTCCTGACCACTACTCACCCTGCCCCTGGAATCTAGTACTTTCCTTTGTCCATCACCAATCCCTATGATTCTATGATATCCAAACCCATCTGGCGCCCAAAGTGGGGCCCGATGGATTCCACAGTCCCTAATGGTATGAGGGAAGATTCAGAATTCGAAGGTACAGAAATGCTGTTTCAGGGTATCAGCAAAGTCTCTACTGCCGTTGCAAAACTCTTTCCTGCCTTATACTTAGAGGGGATTCTCTGTTTTTTCGTTGTCCTTTTATTACAATATTTCATGCTTAGAAGGATTAGAAGAAAGGCTAATGACATAGAAAAGCCAGTAAATTCTATCCTTTTGGAAAAGATTACAGATTTGACTGGACAAATGGAAAGGCTGAGGAAAGAAAATGAAGGGATGGGAAAGCGAATAGAATTTTTGGTAATTGGGAGCGATGAAGGACAGAAAATAGAGAGACCGAAGCCTACACAAACCAGTAGAAGAAAAAGAAAACCAGCTGAAGATGAAAAAGGGCCCAGGTGGGTCAAATCAACACCTGTGACCATGGCAACAGCCTGCATGCCTAGAATAACTAGGTCCATCAGATGTCCCGGAACTCGGAGCCACCTGCCTCTGTCTCCCAAGAGTTGTGATTAAAGGTGCACACCACCACACTTGGCCTAAAAGGTGAAGGCGAAGGCAGACTTCCTGATGTCAAGAACAGCCTGGAGAAGGCCCAGGGATGAGGGATGAGGCAGCAGAAATGATCTTAGAGCAGAGATTTCAGATCCATTCAAAGCTGAGCAATTAGGCCTTACTTGTTAAAAAACAAAAACAAAAAACTAGAGCGTTAAGATGTCCCATCAGATCCCCTTTTAACTAAGGAAAATACACATACACACTCACCACCTTCCTTCTCCTCCTGCCTTCATGATAGCCTTTGCCAAGGTTCCTTATAATCTTGTCTGTATAATACCAAAAACAATGGAAGAGGGGGGCCTATGCACTCCTTCAACATTTTTAAGTTAACATTCTAAACTCCATTGTCCTTGTCTTTATTGTTGCAATGAATGTATTTCCTGTAGCACTGTACATTCTGAGTTGTAAGTCAAACTGTTCCTCACTCAGTGCATTCACTGTGGAGGGAAAGCCACGGCCACTTCCCATACAGCGTCTATTCAGAGAAATAAACGGAAGAGCTCAGTAAGAGCCAGGAACGGTGCCTAACTGCCTCTCTTTGACTTCATCTTTCCAATGACTTTCCACACAGTCCTCCATACTATCATTTCTATGGTAGAAGTCTACCCTATCCTATTTCTCTGCAATAAGGATCTGCAAATGGATGAAATCTGAGGTGTAATACCATCAAAGTCAGTCAAGATGTGGTTGGATACGTGCACTGTGGTGAAACAGGTGGTACATGTCCTAGTTTGGTCATTCTCAGTAGAAACTGATTAATGGCTGGAATGACATTAGATTTAGAACTCTACTGTTCTGTCTAGTTCTTACAGATGTGACCTAGGCAGATGAAAATGGGAAAGGATATTTCCTTCAAGTAAAATGCATTCACGGGTTTTAAAAATCAGCTGACCATGCAATTAAGCCACTTTCTGTGTTCTTGAAAGCCAAGAACAAAAAACTTATTTGCAAAGCGCTACTTTCCCAGATCATTAAGAGTCACTCACGTTCTTGGCAGCTGCAAAGTATTACACTTCTGCACTTGTGCCCTGGCCATTAGCGGCGAGCTAAAAGTGTGCGCCCTTGGAAGAGGGTCATCCTGGAAAAGGAGGTGGGGAGCAACCAGCATGCCTGTAGGCCATAGACATCTCAACAAGGTCAACAGGACTAAGAGCACCCACGGTCTAGGTGTCAGCCACGGATTCCCCTAAATGACAGATGCCTGGGTGTCCCCTCAAGGCTTCAAATATCTGCAGTGGTACAGCCTCCAGCTTGAAGGCCACAGCTCTAAGTCACCAGAATAACAGACCTTGAGTTCAAAAGCAAATAGAAATGACAGAGATGGAGGAGGAGGAAGCCTCTCTTAAATTATCCAACTCTAATAGAAAGCAATTGTTCTGCATACATACTGTCCAGTGGTAACGCACACGCTTACCGTGGAAGCCCTGGGTTCCATCACCAGCACCACAAAAACCAATGAGTAAGTGAAAATGTTTTCATCCCATTTCATTTCACAAGCTGAGCTTTAACTGGGCCTTCTATGAAATCAACACTGTATTCCCTTTCCTGACAGATCATATTCCAAGAACCAAGATCAAAATAAAGGCACCGTAAGTGGCTGCCGTTCTACTACAAAAGCTACTGCAAAGCTATGAGTTTCCAACGGTGACAGCCCATGGCTGCTTCAGTACTGCTTCCTAGGGGATTCTGAGGAGTGGGTGAGAGTTGGAACCCACTAAACTGATCAATACTCGAGCATAAAACCTACTTTCTATTGTGGTAGGGTGATACACTATTCTAATTTTTAGCCTCATCCAGGTTAACTGGTTTTATTTCTTTTTTCCCCACCCTCTCCTCCCTCCTCTTCTCCCCTCCTGCACTGGGGGTTAAAGCCATAAGCAAGCACACTAAACTACACCCAAAGCCCAGGACATTTTAACAAAAAGCATCAGAGATTGTATCAAATGTTGTAGGAATCTATGCCATCTTTTTAGACTTTAAAAAAAAAAAAAAAAAGCAAAACATTATTTACACATCACAATTCAAGCAAACCTTCAAAAATATCATAATAACCAATCTTATCAGTGGGCGATATGGTGTACAATTACAAAGCATGTTATGGGAAGATACATATAAGGATATCACCCAGCACAGCAGCATCTCATTAAGTGACGGAAGTGAAGTCATAGGCTACATCTTCACACCAAGAGTCTAGATGACATGGTTTGATGGTTCTTATGCCTTTATTTTGTTTCGTACTTTCTTTTAGAAAGTCAAGACTCACAGCGCAGAAAACAGTCCAAACACAGCAAGCACATGCAGTGAAAGATTCTGAGAAGCACCAAGCAACAAAAGAGGTAAAAACCATCTTCAATTAGTTTCCCCATTCGCCGCTACTGACAGCACTGGGACCCAGCCCCTTCCTCTTCCTCTTCCCTTTCAGTTGCCATGAGGGATCAGCCTCCTCGTCTACGATGTGCTCCTGCCATGATATGCGCCCTTGTCACACTAACTCCTCCAGAACTGTGAGCTCTGTTAGTGCTCACTCAGGTGTGTTTCTGCAATGGGAAGGTAACACATCCGCTCTCTTACACACTTGCTATAAAGGGTTCAAAGACACTGAATACCCACATTTGCACAGGCTGTTTTCTGGTCTTGATAAGTGAAGAACACTTTGGCTCAATATAAAATCCTTGGTACACCCCTGTGCCTCGCTCTGTATGTCACTTCGAGAAATATGATGACGATCTAATTCTCTTGCCCTTAAAAAACACTCAATTTTTTACAGGAGTCTTTTGAGAAGGCATTTTTTTCTCATCTGTGAACGCTCATATTTTACAGAACTATATTTCAGAAGTGATAATCTTCCCAAGATTTGGTGGGTTCTTCTAAAAGTATATTACTGGACTTGCAGAACATTTTTTGGCATTAGTGCCACCCCACTCTTTCCTCTCTCTCTCCTTCAAGTCTGCTAATATGTAAATTGTTCTCCTCTGTCTTCTACTTTAACAAAATTCTGATTTTTGCTTTTGACTTCATGGAAAGGTTTTAATGTCACAGGAAATAAGTCAAGCTCCCAAAATCTACAACCACATCCCCGTGCTCGACCCTCTGCTGTGCCCAAGCACTCTTCATGCAATGAACTCTGGGTCCGCCCCGGATTTCCAGCAAGTCCCCAGCTCCTCTCAAGCCCCGTTTAATGAGAACTTCTCTGTGCTTACATGACGTCACCTCCCATTTTCTGAATCTAGAGTGCACCTCTACAGAAGGTAAGAATGCAAACAGAATCACAACAATTTTCTTTTCCCCTTCAGTCTGTGTTAAGAGGTAAATCGCTTTCCCTTAAAAGGCATATCTAAGTCCTGAGGCCAGTATCTCAGAGGGTGACTATTTCAAGATGGGCTCTTGAAGGCTGGTCACTCTGGAAAAACAAGTTGGGGTTCAGGTGCAGGCACCCACCTGCACGGCAAATGAGACCCTGTAAAAAAGCCAAGCACTCTACCCCTCAGGTAGCCTACGTTTCACTAAATATGAAGGCGGCTCTTGGTGAAGCAAGTCTCAAAACCTACTTAAGAGAAGTATAGTATTCTGCTGGTTCTGTAGATTAAGTGGAGAAAAAAATCATTTATAAGAAAAATCTAAATTAAAACCCAGTCTAACCAATGAACAAAATAATTGCAACTCGAACAGACTGAGATTCCTTTTGCTGAGAAAAAAAGACACCTAGTGTTTTACGATGGTTAAAAGCAACGGTTTTATTATATGTTGAAGAAATCAGAATAGTGAGCTTTTAAATTGCCTTAGCTACGATTTTTATGTAAAGTAACCCCATTTTCCTGATCCTTAGTCATTTTAAAAGCAAAGTCACAACCAGAATCGTAGTACAGTCTCACAATAAGGCTACCAGGAAAGACAGTAAGCAGCCTTGTTTTGCCTGAAGTGATGGGAAACCATTTGCCCCAGTCACATCTCTAGCAGGCTTCAGGGCCCCATCCGGTGTCTTAACTAGCTTCAGGCACAAAATAGAATCAAACAAATCAATTTACGGTATACCCAGTACTTCTTCCTAATCATGGATACCTCCATCCATCCAATTTTATTTCCATCCAACATGTTTTCCAAAGCCATGGTGCTTTAAAGAGAAGTCATTACAAATAACTACTAATTGGAAAATGAGAGTAACTCATAGGCAACCTACTCGTTTTGCTTAGTTTTTCATTGTATTTTTTCATGCATGCTGTGTGTGGGGGCGCATGCGTGTGAATGTATACAGAGGCCCCCAAGGTCCACTCTGAGTATCTTCCTCGGTCACTTGACATTATAGTTCCTGAGGCACAGTCTCAAGCAGAGCCCACCAGTTCCAGCTAGTCGAGCTGGCTTGTACAGGCATTGCCTCTCGGCATGGATTCCAGGTAGCTCCCGTGCACATCCAGCCTTTATGTGGGGTTCTGGAGGTCTGCACCCCAGTCCTCAGGCTCCCAGGCAGGCCCCTCATCCACTGAGCCATCTCCCCAGGCCCTTGCTTCATCTTAATACTCACTTTACGCAGCGTAAATTTAGCCTTCTTCTACTCAAACTGGTACTCCTGTCCTGGTTTACAGGCAATTTTAAAACTATGCTGTGACCCAGAGACAAGAAAGAAGAGGCAAATCTCTGAACGTTGAGTAAGAAAGAACATGAATTAAGCAAGAAGTTACAGCAACAAGTGCAGTGAGCATGCACCTGCCAAGTGCTAAGGTTCTTAAGAAGCTTCTTGAATGAGCAAAGGCTCTCCCAGCTCCAGGGAGAAGCTGCAACTCCACGTCTCTTGTTTTCCTGCACGCTTTACTTTATATTAAGATTAGCCTCCAGGCATCTAAGTTTTGCATGTAAAAATAGATCTCAAGTATTTGGGTCAACAAAAATAAACATGGTCAGGAAAAGCAAGAATCAAGGAAAAAAACTGCCCAGCAAAATGAAACTTCTTTCTAGAAAGCCCCCATCTAGGAATAGGGAAAAGGAATGGACTGTCGGCTGTCCTCTTAAAGAAAGGTATAGATTTTCCAGGAAACCATCAGATGCACAGCACTTCTGAAGTAGGCTTTAAAAAGCACGCTATGACACCAGAAGTTGGTGGACTTGCCAGAGCCATCTAAACTATCCCCTGCCAGCTGCTGTCACTAACATTGACCTCCAGAGGTGGACTCAGTCACTTCTAGTTTTCTTTTTATCTACACGTCTCTTTGAAAGTAATCCTAAGCTTAACTTTTTCAACAGAACCCTTTTAAGTGTGCATTAAACTATACTAAAAGTGTTGGGAGTTTAATGCCAAATAAAAACTCCTTTGTCAACAAAACTGTAGGTAGTAAGTCAGTGATCCTTGGTGTTAGGGCCTAAAGAGTTAGCATTCTAGAAGTGTACATTGGGTGTGTGAGTGAGTAGAGGCTCATTGTGACAAAGGCAATGCTGATATATAGACTCACTACAACAAAGAAAATGCTAGGCACCAAACCCAGCCACTTTCCCTTTCATGTCACAAAGAGAAGCCTGCTTGCTTGCTTTTGCTTTTGTTGTGTTTTGTTTTCTGAGACAGAGCGTCACTCCTTAGTAGTCCCGGCTACCCTGGCTCTTACTATGTGCCTAGGCTGGCCCTGAGGCTTGCCAGCCTCAGCGTTCTAAGTGCTGTCCAGCTTTCATACTTTTACACAGAATCTTATTCTGTTGCCCAGGCTGCCCTCAAACTTGAGGCAATCCTCCTGCCTCAGCCTCTTGGGCATTAAAATTACAGGCATGAGCCACTGTGCCCAAATTTAGAAAGATATTTATAGCTAGACACTTAGCAAAAGGAAAGCTCTCTTCTAGCCTACCGCAGAAGTCAGACACAACCTTACGACTGTTAGGGAAGGCGTGCATGCGCATGCACACTCGTGGGTGCCCCATCCCACTTCTGTCTCTCCCTGCCGCCACCACTGGAGCTACTCTCTGGAAAAGGGTACGGGGTAAATCCTACTCCAGCTCTTTTCTCCCTCTGGAGACCTGACCTCTTTAGACTTCAAGACAAATTAAGCTGCAACCTTGTTGACCACAGGAGGCTGCTGTGAGAATAAGCAGTCTAGTGGTAAACTTCTTCAGTGCTTATACCTCTGTGTTTTTTATCATGAAATCAATCCCAAACCTCAGTGGCATGCTTAATGTAGCATCTTAGTGCAGCAGTGACA
Source organism: Acomys russatus (assembly GCF_903995435.1). NCBI lineage: Eukaryota > Metazoa > Chordata > Mammalia > Rodentia > Muridae > Acomys > Acomys russatus. Next base: position 57,014,768 of record NC_067151.1, read on the forward strand.
GCTAATGCAGCAGTTGTAATTCCATGTGCACACACATGCACACACATACACACACACACACAACTAGCCCTTACGATGGGCCAAAAATACAATAGGGGATATGTATATGTGTGTGTATAAATGTGTATACACACACACATACACATACACACAGAGTTTTTACTTTAATAATTGCAAAATCCCTGTGAGGTGGACATTGTAAGTGTCATAGCCTTCAGAGTAGTCAATCTGATGTCCCAGATGTATTTTTATCAGTAACCCCTCCCCATAAAAACAAACAAACAAACAACACTTTGAGCCTAGTATCACCACATGCTGGATGGGAGTCTTTCAACCCACCGCACAGACATATAGAGCACCCTCAACTAATACTCCCGTGCTTCAGCCCCTCCCTGCTTCCTTCATCAGTCTGTCTCCACCCTATACTTTGGGAGATGAGCAGCGAGGCACAATAGGAAGGAACCTGGTCCTTACGCATGACAGGAAACCGCTCTACCCCTGAGCTGTATCCCTAAGGCTCTGCACCCGGCTCCTGTCACCCAGAGTGATCTGAAATGCTCCATTAACAGGCTCTTCCCCATGGGTTCTGTCACAGAAGCGTCTTTTTTAAAGTCTGTCCTGTCATTACATAGGATTTGGAGAAAGGAAATTAAGTCACTGGTCATTTGATATCAATTTTTCCATGAAAGAAAACGAAAACTGTGTGTGTGTTAGGGGTGATGTCTGTTTGTGTTTCTTTGGTCTCTACAGGCTAAGATAGTTCCAAGGCAAATTCTTTCTTTTCTTTTTCTTCTTCTTCTTCTTTTTTTTTTTTTTTTTTTTTTTTTTTGAGACAAGGTCTCACTATGTAGCTTTGACTGCTCTGAAACTCACTATACATAGACCAAGGTAACCTAGATCTCACAGAGATTTGCCCATCTCTGCCTCTGCCTCTCATGTGCTGGGATCAAGGTGTGCACCACCAGGTCTGGCACAAATACTTTCTTTTTAATGCATTCAACTACCTAAGAATATATTATGAAAAAGAACTTATTCTGTGGGAAAAAATAGAAAGAAAGCCTAAGATTATTATGTCTGCTTGGTGATTTTTAGTTTGTTTGGCCATAAAAACTAACACGAGGCAGGGGAGATGGCCCATCTGGTAAAGGTGCTCGTCACGGAGCCTGAGGAACTGAGCTCAGTCTCATCCCAGTCAGTCACCCACATGGTGAAGAAGCTGTCCTCTGACCTCCACAGATGCACCAAGGCAAGTAACACCCACATACTTACACACCCATGCAAAAATACATGTGTAATTTTAAATTAAAATTGAATTTAAATTAAAAAAAAATGAAAAGACAGCTGGCACCAATGAAGTCTCAGATTTCACTATAATAAATGTCTAACCCCAAATAATGCCCAAACCCAAAAATAAAAAATAAAAAGAGAGAGAGAAAGAGAGAAGAAAGACAAAAAGAAAACAAAACGGATTCTCTACACATGGCACTGTTTAGTGCTGCTCTAACACTTCTGGCCAAACTTCAACTTTTCAGTTGAAAACTGAAACAAAAACAAAGCAATAACAACAAACACAAACACACACACACACACACACACACACACACACACACACACACACACACACAAAACCAAGCAGTTTTTACCAAACAAACATTAGAGGGAAAGAGGGAGGAAAGATTTAGTGTGGGAAAGTTAAAAATACAATTAAACCAACCAATACAAGAGACCTAGTAACTGTCCAAATTAGCCCAGCATGGCAAGCCCTCTGGCAGAGCACGAACTGCCCTTCAGCCAGAGACTGCGGCCAAGGCTGGAAAGCCCAAACAACAAATGTGAGCTCTGACTCACAGGGCATCCTTGACAATGAGAGAGGCTCAGTCAGGGAGAGCCAGCCTCAGAGACTGGATCAGTTGCTTCTCTACTGAGGCAATAAAGCACCACGGCCAAGGCACCTAAGACTGCCAGGGTCAGAATCCAGGATGCCCGAGCAAGGGCATGGCTGCAGGAAGCTGAGGGTTCACATCTAGAACTGCAAGCACGAAGCACGGAGCAAATTGCAAATGGCTGCATCTCAAAGCCTGCCTCTAGGGACAGACATATTTCCTCCAGCAAAGCCACACATCTTCAGCCTCCCCAAACAGTGCCACCAACTGGGGACCGATTATTTAATGCCAGAGACTATGGGGGACATTTTTCATCCAAGTCAGCATAGTGCAGCAACTTTCCCATCCTATAAAGGCACCCAACTGAAGCTGACGGTACAGTAATGCAGGAAGTCACAGCGAGACTTATGTCTTCACTGGCAGAGGATTGACAAGACACATTGGAGAGGATGTGCTAAAGCCTTGCTGTAGCCACATCTAGTGCTGTTGCAGGTCAGTAGCCACAGGCAGAGAGGCTGGGCAATATCCCAACCCCTCAGGATGACTGTGAGTTCTGCATGCTGACAGCTGAGCAACAGAGCCTGCCAGGAGCTCACCACCTGCTGCAGTGCTCACAAGACACAAGGTACAGTCTTCCAGTCCTTGACTGGTTGGCTCAGGCCTAACCCACACTGAAATTCTGTCCTAAGGACTGGCTTCCAAGCCTACAACGCTGGGAAAGGTTGACGACAAAGAGTTAAGTCCAGCTTTTCTCAGAGTGAGGACACTCAGGGGCCCCAAGAGCCACAGGAGCCCATCCTTGCTGTTCACACTATAGACTACAAGTGGGGAACACATTTGCTCAGCCCCTCCTTCCCTACGTCCCCAGGTAGCAGCCACAAATACAGTGCAAAGGACTGGGTAGCCTCTGTTCCCGCACCTTGCAAAAAGAAAAGTAGTTCTGTGAACCAGTCTATGAAAACTCACGCTACAGGATCATGTTAAATCGTGAGATGGGCACGAGTGGGGGTGGGAGGCAGCAGGAGCTTGGGAAGCTGGCCTTGGTGAACCTCCTGGCCACTCAACAGCAGCTGCTGCCTTCTGCCAAAGTACACTATGAGGAGACGCTACCGGTCAGCAGGGAGGGCCCCTCCCTGCCTCTGTGCCCAAGGGGAGTAGATGGAAGGCTGAAAGCAAGGGGCATCCAGCACAGGGCAGCCCACAGCTGCTCACACTTCCACCCTTGGTCTCCTGCCCCCCCCCCCTCCTCCAGACTAACAGGGGGCAGGCAACTGGAAGGGAGCTGTGCTGAGAACTGACGGATCAAAAAATGACAAACTGCTCACATGAGAGCTGTACTCTCAAAAGGTTTAAGGACACCGTAAGAGCTGAACCTAGGGACATAAACCTATTTGGATGGTCAATGTACAATGTACATTTTTTTAAATGTTCTCTGAGTTAAAAGTGGGTAACATTTAAGTATTTCTGCTTTTGAAAAACATTTGCCAATGCAGGCAAAATATTGTAGAGTGGAAAGCACAGCACAAAAGCAGGCAGGGGCTGAGCCATCATCCAGTTCCCATCTACCTGTGAGCTGCAGACAGCTTCTCCCCCCTGCAGACGGGGCTCGCTGAGCCTACTGAGACCCATCTGTGTGGCCGCGGAGGGGTTGGGTACCATCAAGTCACAGAATAACACAGAGAGAAGAGGCAGTTCCTGAGCGACAAGTACCTTTTTGCCTCAGTGTGCCTCCCTTCCCGACTGTAACAGAACAGCCCTTATTTATCTGTTGTATGCTTAAGCTTCTGGATAGAATTTAGTTTAAATAAAGCATTTGGGTATTTAAAATGTTTGGACTTGTTTTCCTATGCTAGTTTAGGGCAAGTTTCTAAGGTACCACTTGTGGGCAAGTATAATGTGAGACCTTTCTAAAGAATTCTTATCCATTAAATCTAGTCTCATCTAGTCTGGTGCGTGACTAAGAGTGGGACTGTCTTAAACCTTCTCATTCCGTTACCCTCCCTGAAGTGGAGCTAGCGTGCCACTCTACAGCCTTGCTGGCACTCGAGGAATTATCTTCAGATTTCTCTGCCATCTAGGGCTGATATGCACTCCCAAAGCAGGGGTACAGCCACATCCTTATTAACCCCCAAGAGAGCTTCAAGGTTTTGTTGTAGACAGCAACTGTTCTTCCCAGACACTCTCACCTCCCCAGACTGAAGCCAAGAGACACCTGACAAGACACTCTGGTGGGAGGGTCCCTGCACCCCGGACTTTAAGCACACATCTCATCTCCCTGGTCCCACTAGCTGCTGTCAACTCTTAGACTCCTCCTGATCAACAGCCCCAAATGCCTTCCATTAAGTGTCCTTCCAGCATCACTCTTTTGCTAGAAGACAACTTCTCCTTCCTGAGGCAAGGCAGCCTTTACCAAGTCTACAACTGGGAAAGGGCAGCCTAGCAAGAAGGACTTTCACTGGACCACAGATTCAGGCCAAAGGGAACTTGATGAAGGTTAAATTTAGGCAGTTACCTTTCTATTCGGTTCTCCTGCTACCAAGTGTTCTCTAAGTCAAGGCATCCTGGCGGGAGGGAGGTGTGGGCTGGTTGAGAGGCAGTGAGATTGCTTGGTGGGTATAGGCACTTTCTACCAAGCCTGACAGGGCACATGATGGAAGGAGAGAACAAACGTCTACAAGTTGACCTCTGACCTCCACAAGCATGCTATGGCATGCATGAATCTACATGCATGTGCAAACACAAGAAGAAATTAAAATGTATCTTACTGCGGAACACAGTGAGCAAAAATATTGAACACGTCAGAATAAAGTCTTCCAGGTTGCAAGGGTAATTTTTTTCCTGAAAAGATTCATTATTATGAACATACTTCCTGTTTGAGTATTTTACTCTAACCTTGTCTATAATACATTTGCTAATCTTTGGCCTATCTATGAAGCGGATAGCTCCTATTCTAAGTACAGTGCTATAAACTCATTCTACTTCCATGCAGAGGTCCACAGGAGGAGCCTCTCTCAAGTTCCCACACTGTACCATGCACTGCCAGCCACAAACTCCACAGAAACACAGCAGTGGCCTTGTTTTAGAGAAAGGGAAACAAAGGCATACAAAGCTTTAGCAGACTGTCACCAGCTGACAAGCAGATGTCAGAGTCAAGGCCAGGTAGTCCTGAGTACTAGTAAGCCTAAGCCACTGTGCCGCTCCTCTACCTTGGGGCCGGAAAGCAACGTCCTGCTTCAGTCAGTCAGTCACATCCACCTGGACCACAGGCCAGCCCACGCCACAGAGCTCCCGGGAGAAAGCATCCTGGCCCTGCCTCAGTTTCTACTTTCTGCTCCCTCTTTCTCTTGTCAAGTGTCAGTAGCGTTCAGGCGATGGCTCTCACCAACTTACTACTTCACAACTCACCAGCCTTGGTCCCCACTTCTGTCCTATGACCAGGACCATGTATGACAAAGCCAGAACGGTTGTAAGTAAAAAGGACTAAACAAAAGCTCAACTCACCAGTGCTCCTTACTTTAGAGCAGCCACAGTCATTTGTTCTCGCAAAGCTACACGTATTGCTTGAACACAGAGAACTTACTAATTTGGCCAATATGCTTCAGGGGCTTTCTAACAACCATGCAACACAGACGATATCTCCATTAGACTTTCTTTTGGTTGTTTCTGCAGTGCGGGAGACCAAAGCCAGAGCATCACACAAGCTAGCAAGCACCCACTATTGAGTTAGACCCCCCCTTCCTCATACAGCCTTCTAATGCCTGTTTTCTTGAGAAAATAGATTTGACTGATTTGAGAGACTTAAAACACCATCTTGAGCCAGGTGTGGTAGCACACGCCTTTAATCCCAGCACTCAGGAGCCAGAAGCAGGTGGATCCCTGTGAGTTCAAGGCCAACCTGGTCTACAAAGTGAGTCCAAAACTGCCATGGCTACTCAGAGAAACCCTGCCTCGAAAAAACAACAACAGCAGCACACACACAAAAAAAATCTTGAGACACTTGTTAACCCAAGGATTCGAAGTACTTGTTGCAAATCTAATTAAAAATTCATTGATGGAAAGTATAAAAACTTGAATAAGGATTAACTAAAATTCTAGTTTTAATAAACTACTTTTTAAAAAAAACTTTTGTTACATCAGGCTGAGCATGGTGGCACTCGCCTTTAATCCCAGCACTTGGGAGGCAGAGGCAGGAGGATCCCTTATGAGCTTGAGGACAGCCTGTCAATAAAGCAGGTTCTAGGTCAGCCAGGGCTGTTATGCAGAGAAACCCTGTCTCAAAAAAAAATTTCTGTTAAATTTACTCTGTGTGTGTTTGTGTTTGTTTGTTTGTGTGTGTGTGTGTATGTGTGTGTGAGAGAGAGAGAAAGAGAGAGAGAGAGAGAGGGAGAAAGAGAGAAAAGTGGAGTTTAGAGGGTGGCAGATAAGACAGAAACCATGTGAATGTGAGGGTCAGAGGACAACTTTCAGGGGTCAGTTCTCTCCTTTTGCCAATGTGGAACCCGGAAACCTATTCAGCTGGTTCGACTTGGTAGCAAATGCCTTTACCTGCTGCGTCATCTCAAGACCCAAACTTCTATTGTAATCTGAAGATGAACTAAAGAGATACAAACATTTTAATGCATTTAATCACAGTGCAGCACCTACAAGCTAGACATAAGTCACCATCACCATCACAGACATTTTAACTTGCAACCCAGAGCTAAGTTATACTTAGAAAAATAAGCAAACGAACAGAACAACCCCACCTGTCCTTTTATACCGAGTCAAAGTTTCTGTAACTTAACCCTGCATTTTCCCACTTTATGTCATTAGCAACGTTGGGATAAGTGCAGATAAGTGATAGCATGCTTTTTTCCCTCATCTTAGGATAGAGAAGGCAGGAAGCTGGAGGAGCGATGCTCACACCATTTACATTGTCATTAATGTCTGCACACACGAGGGACGCAGTCTGATGGCTTCCTCACCGCACTTCAGTCTCAGCCCTAAGCCTCTGCATCTGCGGGGAGAAGCGAAGCTCCTACCACTGTGAACTCTCCCTCTGGAACCCAAATTAAATAAGCCAAGATAAACTCCTTCCTGTAAGTTGCTTTTGTTCATACTATCTCATCATAGCAACAGAAAATAATATAGATGGCAAGCTGCTTTTCCCCTCACTGAGCCATCTGCTTTCTGAGGCTATGAGAATCTGGCGAGGAAAAACACTCAGGAGAACCAGGATACCAAGAGCGGGGGCAGATCTTTAATATTTTAATTTAAAAACAACTTTTGGTGAGTTACAAAAGGAGTATGTGCTCCTCGTTATAGTGAAAATGCCCCCACGAAGCATGGTGGTCCATGCCTGCAATCCCAGTACTGCAGAGGCAGACAAGGAAGATCAGAAGTTCCAGGTCACAGTTAACTACACAGCGAGTTCAATGCCACTCTAGGCCATTTTTTTTTTTCCTTAAAAAATACAAAATAAAAAATAAATAAAATTTCAAACTGTGGAAAGGGAACAGATTCAGCCCACTCTGACCATGAGGCCTTTGCTTACGTAAGAAGAGCGTGCCTCTGGAAGGGCACCAGTGCAGGTTGGGGTTCAGGCCACTTGCGCTGGGGGCCACTCCTCCAGGTATGCTAAAGTCTGCTAATCCAGCAGGATAATTTCCTGTTTCCAAAGGAAGTGAAGTATGCTGATGTGCTGCCACAAGTAGCCCGCAGTACCTTTCTCCAAAGTGTCGACAAGGAAAAGACCTGCCAATGTTTATGTACTGTTTCGCCCAGGGCCTGAAACACAGTGCTCGGTGTTTATTATTACTGTTATTATTATGTTTATTATGTCTCTTTTTAAAAATCTCCAAACCAGGCTAGAAAAGTAACATAGCCTAAGTAACTTTCTGTTAAAAAAAAAAAAAAAAGATAATAATAATCAGGGCTCGAAAGCACAGCAGTACACATAAGTTCAATCCTCACATCAAAAAATGATAATTAAAGTAAAATCATACTATACAAAGGTACCACTAAAAATCAATACACAGACTATAGTAAGTGTGCTGAGGGCTTTCATTACACAATGGTGTTAAAACTACACAAACGAGAATGCGATAACTAATATGACAACGCATCCCATGCTGTCCATAAACATGTTTATGTGAATAAAAGTTCTTTTTACTGGCCACACGAATAAATCTTCATTGTATTTATTTATGTATTTGGTTTCGAGACAGGCTATGTGTACCCTTGGCTGTCCTGAGATCTGCCTGCCGCTGCCTCTCCGAGTGCTGGGATACAGGTGTGTGCCACCACGCCAGGCTTCACATGAATAATCAGAGGGACAAAAAAAGAAAGAGTGGGGGAGGAGGGTCACAGAGAAAACAATTCAAGAAACACTGGGGACTTCACATCCCTAGACCGAGACCACAATCACCACCTACCTGGTCAGAATCTCGAAAGGGCATGTGTGGCCAAACCCCCCTGAAACCGAGATCCCCTCCACACGGCCTTTCCTTCCCTGAAACCGAGATCCCCTCCACACGGCCTTTCCTCCGCTCCACAGTTCCCTAATGTACTTCTGCACTTCCCTCTGCTGAGAGTCACAGATGCTGAGTCTATTGCAAAGCTTTTTCCCTTCTCCATTCTCTCCCAGTCCCAAAGAGGAAATACAAAGAAAATGTAAATAGTATTTAGGTGAGCAGGCCTTAAACTCATGAGTCCAAGCTACTGGCACCCAATCTGCCACAAACCCTAATCCACAGGCTAGCATCATAGCTCCGAAGTCTACAAAGGCATGATCCAGGACACATCCCTAAACTAAACTCACTTCGCCTGGCTTCTGCCTGGGCTTTAGGCTCAGTTCTTAACCTAGACTTTTGGTTTGCCCTGAGACTCAAAGAACTTGGGCTCTGAGCCTCCATGCCCAGGATGCCTTCACCTGAGCCTAAGCAGGCAATTAGGGATAGGATCCCCACCAACTAAACCCCAAATGTGGTGAGTTAATGAATCCCCTTCCAAGCCACCTAAATATACTTTCTAATTAAAATGAAGCCTCACTTTACAACCCAGGTTGAATGGATTAAAAGATTAAGGACGAGAGGCCAAGTGCTTTCTCCACCTCTCACACACAGTTCTTCCTCCAAATGCCCATGGCCTCTAATGACTAAAGCAGGCGCTGTGAAGGCACCTAATTACCCAGGAGTTATACCACCCCACCCGGAACCAATTTCAGGATCAGAGATAGGCTTCTCCCCAAACACAAAGCTGCTAATTAAGTTACATGAAAGTCCAACTAACAGGCAATTTGGATGTGGCATTTATCCACCTAAAAACAGATTCCAGGCTAAGGGTTTAAACTCTAGATAGATAGCAGCTCTTCACTATGGACATTGAGGTAACACCCTTGGGTAATTGTCATTAAAATGCATGAAAGCAGAGACTCACCTCTAGGATTCAAACATTTCCAGAAAACAACAAAAGGATCCTCAGCCACGTCTAGGAATGGCCCACAGGATCCACAGGGCCAGCAGGCCTCCACGGGCAGGTAACTAAGGGGATGGGCTGAAGATCTTTCACTCACACCTCAGCACACACAACCCACAGCTTCGTCTGCAGTCCTGTCTTTCTAAACTCTAGTTAAAGAAGCATGATTTGAGTTCAAGGATTTGCCTACTTGCTCTTCAAATACTTTTTCCTGAATCTTCCCACGTAATTTCTCACAATTGACACACACACACAGAACTTCTCAGCGCTCACAATTTGTTGCCATTTCCTTTGCATACGCTCCTACAAATACGCAAAGAATTTAGAAAGAAGATCCATTCACTTTTTGCCAAGAAAATCCTCAGGAATGCCTGTGCAGCTGATGTGAAACTGTGCAGCCTGGCTGTGTGAGCGTAAGCCAGTACCAAATGATTATTTCCTGTGAGCTGGGGGTGGCAGGGGGGGGGGGGGTGGCGGGGAGGGAATTCTCACAAGGTCTCATAAGTTATTGTTGCCTACAGAGTTAAACTGTGTGGTCATCCTCCAAGAACAACAGACACCTAGGGACAAAGGCAGAGAGCGCAGTGATGCAGCTGCCAGGCAGCTGATGCAAAGAAGGACCCCTGAGTGTCTCAGAAGAACAGAGCCCTGTCAGCGCCCGAACCAAGACTGATCTCCACACCCAGATAGAATACACTGCTATTGTTCCAAGCACCAGGTTGTGGTACTTTGACGTCAGCCCTAGAAAAACAAGACCCCACACTCAAACTTGGTTCCTACTCTTACCCTACTCTACCCAGCTTCCTCAGCTGGCAAATAAACATTCCTACAGTACTGCAGAAGGACCTCAGGGAATCCCCACTCTATGGTTTAGTTGGGGAGTCCCCTCTCCCACATAACTACACAAGACAAGCCTTGTCCCAGTTTTATTGCTCCTCTATAGCTCCCAGCTGCCTCCTTTGGGCCCCAGCCTGCCCCAGTACCATCCAAGTTCCTGACACCCTGAGTCATTGGGTGGGGTTGGGGGGAGGAGAGAGATGCAGATGATGGGGGAACATGGATGTCCCCTTTAGTCTGAGTGGTTCCTGTATTGATTTGAGCCATCCCGGTTCCTCTGAGTTCTAAGAACACTTGCAATTTTTACCTAATTGATATCCTTCCCCGGCCCCATCCTCCCTAATTCATCCCTTCATCCTTGCCGTACACCACAGGAAACAGCCTGGACATACACATTGCCCTGTACTATGAGTGGCCACTCCCTCCCAATAACAGCCTTTTTGTTATCGGGCCAGTGCTTTCTGCCAGATACACCTCCTTTATAATAAGTGGACTGCTTGAGAGAGGTTCCCAGCTCTGAGCTGGAAGCTACAGGGCCGTAGCGTAACCCCCCTGCTCACCAGTATGCCAAGGCATGCTGAACACCAGGCTCACTCAAGGCTCACACTGGAGATCGTATGACGAGAACATGTACGCATTCTTGATCTGGTAAAACCCAGGGCCAGTGATGACAGGCAAGACTGAATAACAACCACCATCTCCCAATTTCTACCTACTGCTTGACCCTGCGAGATCACCTCTGCTTCTCATTATTTAATTGTCAACAAAAGTAATTTTGAAATGCGATGCCTTAGACGTCTCACCCTGGACCAACACGCTTCAAGCTGGAGCCTGCATCAGAATCACCCAGAGGGCTCCTTACCACAGATGGCTGGGCCTCTCCCCTGGAGCTTCTGACTCAGTAGACCTGGGTGGGGTCTGAGAACTCAGCTGTCTAGCAAGTTCCCAGGTAATGCTGAGTCGGTAGCTCACTCGACACTTGGCCCCAGTCCCTCCCTTGGTAAGGCAACGTTGCTGCCGGCTTCCCACTGCCCAGGCCCCTGGCCCAACTTGGGCAAAGCCCTGGTTGTGGTCAATGACCACAACACCCTCGAGATTAACCCCTGATTTGAGGTAAATCAAGCAGTTTCCCCACTGCCTAGGCCTGTAAGGAGTCATGATGGGCACAGATCCATCTGTGACCTCGGAGATACAAGGAGAAATGCCTAAGGGTGCTACTGAGAAAGAGGCGCCAGATGGAGGTTATTTTAACCTGCCCTTCCGGATGAGGCCTGCAAATGTGAGTCTACTGAGCACAGCAAAACCAGCAGGTAGAAAGAAACCTGCTGAGTGAACCAACCCAGAGCCACCCTGCCCTGGCTTCTGGTTAGGTGACATGACGCTTCCTTTATTGTTGGAGCTCGTTGAGTCAGGGTTTTCTGTTCCTTGCTGCTGAAAATAACCATAAAGCAAAGCAAGCCAACAGGACAACTCATCCGCACGCACCACGGTGGCACGTGGTTTGCCCAGTCCTGGTGTGCCACTATGCATGTTTAAATTTTCCAGATTATTTCAAAAGGACACAGCAGAATGTTCATGGAGGATTACAGTTTAGCAAGACTGTAAAATTAAAGTTCAGATCCAGCACGTGTTAAAAGATCCACCTCTGAGACGATCCGAAGAGAAGGTTCGTATTTTCCAGGGGTTCTTCTAGAACTATCTGAAGAACAAAATCACTTCCACAACTCAATCCTGGATGTGGTTTCACCCCACAGGAGCACACTGTCAGTATACCCAAGTGGGAAGATGCTTCCTGACCTATTTTCCTTTGCATTCAACACCAGAGCAGACAAGCATACACAGAAAGAGGACACTTGTGTAATTCTGTGCTTTCGTAGCTCTGTAACCTTATTTTACAATTGTGAACATCTTTCCTCATCTGTAAAATAATATCACCACATATCCACCTGGCTACCTATGGACACCAAATCTGACAACAGTCTGTAAACCACATGATACATTACCAGGGCAATTACTTACATCCAATGTTAATAGATTACTTGGGTTTAGCATGGCCTGTTTTTTATTTGTTTGTTTTAGAAGACTTCACCAAAAAGTCCCAGTCCACACACACACCTGTCTTCACTCACTATCCCCTGGACAGCCATTTAACGGCAATGCAGACTGACTTTCCAAGTTGAGTCAGTAGTGTAGGAAGAATGACATGAGCTATCTACTACACACACTGCATCTGGTCTATTCAGAGACCACACATGATGGCAGAGCTGTCACTAAAGCTGTCACATTCTGCTGACTACCTGCAACTGCAGTGGTGGCACCTCAGAGCATCTCACGAGGGCCCATCAGCTCCCTGCAAGAGAACAGTCTGGCAGCAGCACATCACACAGAGCCATTCTCTCTGAACAAAACACAGAGATGAGAGAGAGGTGAAAAGCAGGAAAGGCTCTAAACAGACTGAAGGAGGTTCACCGTAGAGAAGGGGACAGCAAGAAGTAGGTATGGCCACCTTCTCCAGAATAGGAACGATCTGTAACTGAAATTTCTCAATAATTTTTCCTTAGTTGTATGTGTATGGCTGTCTTGTCTACATGTGTCTATGCACAAGTGGTTACCTGGTACCTGCAGAGGCAAGAAGAAGGGCTCGGGGTCCCCTGGAACTGGACTTAAAGATGATTCTAAGACACTGTATGGCTCCTGGGAATCAAACCCAGGTCCTCAGGAGGAGCAGCCAGAGCTCTTAACCACAGCATCTGTGAAATACTGTCTAGACTACCACAGCAATTATTTGTGACAACATTCTTCTCCTATGGCGTATGTTTGTGGTGGGGGCCGGGGTGGGGGTGGGGGACAGACACTAATGCTCTAGACTCAAATTTCACATGTGCAAAACTCTGAACAGCAAACTAATAATTTGATGACAATTCATTTAAAAGAGTAGCGAGGGCTGGAGAGATGGCGCAGTGGTTAAGAGCGCCGCCTGCTCTTCCAAAGGTCCTGAGTTCAATTCACAGCAACCACATGGTGGCTCACAACCATCTGTAATGTTATCTGGTGCCCTCTTCTGCAAGTACATGCAAACAGAGTACTGTATACATAATAATAAATAAATAAATCTTTAAAAAAATAAATAAATAAAAGAGTAGCGAGCTCCCAGGAGCCCCCATTATCTTAATATTGGTGTTCCTAGACAGAGAATACTGCCTTGGGAAATTATTTTAAGTACAGAAATCCCAGGCTGTGCTACTATCTTAAGCAAAAGCAGCCTAGAACACCTTTGCAGAATTAATCAGTGCTGTCGCTGTGATGTCATCAGCGGTGCGTCAGCGGTGCCTTCAGTCCTCACAGCCCCTTGGACCCCGTAACATGATGTAGAGCCATTCAGATGCCCACTGCATAACAGCAGCCCGGTACCCAGAACATCAGTCCAGCCCTTCCCAGAGATGAGATTTCCTGAAGACATTGACATCCGGTTCCCAAGGCTTAAAACCCAGTGTCTGCCTGACTCCCAGCTGGGCCCTGGCTCTTGCCTCAAAGGGACTTGGCGGAGGCTCTCCCTTCCACGGGCATGTCTTCCTGGGCTGTGCCTCTCTCTCAGCCTGGCTCTCGCTACAGAGTGCCCATCTGCTAAATGGGCTCTGTAAAGTGGTTTTGAAGCTGAACAGTGTGTCCTGTGGTAATAAATAACCAGCCTGCCACAGAGGCGCAAATGGAACGCCCTTTAGTCTTGAGATAAATCATCTCTCTAAAGGCGTGGGGAGGAAGGGGCAGTCTGTCTCTGACTGGACCTGGACAGCTCACCACATCTACACGAACCCAACCGCTTATGCCACAGTCCTACTTGCTCGTTCCAGAGGCTACTGACATTTAATGAAGTGGCTTCCTTATTTTTATTATAGACTAACATTTAATTCTTTAGGGATTAAAAAATTATGACATGGCAAATGCATACCAAACTAGCCACTGCAAGAATCTGTGGAAAGATGTATTTAAATAGCTAAAAACATCAAATGAAGGGCTGCTGGTTCCAGCACATTGTTTTAGTAATTTATTTCAATTAAAGAGGAATAATTATATAAATGATGAAAACGTTGCTAAAAATTACACAACATAAATTTTAAAAATATTTGAAAAGGTTTTGCGCTTAGAGAATAGTTTTAATAGATGGCACAAACCCTGTTAAAAGCCTGTATTGTATTAAGAAAACCTAAATGACAAGGCTGATTGGAGTCAAAGAAAATCCTCATATTTATCAAAGCCAGGATGACCATAGCTAAATTCACTCATTTTGCACCACTCTCTGTGCCCTGACCCTAGATAAAGCACCAAGGACCTGACATTGGCAGAGACCTGGTGGACAGTCTCTTGAAATACGTGACAATTGCAGTAGCTCAATTTAAAGCCACAACCTGTGCCACTGATATAACAGTTGTGGCTTTAACAGCAATGACTGGCTGAGGCTTAGACGTGGAGAATACATTAAACACATGGAATCGAGCTAAAAGACTAATAGTGAAAAGCATGATCACGCAAGACTGCATCTAGCAGCCTTTCCTTGGGTGAGTTACTGAGCCTGGAACTGAAGAATCAATAGGAGTATCAGACTGGACCTCGGGTACCACAAAGGTAATTTCCACAAGGAGCAAGCATTCTGGCCTAATACTAGTGTCAGCATGCTATATACAGCAGGGTTCCGGAAGGCAGCCAGAGCGGAGGGAGGAAGGGAAGGGAGGGAGGGAAAGAAGGAGGAAAAGAGGGAGGAAGGAAGGAAGGCAGGAAGGAAGGAAGGAAATTGCAGAGAGGACACATAGCCATGTGGCTGAAAGGAAATAAGAACATCAGGGAAAGATGGAAAAGACGGACAAGACCCTCAACCACAAATGACTTTCTGTGCCTGCATGGGAGTCTGCACTCTACCCAGCAGTAATTGGCCGAAAAAAGGCTGATCGCAAGCGGGAGCCAATACATCACTGGGATGGGAAGAGCTGGCTGGAGAGAGGCAGCAGACTCTCTGAAGTGGAGCCACACATCCAAGACTGCTGGTCCTGAGAGGGAAGGAAAGGAGTAAAAGAAGCCGTCAGTCACCCTGTGCCTTGCTGTCTATAGCATGCTGACATTACCATTAGACCAGGGTGTTCTTTTCACCCAGGGCCCGAAGCTGGAGGAAGAGCCGAAGGAGAAGCCCAGGAGCTCAGTTCCGGACACACTAGCTTTGAAGCGCCTAAAGACTACAGAGAGCTATCAGTAGACATTAGGTGAGACTTCTGGGCAGAAGGTACAATCTGTTTGCCATATATACATATACCTGTGTGCACGTGTGTGTATGTGCGTGCATGCGTGCATATGTGTGTGTGTGCACACACACGCACGTGCGCACGCATGCATGCATATTAGAACAAGGCAAAGGTTTAATGGCTGGGGTGAAACTTGGTGACAATGTAAGCATTTGACAAACGCAAGGTGAGTGGGGGAGTGATCAAGAAAGAGGGAAGGAGAGAAAGTGGGAAAGGGATTGGAAATTGTCTTTTCTCATAGAGAAGAAATACAAAAAGACAGCAGGGGAGGTCACCTAAGGAGATGTCAGAGCAAGAGGAAAGGAATGCCCACAATGGAACCCTGGATAACAAGTAAGACTCAAATGGCAAACCTTTTTCCAGTTCTCTGAAGGAGAACAGAGAACAGTGAAAAGTAGCTCCCTTCCCAGCAGGCCTTGGGGCTGAGGGATCTCCTCCAGACTCAAAGGATGCAGTCGCTTCTGCCAACGACTGCACATCTCAGCTGTGGAGAGGTCAGCAGGAGTCTTCTGGTGTCCGACTCTCAGGATCCACCTTTAACTGACTGACTCTAAACTGTTTCAGTAGAGCATACAGTTCAGTGGTAGAGTAGAGCTATCCACAGACACAGTCTCCAGCCAGGAAGTGCCTGTGATTTCTATCATCATTTTTAAACTAAAATAACAACATTATTCATTCTTTAGGATTCTTAAATGGTTCGGCTCCTATCAAATACTACTGTGCTCCAAAAAGGCTTGTCAGGGAGACGTGCATTTAGGGAGCCAGCCCAGCTTCCCAGAGGGCATTCACTCAGGTGAGCGCTGCGGTCACTCTGTCAGGAATGTCCCAGAGCACTCTTCACTTCTGGGCACAGGAGTAGATTACTGCTGCTATCGGAGAACACCCAGGAGAAAAGGAGGGAAGGGGAGGGGAGAAGGGAGAAAGGTTTCAGATAGTGCTCTCCTGGCGTGCCACCAAATACAATTACAGAGCTTCCACGGAAGATGAAGTCAAGATAACACAAACAAAGTCTTCACCGCGGCCAATTACACTGCCGGCTTCCTCAGCTGCAGTGTGAGGTAACAGGCAAGCTGCTCTGGGGGCCTCACACTCCAGAATGAGCAAGACCCTGGTCAGGCCCCCCGTCAGGCAGCCTTGGCGGTGCAGCACCTAGATTCTCTCTAGTGATGCGTGGTGGTGCCAACCACGCTCTCTCATGAAGCAGACTGGCTTATGCTCCAGTTTGTTTTCTCTAGTCTCCAGCTGTTCTAATAGTAGCTACTCCAGGGTATCTAGACAGAAATGGATGGTTTTGTTGAACTGATAGTGACAGCTTAATTGACTCCAAGCCCATCTGTCACTAAAAGTTGGTACTGCGGTGCAATTCTTAAGGTGATTAAAAAAAAAAAAAGCTATTAAAAGGTGTAAAGTGATACTAATAACTTCATAGTTATGATTAAGGATGAGTGGCATTAAAACAGAAGGGAAACCCAGTGCTGGGCTGTACCCAGGAGCATGAATACTCACATGAGTTACTAAATAAGTGAGTGAGAAGAGGCAAATCCACACACCTGCTCACACTCAGAAGCAAAGAGGCCCTTTAGCAGGTGAGGAACTTTGGAATGTTGTCTATAAAAAAAGAATGTACTGGATTCAAACAAAGCATAGATATTCATGCCCTTGTACTAATGTACGAGGCTGAGTAACAGAGAAGAGCCAAAGCCCCGCGAGGAAGACCTGCAGACAATCTGCAAAGCCGCTGAACAGCGCTGATGACTCGGCCCTGAAAAGGATATTAGAAAAACACTAATGACGACCAAATAAAGTCCAGAACTTGGTTCATAGTAAGATACCAGTGTTGGCTTCAGTCATAAATGTACCTGAGTGTTAGAAGAAGGTAATAATTATGGAAGCCGCCTCTCTGTGTCTCTGTAACCTTCTTGTGAATCTTTTGTCTATTCAAAAGCAAGTCTCTGTGTATTTTAATTTCGGCTTTGGTTCTATAGGATGTGGCTCTGTGTCGTTCATGAGATCCTCAGGGAGGGAGCCAAGGGTGACCCCGAACTCCTGATCCTCCTGTTTCTACCACTCAAGTGCTAGGGTCATAGGCAAATGCTCCCATGCCCAATTCACGTATTTATTTTAAAGTCACAAGATATTAAAGTGGTATGAAGAAACTTTTAAGAAATCAACTGAACAATGACAATTCTGCAGTTGATAGTCAATAAACAGTTCATAAATGGGTGGGCGACTAATTTAGCCATCATGTGACACCGCACTGAGGTAACTCTGACAACTCCAGAATCTGCATTTCTAGAAATGGATACTAACAGGAGCCTTCTACCGGCGTCATAATAATCACCACACATCAGGAAAAAAAAAAAAATCTCAAGCCCAAAAAGCCGAACAAAGAAATTGAACAAAAGAAAAACAGCCAGAAAGTGGGTTAAAAGCAAAGCAGCTGGGGACAAAAATAACAGTGAAATATTGGAATAAGTGCCCCCAGCAAAATGAAGTCCAGGCTGATCCAACTGTGAGCCACGAGCTACTGAGCCTGAAGGCAGAGGCTGACACTGAAGGGGAAGGCGTCCTGGAGAAAACAGAGACATTCTAAAGCTGTGAGGACTGTACAACTGGGAACACGCTACAACTTTAAATGGGTAAGCCATACAGAAAATGAACTACAGCTCAATGCAGTCATTACCAAGAAGTGTAGGGAGCAACCATTGTTTTCCTGATTTTGTTTTGCTTTGTTTTGAGATACAGTCTTCTCTCTATGTGGCCCTGGCTGGCCTTGAACTCACAAAGACTGGCTTGCCACTGGCTCCCAAGTGCTAGGAGGTAGCAAGCATTTTTTAAAGGAAATAAATGAAACAGAAAATGGAGCATCCTGCAAGCAATAAATGTGAATACTACACTTAGTGAAACTAATTCACTCTTTATAAGCAAATATACAGACTACATACACATTAGAGTGCACATACTGATATATACATACATGTGCCATCCAATACCTTTAAGCCAATGGAAAACTGACAAGAGGGCTTGCCAAATGGCTCGGCCCTTGCTTTCACTCACAACAACTTGAGTTCAACCCCAGCCCCCACGCAGTGGCAGCAGAGAACACGCCCTCACGTCCTCTAACCTCCACGAACATTCCACAGGGCGTGGGCGCAGGCTGTCTGTCTGTCTCACGCACACAATTAATGAGTAAAGGGACAAATGTGACTTGTAGAAAGAAAACCGACAGAGAGAAACTGCCCAAGCTGGGTGTGACGGTGCACACATCTAACTCCAGCACCCAGTGTGCAGAGGCATGCGCAGTTGGAGGCCAGCTACAGAGCAAGGTCTGGACTGCCCAGACGACATGAGATCCTGTCTCCAGAAGAAGAACAAACTAAAACTAGTCCTAATTAGGAAGAAAAGGGTGGTGTGTGTAACATGCACACGGTCCAGGGTTTCATCTTCAGCAATACACTAAACTAAATAGATAAATAAGAATTAAAACACACACACACACAATGGCAGGGAAAAGAACCTAATTGGGTTGGGGGGTTGTTTGAGACAGGCTCTCTCTATGTAGTCCTGGCTGTCCTGATAGTCGCTCTGTAGACCAGGCTGGCCTCAAACTCAGAGATCTGCCTGCCTCTGCCTCCTGAATGCAGGGATTAAAGGTGTGCGCCACCACTACCCAGCTACCGACCCCGCATTCTTATCACTGACTGCCACACTATACACAATACAAGGCAATACAGGTCTTGTTTTGTGTGTTCTGTTCAGCACTGAGCACAGAGTGTGACCTCAACAGATGTTTCTGAACAAGAAAGAAAGCATAAATATACCACGGGAAAAGCAAGGCTGGGGCACGGTAAACAAGGGAACACTGGCAACAGTCTTCTGTACCATTTTAAAACAAAACCAGATTAATGACGAAAGAATGTATACTAGATGGAGGTCAAAGAGGTCAGAGAAAGGCACATTATAGATAATATTAAACACATATACAGAGACACTTCCAGGGAGGCAGCGTGCCTGGCGGGCAGTGACCTGCTCCCACTCTCCTTACCTCTGTCCTTGAGGGGGCTCCTCCATATCCTCTTCAGAATCACCCTGTGGTAAAAGAACATCCATTAACAACCGTTTCAAAGAAACACAATCACCAACAGTGGGATGGTGAGCTGCAGTGACCGGCACAACAGTCAACAGAGATTTACAGTGGTCGTGTGCTGGGCACTGCTGGCATGGATCGGTGGTTACAAGTGCTCACTGCTCTTCCAGGGGGCCCAAGTTTGGTGCCCAGCACCCATGTCGGACAACTCACAAGAACCTGTAACCCTACCTCCTGGGAATCCAATGCCCTCTCCTGGCCTATGAGGGCACCGTACATACTCACATACAGACACACAGACACAAACAAAAACAAAATCCTTTTTTTAAAAATGATGTTATAATTGGCAATACAAAGCCATAAACTGACACAAAGTGGTCTCTTACTTCAGTATGTAAGTTAAGTAAATAACCTACTGGTTTAAAAACACAGTTTTTTAAGGCCAGCATAGTATACAGAGTGAATTTGAGGCCAGCAAGACTGCATAGTGAGACCTTGTCTCCAGAACAAATAAATAATAAATAGTAATTTCACTGAAGACAAAAGACATTGTTTAGCTCAGAATGCTGTTAATGAGTATGAGATATACTTTGACATCAATAAAAAGGCTGCTGATTTTGTAAACTAAGTAAACACCATTCTTAAAAGTTTTTCCATGTATGGCAGGAGGAAAAGGCAACTGAAACATCTGCGGGGCGGACACTGAACAAAGGCAAGGCCAGTAAGCAGCCAGTGTCCCCCCCAGGCTCCCTGCAGTGGCATTATCCTTCCTTGGAGCATCTGGTGCCCCAACTTACTAGCTCCTCCTTTCTGGCCTAGTGTAGCTGATCCTCTACCCTCCAGCCCCACCCAGGTATTGCTTCTTAGTCCTAGGTCCTCTGCACTACAACGTCAGCATGTTGGGTCTGGAGGGATGGCTCAGTGGTCAAGAGCCATTACTGCTCTTCCAGAGGACCCAGCACCGGCGCACGAGGCAGCTCATAACCACCTGTAACTTCTAGCCTCCTGGATCTCATCAGGCGCCAACATCTATACATAAGTAAAAGTAAATAAAGCCTTTAAAACAAGTGCAGCAGCATGTTAACCCACACTGAAATCACAAGGCCAAGACTGCTTGTCAAGAGGGGCTGCCCCACCTCTCACTCAGTCACTCTGCAGACATTGCGCCCATGCCCATCTGTCTCCAAGGCCAAGCCTCCAGCCTCCTAGGCAAGCTTTGCTCTGCACTGCACCAAGCTAGCAGCCAGTCCCAACAGTGACTCTGCAGCCAGGCCACACTGCTTACTACTTCCACAGTCTCATGCTCCGCTCCCCAGCGAACACAGACAGGCCAGTGTCAGAAGTGCCTGCAGAGAAGCTTCTGGGTTTGTTTTTTAAAGCCAGCCCGCCTTCTGCTGAGGGCACCATCACAGTGCTTAACCCCTAGGTAAACCCTTTACTGCTCCCCTCCCTCCACCTCCAACAAGAAATCCAGCTCTGTCCATCCTCTATCCTGCCCACTAGGCCACCATCAATGTAATGGCCTGTACTACCATACCATTCCAGGGCTTTTTGCTACGCTATGGAGCTTGCCTCCAGTCTATCCTGCAAACACCAACACAATCAATATCAATCTTCCTCCACATCACTCCTAGCCACACCCCCCACAGTAGACCCCTCCTAAGAGTCCCTGCTCAGTACCCTACAAGGAGCCTGAGGATGACTGACCCAAAAGCTGTGACAAGAGGGTAGAGAGTTTCCAGACTAGTCTGGGCTAACAGTGAGACCCTGTTAAACGGAAAATGCTCCCAGAGCTCCCTAGTGTTCATGAGATATACTCCAAGCACTTTTAGGAAGGATCCACCCAGCACAGCACTGACCCTGACACACCCATGCCCCCATGACCCCCCCCCCGAGATTAGCAGGCTCTTGGTTGCAATTTAAAATGTCACAGTAGAAACTGAACTACATTGTCCACCATGTAATACTCAGGGTTGGGCCCCTTCTGCCTTAGGCCTTAAGTGAGCCTTCTGGGAGACACTGCCCTCCTCTCCGTTCTTAGTTTCAGCACTTGAAGACTGACCCAGGCATTACTAGCTTTATCTGCTCAGTAAAACCAAGCCCTCAAAGAATAAGATCCAATCCTTTTTATTCCTACCTGTTCCGATGCCCCAGGGCCCTTGCACCAGCTTTTTCAACCCCAGGCTGCTTGCAAGGACCAGCTCACGTATCTTTTCAAAAAAGACACGAACCTCTTCAAGCAAAACAAACATCCCCATCACTGTCTCTTCCGGTCTGCATACAACACACACGCTCTTCAAACGGACGGCATCACCACCACGTGCTTCTTCTGCGTCTCACTCATCATCCATATGCCCCATTCTGAGGCCACGGGCGTCAGGGGCAGGGGTTTCAGTTTACTGCATCACCACCTGCACCTGAAACAGCACTCAGCCAGCAGGCGCAGTACAACCCAGCTGTCTCTGAGATGCTAATAGCTCTCGGGGTCTCTGAAAACTTCTAAGCAACTTTCTCTAGCTCATAGAACAAGTTATTTCCCTCCAACACAGGCACTTTGCCACTACTACCACAGTGCTGGTCCGGTGGCACTGAAATACATCATCATGGCCAAAAGCGCAGGCTCTGGAGCTAAACATGTCCCAGGTTCAAATCCTCCCCTGCGAAGACTCCCTCACCGCAGCAGGTGATTTATTTAGTTGCACTGTACTTCGCTGTCTTTAGCTATAAATCCAGGCAAAACTCTTTACACTCTACAGGGTACAGTTATGAGTGAAGAACACAGCGCTTAAATGATGCTTATTTTTCAGTGTTGTCAAGGCCAAAAATAAACCTCTCTGACAAAAAGTTTTCCAAATGCTAGTTAATGATTCACTGATTCGGAGTTGCATGCTATTACCTAACACTATACCTGGGATTAAACAAACAAACAAACACGTGTTCACTGTACCATTTCTGGTTTCACTTTCTGCCAATTTCTATTAGCCACCCCCTCAGAATTAAGGGGGCAGGGGTGGGGGTGGGGTGGATCAACAAGACATGGTATTTTTAAAGACAAAGTTTTATTCTTTATCCCTAAGTTAGGGACATTCACTTGTGTGGTGCCAATGACTACATGGGTGGGCATCAGAGCCCCAAGCCAGGCCCACCAAGGCCCATGCCAGCCCAACCATCTCCATCTCCACTCTGCACAGTCATGAGTAAATCCATGAAGGCTGGGGGACTCTTGCTGAAATCAGCAGCAAATGTGGTTCTCACAATAGCAGGCCAGTGAACACTTAGGCATTTCATCTGCCATCTTCAGGACTGAGTATCTTCGGCAACAAATAAGAAGCAGGGCCAGATATGACAATTGCCTCTCCTCCAAAGGCGCCACGTGTGACGACTGAATGCCCACTACATAAGAAATACTGTGGCCACAGCAGAACCCTTGAACGTCAGCAATCAGACTCTTGTATGGAAGCCCAGGAGGGACACCATGGCACACATGGTTATCAAAACACCACAAGAAATTCAGAAAGGAAGAGATGATGGCCACCGCACAGCAATCCAAGCCTCACAAAGGACCCAGGCATGAGGTGCCTGTGTGCCATGGCTCACACCACAGACAACATACTGGACTCAGTGGGCCCGGACCCAGGCTAGAGGGTGAGTCCCAGAGGAGTGAGAGGAGAAAGAGACAAGGTCAGACTGCAGGAGGCCCAAAGGCCAGAGCAGGGTAAGGGACTGTCACCCTCCATTACATGGATCAGTAAGGTGCACAAAGTCTGTCACCTTACACAAAGGCAGCTACCACTAGGCAGCTAATGAGAAGACCAGACCTCTGTGGTCTCTGGACCATCAACATCACTTTGGATTCAGTGTGCTGGACAGTGAGGGGGCAGGCGGACCTGTAAGTCTAACATTAAAACCAAATGGGTTTCTCTTTCCTCTCATTATGAGTGATAAATAAATTTTAGTGTTACTATACCACAGGAGACTACATAACAAAAATATATAAATAGGGCTGGGAGATCTAATTCGTTGCTATCATTTGCCTAACATGCACAAGGCTCTGGATCTCTCACACACACACACACACACACACACACACACACACACACACACACGCACGCACACGCGCGCGCACACACACACACACACACACACACACACATCAGTATCAGCTTCACCACACAGCCTATCATACTGAGTTATCTGCGCTGGTTCAGCCCCTTCAGCAAGGGAAAGTGTTTATGTTTTCCATGACCAAGCTTATGAGTTGGCCGAGAAACCACCAAGACGACAAGCAACCTGGAACTCCTCTGAAATCCGACTCTACAGATGAGAAAACTGGTAACAAAAAAAGAGAGGTATGCTGGGTCCAGATACAGCCCAGTGACTAGAACATGTGTTTAGCACATGGAAGGTCCTGGGTTCAATCTTTTTTTTTTTTTTTTTTAAAGATTTATTATTTATACAGTATTCTACACACATGTGTGCCTGCCCACCACAAGAAGGCACCAGATCTCATTACAGGTGTTTGTAAGTCACCAAGTGGTTGCTGGGAATTGAACTCGGGACCTTCAGAAAAGCAGCTGGTGCTCTTAAACCTCTGAGCCATCTCTCCAGCCCCTGGGTTCAATCTTTAGCAACAAATAAAAGGATGAGTTTAACAGGTTGAGTGGGACTCACCAGAATTCATACCTAGACACTTAAGAGACAAAGAGGGTCTGGCAGCTTGTAACATTTAGTCTGTTTGGTTGATTTGATTTGTTTTTGTTGAATAGTTGAGGTTTTGGGGGGGGACAGAATTTCTCTGTGAAGCCCCCACTGTCCTGGAACTCCCTCTGTAGGCCAGGCTGGCCCTGAACTGATAGAGAGCTACCTGCCTCTGCCTCCCAAGTGCTAGGATTAAAGGCCTGCACCACCTCTGGCTGACTTCACTTTTTTTTTTTCTTTTATGAATGAAAGTAAGAACTTCTTTATCAGTTAAGAGTCTCATTTAAAAACAAAACAAAACAAAACAAAAAAAAAAGTCCAAATAAGTAACTGTAAATAATCAATATTGGGAATTTCTATTGTTCATTGAACATGATATCTTGATGTTCCAATTTCAAACCTTTGGTCTACAACTTTTAGGTTCCAAAGCCATTTTCTAGTCTTCCTGAATGGAAGGTATAAAATGTACATGACACAATAAGTATTCTCCACAGACTCTTGTGACATCCACAAGAAAACCTTTTGAAAATAATTCTAAGTTCTTTGAAAGAACTCCTTTAGAACAGTCTGTATCTAAGGCACACACACGCCCTCCTCCCTGCCCAGGCAGCATGTGCGCAGTGGGACAGTATCTAAAGGGCATGCATACAGAGATGCTATGTGCGGAAAACTATTGTGAGCTCCAGTTTCACTTTCGCCACAGCACTGGCTAGAATACCTTGGCTATCGGTCTCTATGGCGAGACTTCTGGAATGACACATTCTCAACCCTACCCTTTTTTTTTTTTTTTAATCAGAACAAACCGCACTATGCAAGTAAATAAAATCAAGCCAGAAACTAACCATTTTATAAAATTACTTTTGAGCCTATAAACGAAGTAATTAGCGTCACCATAGGCCTTGACATTTCTACTCCTGAGCACAAACAATGTATCTTTCACAGAGGCAGAAACAGGTATTGTCTATAATTTATTTTCCTGTTTGCTTTGGCCTCCCCATCACTACCCTGTTCAGACATAAAGGCTTTAGTTGAACCCAAATGCAAAGGCACAACCCTGTATCTTGGCCTGCAAATTCTGCTGCCCTAGATACTTTGAGACACTCTCATTTGGTAAAACTGGTGGTTGGATCAAGGTCCAATGGAAGACATGCGTTCCTATAACTCCAGCTAACGCAGGAATGAAACAGAGAGGATGGCTCAAGTGGAGGAATCTGAGGCAACATGGCAAGAACTTATTTTAAAACAACAACAAGCACGCAGAGTGGGGAGAGGGACAACAAAAGGATGGTGGTGAAAGTGTCACTGGCATCCAAGGAGTAGGGACCAGGAATGGCATTTGGCATACTACAGGCACAGGGCACAGTGAAGAAATTCTCTGGGTCAAAGGTCACTCATGCCTCAACTGCTGAGCAGCTGATATTCACAAATATGACAATTTAAAGTAAACACACCAAGTGCCAAGTGTAGGTTCTCAGTCACAGATGATTCTGACTCTGTTGGTTTTGCTTTGTTTTGCTGTTTTTGTTTTTGTTTTTAACTTCCTCTCTTTTCAAACACAGATGTATTATTTAGGATCAAGGGTTAAAAACCCATGTGGGAATACACTTTTAGGAGAAAGGCTGCTTCTCAGCTTCTCCTGCAGCCTGTCAGCCTTCAGGAAAGAGCTGGGAAATTATCTTATAAATAAATAAATAAATAAATAAACAAACCACCTCTCTGCCTGTAAGCTGCTATTCATTAGCCCTGGTCAAAATGAATACTCCACATATCTCGAGGCCAGCCCTTAAGCGGAGGAACGGCAGGCCTGGGACTGCAGGGAAGGTAGACTTCAACATCTAGATTTTAATGCTGCCACCAGCCCGGGCAGGGAAGTAATAAACACTTTGAAATGTACCACAGGCAAGCTAATGCTCTCTTATCATTCAACACACATACACCGCCCCCCCCCCAAAAATGCATTTTGGGTCTCTACTGTGATGCTGTTGAAAAACAGTCATGCAAATTATGTTTAAATGGGTACCTTTTGCAAGTCAATGAAACATTCAATTGAAGACAAAAGCTTTGCAGTGCCACATCCGTTGCAGCCTGAAGCCCTCTACGCTACAGATTCCCAATAAAACGTTAGCAATTATTTTTCCACATGTAATCATTGTATCATCGCGGGGAAGGGGGGGTGAAAAACTAGAAATTCAGGTTCTTAAGTGGGTGTATTCTAACAGGAATTAAAGACACTTGGAGAGAATCCAAGATTACACTCCTTTAAAGTCACTACTTCTTCATCCCAAAGCTACTTAGGCTAATAGCAAGTACCGCTCACTAACATTTATGAAATCAATATTCCCATTGTCCCTCCAGCCACTTGCCATCCACACCACACCCGAATGCTTAGAGACAGCAGTGTAGACCCACAAACAAGTCCTCCGCCCACCCTGGACCACTAGCAAGCCAAGGAACCCGCCACTAGCCAGGCGCAAGGCTGTGCGACACACAACGCTCCTGCGGTGGCCTGAGCACCCACCTTCTGAACTTGCGGCGGGCCTGACTCACACACCCTGTCACATGGCGCGGGAGGAGGCCGAAGGGCCACCGTTGCCAGGTGTTCGGGCTCCGCACGACCGTTTATTTGCCTTGCAAAGTGACCGGAGTGCTCCTGTGCCACTGGGGGAAGGCCGGCAACCTCCAGGCCTCTCCTCCCTAGCACACCCCCGCCCTGTCACCTGGTCCTCCTCACCTGAGTGGGCAGCAGGAGTTCCCCTTCTTCTGCCTGCCACAGCTCCACCACGTTCGGCAAGGGCTCAATCGCTGCACGGACACCAAAAAACACATCGCATTTGTAATGCACGGAAAAGAAACGCTTCCTGTTTCCTTCCCCGTCCCCCGTGCCACCCGCCTGCCCCCAAACAAGTCTCCTTCTCCTCTCACAGGGGGAGGCTACCGGAGGGGTGAACCGAGGATGCAAATACAATGCCCAGCCGGCGGCCCTAGGGTCGCTCAAAGAGGAGAGGGCGTGAGGGCTTGGTCCCGACCACGGGGCGAGGCCGCCGCACCAGGCACAGCGACCCCCGGGCCACCGGGCTGGGGGAAACAAAGCTGCAGGAAGCCGGGCGCGGCGAGGCACCCGCGCGCCACACAAAGCGGGGGATGCGCCCGGGGCGCAGGGGCCCGCGCACAAAGGCTCCGGGACGCGCGCGGCTAGCGGTCCCCGAGCCCCACGCTGCCCGCTCCTGGCCCGGCCTAGGGCCGCCGAGAGGAACGCTGCGGTCGCTGGGCTGCAGCAACCGGTCTTCCCCAGCCTCTCGGGTCCCCTTCCTCCGCAAACGCTCACAGATTTCAACAGTTCCCTTAAAGAAAGGGGGGGCGGGGCGGCGAGGACAGCCAGCCTCGACGACGGGCTGACCTTGTCCCTGAGCCCCTCCCGGACGGCAGCAGGACAGCAGGACCTGGAAGACGCCCAGCAGAAGGTTCACGGCAGCGGCCGTGCGGCGGTAGGCGCCGGACTGCGGGCGCCGGAGCCCCGCCATGCTGGTGCTCGCCGCGCTCGCAGCGATCTCCTTCTCTCGCTTGCTGGCGCCGCGGCCGCCTAGCCGCGCCCCGGGCCCGCCCCCGCGCCCCGGCCCCGCCCCCCGCTGTTGGCCCCGCCCCCGCAGCTGTTGGCCTGCTGCTCAGCGCCGGCGCACCGCTTGCCCCCGGAGTGCGTGTGCTCGGCAGATAGAAGGGGATGGAACGCGGCGCTGAGCGGAGGGACGAGGACAATGCGAACGCTCTCGGCGCGCAGCACGTGCCCGAGGGCCCCCCCCCGCCCCCAGCGCTCCACTCGAGGGGCCGGGACTCGCGGCCCACGAGGAGAGGGTGTTCTCGTGAACTTTCAAGGGGTTCTCTTTGTTGGTGACACCGGGCCGCAGTGAGGGGGAGGGGCAGTAGCGCGGGGGGGTGGGGAGGGGTCCTGGCAATGAATTGTAGCCCAGAGCGAGGCCTTGAACAGGATATTAGCGGAAATAATGCTGTGGTTGTCAGGAAACGCGAGTGCAGCCACATAGCTACTGCCAGTTATACAGTAAGGATATCCGGTGGCTGCGAGGTCTGTAATTTAGAATAAAAAGCTCTCCCAACACCCGAGAGGCTGACCTCAGCGCCGCGTGGCGGTTATGCGTTCCGCGCCCTCTGTGGAGACTGTCCAAGTCGTGACAGGTGGGAGAGCTTCGTCGTAGGTTAGACCCTGCAGATGTACCCACCTTCAGAATCAGTCTGCAAAAGTAAGCCAGCCCCTTACTAAACGTAGTTGAAGTGGAGGGCTTGGTCGCCTGCCGGTTTCCAAATTTAATTAGTAGTGTGAGTCTTACCTGGAAATGTATTTTTTGCCTTTTTTTTTTTTTTTAAGTTGATTGCTGTGTGCAGCAAATGTAGCTCATATGAAATTCAGAGAGTGTGAGCTGCAGGAAGTGATGGTGAACACCTGTCTGCTTACATTGATCGTCTGTTTAATTGCTTCTGGAGCCTTCCAGTCTAGACTATGGAAAAAACGTGGGCACATAGCAGGTCAGATAAACTGAATGACGGATGCTCTCTTGGTAGTAATACAAGACTATGGACCCAATCGTGCTGCCTGGACCTAACTCTGACCGAGGTTAAACTACCTGATTTCTTTGCCATACTTGACATCTGATAAAAGCAAATGTCCACATGAAAAAGTCACGTTGCTTTGCCCAACTTGAGCAAATCCAATTTCTTACTTTTTTTTTTGGATTGCCTGGGACCGTCCCTAGCAAAGATCCCCTGTGACCCTCTTTATTTCACGTCTCTGTTTATATTTGTCCCTTAGACTCTGACATTCCCTCACTGTGTTAAAGAGCCTCAAAAACAAAACAAAATAACACACACAAAAAAAGAACATGAACTGAGTTGAAGGTGTTCCTGGTTAGCACAGGGGAGGCTCTGGGTTCAAGTCACACACAGCACCACAAAGCCAACACTTACATAGCCCACATTAGGTGTTCTCAGTTTGTTTCTAATGGGAAGTTCCCTTACAGGCCTATTTATTTACTGTACATTAATCTTAAATCTTCTCATACTGCGAAAACAGTAAGCATTGTCAGTTAACAGGTTTAATTTAAAAATCATGATGTAAAACTCCACCAATTTTTAAGTTATTTTACCTTTCTTTACTAATGAAGTCCCGCACTATCGATGAGAATTACGTAAAAGGCTGAGAATATTGCTGTAGGCCATCTGCTCCCATTTATTCTCCTACCAGAGGTTTGGGGAGGTGGGGTTAGCAGCCTGGTGGCGTCAGGTTGAGGTCTTTACAAAGTGGGTGGTTGAGTGTTGCTCACTGTGCCAGAAGCATCTATCTGCAGCGCCATGCAGCTGGAGAAGGATGCAGGACCACACAGCTGTCGTCTTAGATAAATCTGACCCACTTGGCCTCCTCTGGAGGCGTGCTTCATGCTGACTCATGAACAAAGGAAAGTTATGGCCCCGTTAAGTGGCTTCCATGTTTTGAAGAAAAACTGTTCTCCAAAGATGACACCTGTTTCTGCTATCCCCTTGTCAATGAGTAGATAAGAGTCACAGACGGTTAGAGCTGAGAATTTAAGGAAAATCTTTCTATTTATTTAACTTTGAGGGTTTTTTTCTCTTCAGTTAAATCTACACCATAAGCTAAAGGCAAAAAGCAAATAATAATAATAATAATAACAACAACAACAACAAAGAACTCACACTCAGCTCTGCCTGGTAGCTGAGGCCTATAAATTCTGGCTACTAGATTCTGGCAGGAGAACAGAACAGAACACTCTCAAAGCCATCCTGGAGGCAAAGGAGGTCATGAAAAGACCATGGAGGCAAGTTTAGGAGATTTTGCCTCAAAATTAAAAAGGAAAAGAAGGCTGGGGATGTAGCTCAGTGGCCAGCCCTTGCCCCATCCACAAGACCCTGGCTGTACTCCCCAGTACCACGAGACTACAATAATGATACCGATTGTTATTTCAAAATATCCACGATATTAATGCTTTTTAACGTACTTTTAATTAAGTACAGATGAAAAACAAGTCTACACACCTATTACATCTCAACACGCCCTACATAAAATTGACTCAGGTGGTAAGCCCAACCTCCTAATCTAGAGACGATTAGACAGGCCAAGTGAGAGAGGACCACGAAGATAAAATGAGACAAGGCATGGCAAAAATCTGGCATTAGGTGTTCAATAAATGCTAGAAATCATACTGTGATTTATTCCCAGTGTGGAGGCGTGCCATACTATACCTAATACTTTAAATGCATGAATTACCTGTTTATTGGCACTGTTACTCAGACATCAGAGTAATTCCTGTACATGCAGCCACCTTCTGCTGGCCCATCTCTCCAGAAGTTTTCAGCTTCACCCTAAGGAAACAAGACAGAGAGTTTCACTAAGCCATCACCACCGCCGGGATATAATCTTCAGCTTTGGATAGGAAATGCCTATGCGCAGGGTAGAAATTTGTGATCCTATATTCCCACACTCGACCTTGGCCAAAAGGCGGAGACGCGATAGTCCTATATTCCTGAGGTGCAAACGCTGCTGTTATGACTTTTTTTTAAGAATCATTTTTACATTTATTATTTGCATATGTCTACGTGAGTGTATGTGGGGGGAGGCCCACGTTAAAGGCTAGCCTAGGATGTCCTTCTTTCTACCAAGCAGGTACCAGGACTTGAACTCTAGGCTATAATGTTTAGAGGCAATTGCCTTTACCTGCTGAGCCACCTCATTAACACACTGGCTACCACTAACTTCACCCCATCTCACCCCCTGAAGCCTCCAGTGTGGACAATTATTAATAATTCTCTCCTTTCTCAGGCTGTCCTACAAGAAGGTCCTCACCAGATGCACCAAGTAGGCATATTGGATTTCCCAGGTTTCTGTTTTTTTTGGGTTTTTTTGTTTTTGTTTTTGTTTTTTTTAGGAATTCTTTCTTTATAAATTACCCAGTCTGGAGTAGTCTGTGATAGCAGTAAGAATCGAACTAAGACTTGATACAGTTTTCTCGGCAGCCTCTTCCTCCCATGCCCAACCTCAAAGCAAGGGTCTTAGGCTGTGGTCCCTGTACCCTTTATACCCTCTCTGAATGGACTCATACTGCCCCGTGTCACTACTGTCTATATGGAGATGAGTCTCAAATTTTTAGCCTATCTGGAAGTTCCACTCTTAATGCAACTGCCTGCTTGTCATCAATAGCTTACTGTATTATAAGCATCTCAAACCTAACAATCTCTCAAATTCTTAATTCCGTCTATCCAAACTGATTACGTCCTAGTCTTAAGTTCTAGTTAATGGTTTCATCATCTACCTAATTCCTTGTGCCAAAAGCCAGGAGTCATATTTATATAATTCTCCTTTCCTTCATATCCTTTAAATATATGCAAAACAAAAAAACAAAAAACCCCTGTGTCCACTTGCAGAACATTTCCCAAACCTTGCGTTTCCACCGTCGCTGCTAGCCCAGGACACGCTCCCCGCTCTCTCACGCGGGTGCCTCTATGCCCCTTTACTGGTCTCTCAGCTTCCATGTTCCTTACATCTCAATTGTACCAGATCCAGAATGGCCACTTAAAAAAAACAGAGCTCGGGTTATGCGCAAAGCTCCCCAGCAGTTTTCTGCAGTAGGGAACGGAATTTGTATTAGAGAACAGTTTTCCTACAAGAACTATGAGACATCTTTCCGTGCCCACCTCCTGACTTTTACAACAACCCATGTGCTCTTCATCTCCGTGGTCTGCATGTTCCACATGCCCACTGGTACTGAGCCATCTTTTTGAGCCTTTGTACCTTCTGTCGTCTTTTAATCTTTTTTTATTATGCTTTTTTTTTTTTACTCTATACCTGGCTGTCCTGGAACTCACTCTTTGGATCAGCCTGGCCTTGAACTCACACGCACATCCAGGAGCCAGTTCTCTTTCCCATCATGTGGGTGCCCAAGAACCAAACACAGGTTATCGGGCCTGGAACCAAGCCCCTGTGCCCGTGGAGCCATTTCAACAGCCCTTGCCGCCTTCTGTTTTCTCTACTGAAACCCCTTTGTCCTAATGGCCACATCTGACTATTGCAATCCGTCACTCGTGGAGTGCTGCTGCATTTGCTTGTGCTTGGAGTGCCCAAGGCAGAGGGGCTGATGTTAGCCACACTGAGCCCTAGTTCAAGGATGCCTGAAGCAAGCAGAGCATCTGTCCTAGTGACAGTTTTATTGCTGTTGAAGAAATATCATGACTCTGGCAACTCTTAAAAAGGGTAACATTGAACTGGGGCTGGTTTCCCGTGTCGGGGATTTAGTCTAGTCTCATTATAGTAGGAAGCATGCAGCATGCAGGCTGGCAGCCAGGGGGAGACTGAAACCCACACTGGGTGGAGCTTGAGCATTTAAGACCTCAAAGCTCCACCTCCAAAGTGACACACTTCCTCTAAGAATGCCACACCTCCTAATAGTGCCACTCCCTATGGCCAAACATTCACACACATGAGTCTGGGGGCGCCAAACCTCTTCAAACCACCATAGCACCTCATTTACAGACTCACTGACAGGAACTATGGCTGGCAGGGGTGCTTCTTTCTGCTGGAAACTCACGGTGTCGACATGTCTTATACACTTCCTAAGAGTCTGATGGGACTAGCACTGTGACCCTTATTTTTATTTAGAACTAAGGCTGGGAGGGGAAACAACTAACTCCTCTTCAAACTACCTCTTACTCGTCTCACCATCCTGTCTCCTGACAACAAAGAGACAAGAATATAAATTAGAAACCTTTTTAAACATCAGGTTTTAATTCTACTTGACATAGGATATTTGTAGTAGATTTAGAAAACCCTATGAACCCCCAGCTACAGCTGTTAACCTTGTGGAGTGAACTGCAGCTAGCTACAAAATGGCCCACCCACATGCCATTCCTCTGGTAAATTACAATGTAAAACTCAGTAAAAATCTGCCATATATTTCTTTTGATTCTCCATACAACTTTCTGAACATACAGACCTCGTCCCTCTAGGGACTTTTATGCATGCTGGCTCATGGTCTACTGAGACACTTATCCCTATAAGGTAGAAAATATATTAACTTAATGACGTTCACGTTATGATGCAAACTGTCTACTTGGGGAATCAAGCTGTATAGATCCCCACACTGCCATCCCCACTTGTTTTTCTCCCTTGATGCTGGAATTAGATAAACTGTCCGAGAGCAGCAAGAGGACGGAGGCAGTGTCTTGGTAACATGCTCTTAGGAAGACTAGTACTCAAGATCCTACGTAAACTACAACGTGAGGCGTAGCCCTCCACTGGGAATGCTACCTAATTGTTCACCTCCGTCACCATTTACATTTTTGAGAGTGGTTCTCAACCTTCATAATGCTGTGACCCTTTAGTGTAGTTCCTCATGTTGTAGTGACCCCCCAACCATAAAATTACTTTGTTGCTTCTTCACAACTGTAATTTGCTACTGTTATGAATAGTAATATAAATATCTGATGTGCAGGATACCTGACCTGTGACCCCCACCCCCAAAGGACTTGAGATCCACAGGCTGAGAACTGTCGTTAAAGTATGGCAACTCAACTGGCGCTTCGAGGAACGATGTTAGAAATGCTCATACGACACCTGTCATGCACCAAGCCCTGCCCTAAGTTCTTTGTATGTGACTCATTCCATCCTTCCCATAACCCCATAGGATACAGGTCCTGACACCATTACTATTTTACACATGGGGAAATAGATACACAATGTCTTAGTGCATTCAGGAATGCTATATCAAAATATTCTAGACTGGGTGGCTTAAAAATGGCCCAGATTGATTCCCCATAGTTCTGAAGGGAAGAGTCTGAAGTTAGCATGGATCTAGTGTCTGGCCCAATTC
Organism: Acomys russatus; assembly: GCF_903995435.1. Taxonomy (NCBI): domain Eukaryota; kingdom Metazoa; phylum Chordata; class Mammalia; order Rodentia; family Muridae; genus Acomys; species Acomys russatus. The sequence continues at coordinate 57,048,903 of NC_067151.1, forward strand.
CTGGTTCCTAAATGCTCTGTATTTAATGTCTTCCTGCCATAGAAGCGGCAAGGAGCCCTCTGAGGTCTTTTTACAAGGCACTAATCCCATTCATGAGGGCCCCCCCCCCTTTACGTTAGTGGCTTTTCTCACCACTGTGACAGGTGAGGACAACTAGAGAGGCTAGGCTTCAGCTCCTAAAAATTCTACCACCTCCCCCAAACAGCAGCAGTGGCTGGGGACCAAGCCAGCAACCTATGGGGGCATTTCCTATTCCAGTCATAAGAACCCTAACGACCTGACCACTTCTCTAACGTGTGCCCCCTAATACTGCCTCAAAGGAATGGGAAGAGATGCTAACCTGTGCCTCCACACACAGACAAGCAAGGTGCGATTGCTCAGTCATAAGTCAGCAAAGCTAGAATTCAAAACAAGCTCTTAATCCATCCTTTTGGACACTGGGGCAGTTCTCCTTAACATCCTCAAGTGAACAGAAGGTTTATGACCACTGCTGAGCCATGGTCTTTAAGCATTTGCCTTGACATTCTTGGGGCTCCTGGTTCAAACTCAAGAACAACACCACCAGCAACAACAAAAAGCATGTAACTGGAGATACCAAACAAACGACATTACGGCACCAGAAATGTAGCACACTTTTTTTTTTCTTGGCCCATTTTTTAAGAGAGTGTCAGAACCATAGAGCCAGTTTCCGGTCATTGACTGTTCCAAGGTTCCAGAAGCAGTATTATATTGAGGAACAGAGGTTGTGGGTTTCTTCTTTCCATTTAGCTGAAGTAGGCATGTTGTACTGTATGAGTTAAGCCTGTAACCCCAGCTGCAGGAGCTCAAGCTCACTATGTAGCATATAGCAGCTTCCAGAACTAAATGCCCATCTCTCTGACTTAACCCATTTGAATAATCTCCCTGTAATATGCTTTACAGCCTACAAGACACTTCACCTCCATGGCCTCTTAAAAACAAAGTCATAAAATGATACAGCCTCTGCGGTCCTTTCCACTTCTATCCTTGAGTGGTTTTTCCATCCTAACCTGATAGCTTGAAAAGCAGAAACCTGAGCTTTTAAAATCCATCAATCTTTACTGCTTCAGAATTTACCATGTCGAGCAACCTCACAGCTTCCTGGATCGGCGTGCCTTCCAATTACAGTCATGTTGGGCTCACACATAAAGTTCAAATAACAACCTGCTGATCTGGCGTAGAGTAGCCACACATTATGAAGGGGGAGTGATAGAGAGGATCTGTTTCTCACCGCCACCCCACCCCACCCCACCCCTGCCGCCCCTTGGTTCATGGCAAGCCAGTCTAGTGTCACTTGGCAATGTTAATAAAAATCTAAAAAAAAAAAAAAGGCAGGGGGCATGAATAAGGCAAAGCCAGAACATTTAGATGAGCACTGCAGAAAAAAAACAAAAATGATGGCTCATAAAAGGCTGTCACCAAGTCGACTTCAACACCAGGCCTTCACAGATGCCTCACTTCTCCCATCTGACACAGTTAAGTCACAGTCACCCTTGCCTGGATAAGGCTTCCTTACTCTGCCTCCGAGCACATATTCAACTGCTTACCACTGACTGAGAATGGGACAACTTAGGTAAGGTTGGATCTGCCCGTTTTCCTATGATCAGTGTCTCTTTTCAAAACTTAAAGAACAGGAAGAGCCAGACACGGTGGCACAGGCCTGTAGTTCCTGCTAAAGGAAGCTAGGGGAGGACCATGCCAGAGGTCGAAGACCAACCTGGGCATCAGAGCACCTCCCCAACTCTAAACAAAGAGATGTAAGAAACAGGTTGGGCACATAGTATACGCCTATATAAAATAAAGCAACAACAAATTAACCCTGCCAATGAAAGAAACAAACGCTCACCTAGGCAGAGATCAAGAGACCCTCCCTCTGTTGTGGAACTAAATAGCAGAGGCAAAATTCAAACCCAGGCAATCTAGCCCGTGACTAACACACCAAGGCATTCTGCTACAATAGGCTAAATCCAGTGCAAGTACCTCGTCCCCCGCCCCTCTCTCTCTCCCTCTCTCTCTTCTCTCTCTCTTCTCTCTCTCTCTCTCTCTCTCTCTCTCTCTCTCTCTCTCTCTCTCTCTCTCTCTCTCTCTCTCTTATGTGTGTGTGTGTGTCTGTCTGTCTGTCTAAAAAGTAATATAAAATATGCCCTTATAGATATGATAGGATTTCCCATTCAGTTACTGAGAAGGACACTCTCATAGAAGGAAAGAATATGGCATCTGACTCCACACCCTTTTAAACACGTACCCCTCAGATCATGACTACTGAGGGCCTTCACCTGCACAGCAAAGTGATTCCAACTGACTCAATCCTCATGGCTGCCTGTGGCCAGTGCATGGAGAAACAGCCTTTCAGCCTAGAAAGAACAAGGTAGCCAAACAAGGCGTGCAGAGACTCAGCCCGAGGCAACTCCACTGACAGCAGTAGCGGGGAGGGAACAGCAGGAAGCATCACAAACTAGAGCCCAGCTCCTGAAGAGAGTCTTGGGAACAGTGGCTCAGAGCCAAGGGGCAGAGTCGGAAACAGCAGGAGGAGGAACCTCAGCAACCTGGCTGCTGGGCTGCTGGGGGCAGGCTGTGGGGGAGGACTCCAGCATCACAGCTGCATTCCTGACACATCTGCATGTCCAGAGGGCAGTGGAAAGCACGGGATGTGGGGAAAGGAGCACTGTCTAGGGCTCAGGGGACTTTGGCTCCCATTCTTGCTGGCTACAGCCCCCTCCCCCTCCCTAGGGCCCTCATTCGGCGTGAGCACTTTAAGCTGGAAGTGGTATACTGGGTTGAAGCTTGAAGGCTGATTAATTAGCCAAGAAATATTGGCAATTATAGCGGGTGAGGAAATGTGTATGAACATTACCGCAGTGACAGTATTGCCAAACAGCAGTTAAAGGTCCCACATGCCCCTTCCAAGTCTTCCCAATAGATAGGATGGAATGACTTACTCTACCCATCCTGAAATTTTTACTATATATTGAAGATTATCTGAGTCCTGAATTCTTTTTAAAGATTTACCTGTGTATGTGAGAGAAAAGAGCTAGAGTCAGAGGCAGACAGAGAGACAGAGAAGACAGACAGGCAAAGACAGACAGACAGACAGACAGACAGAGAAGAAAGAGTATGTATTAGGAGGTGCTCATGTGGGATCACAGGACAGCTTTTTGGATCAGCTGGATGATGATGATGATGATGATGATGATGATGATGATGATGATGATGATGATGATATGATGCTGATGATGCAGCAGCAGCAGAGTCTATCTTGCAGCCTCTGCCTCTTCAGGTTGAATCTCCTGACTCCATCATAGAAATGCTGGGATTACAGATATGTGCCACCCACATCCAGCTTTTTAAGTGGGTTCTAGGAATGGAACTTAGGTCACCACGGTGGCACGTTAATCACTTTTACCCACTAACTAATATTCTCTACTCCCTGAATATTTTTATATTTTTATATTTATATTTTTATATTGCCTGACTTGGTCATGCAAATCAAGACAGCTGCAGTAGCATTTTATTTTATCTTATTTAGTTTTGGTGCTGGGGACCAAACCCCAAGGTTTAACTCATGACAATTGTCAATCGTTCCAGTCTCAACAGTGTCACTTTATAGGGATTAGGTTCATAACAGCAGAAAATAAGGTGAAATATTGTGGAATGTTGTACTGGGAGGGATTTGAAGAACTCCATTCCTATAGTTCCACAGACAATTCGAGATGGTCCTTTTCCTTGAAGAAAAGCCCTAAAAATGGCCATACCCTTGACACAATAGTAGTTATTAGAAATTTAGAGAAAATAATTTAAATATATTTTACAAGACATTTGTAAGAGATCAAACTGGAAACATCCCAAGCAAAGCCCCAAAGTAGAAAACAAAACAAAACAAAAACCAAAAAAACAAAGAACACGTTGACAGCCTCAGTGAGAAAGCATTTGATGACAATATACATATATACACTCACATGTCTATATTTTAATACTGTAGACAGGAAGAGGTAATGTGGAGAGGAAGAGGTCTGACTTTAGGCAGAATGAGCAGTTTGTGAAGGAGGAAAAGAGAACTGGGCTCCATCTAGGAGGGTGAACATGGGTGAGGGTGTTTATCTAAACACAATCTACTACTCAAAACCCTAGGCAGAACTGAGCAATTCTGCATTCAGTTTTCTATCAGATGGTCTAAGGTGTTACCTTTGCAGGAAGTCCAGTGAGATACCTCAAGGTAAAGGCGCTTACTGCTGAGTCTGAGGACAGGAGTTCAGACCTAGGACTCACATAGCACAAGAAGTAGCCTCTGACAAGTGTCCTCTGACTTCCACAGGTGTGCTTCAGCACACCTGCACACGCACATGTACACACACACACACACACACACACACCATAATGTTTTTTTTTTTTTCCTTTTGCAAAGGAATGCATGGTTGAGGGAGATAAACTGGAAGGCTTGGGAGAGGGATCATCAGGAAGAAAGTGGGCAAGGTGTGGCACACTTACGTGGAGAAAAAGAATAATTGAATTTCTCTGCTCTCCTAATGAGCAGGTCAGTCCAGACACCTATAGCAGGAAATTGGTGCACAGGTCAGCAGTTCAAAAGGAGCGGGGGTCTGGACTGGGAATGGCTAGGATGGCCCTAGCTGTCAGGGAAGTTGGTGTGATGAAGTCAGGCCTCTGGGAAACTGATGCTCACATATTAAGACCGGACACTTCTGACCACAGCCACGACAGCTTAAGTAAAGGGGGAACAGGTAGGCAGGGTTTGGATGGATAAGGTGTGTAGAAGCATTTTGCTGGTTGGAAAATGCTTTGTAATGCTCACTCTGAAGGTATTATGGTATGGTCCCAAATACCCCCCCCCCCCCCGCACCTGCCGCCAAAATGCTTATGTTCAAGGCTTGGTCCACAATGCAGCAGTGTCCAGAGGTCGGCCTCTTGGGAAATGATTGGATCATGATGGCTCTGACCTCATGCATAGATTAATTCATTGATGAGGTCATAGATTCATAGACTATGGTGGAAACTTAAGAGATGGGGCCTAGTTGAAAGGATCAGGTCCTCGGAGACTATACATTGTTCTCAGTCCCTCAGTCTCTCTCTCTCTCTATCTCTCTCTGCTTTCCAGGGTGCCGGGAGGTGATGGCACCTGCTCTGCCATGCCATCTCTGTCATACTGTACTACACTCACTCCATCAGGCTCTGCCTCATGACAAACAAGAGCTCAGGGACATTGAGCCTAAACTTCCAAAACCATCCCAAAATAATCATGTCTTGGGGCTGGAGAGATGGCTCAGCGGTTAAGAGCACTGTCTACTCATCCAGAGGTCCTGAGTTCAATTCCCAGCAACCACATGGTGGCTCACAACCACCTGTACCCTCTAATGCCCTCCTCTGGTGTGCAGGTGTACATGCAGAAAGAACATTCATATAAAAAAAATTAAAAAAAAAAAAAAAACATGTCTTCCCTTAAGTCATTTTCTCAAGCATTTTGTCACAACACAAAAAAGTGACTAACACACTAGAGTGTCACTCTGTATGAGACTGCAAAGCTAGCCAAGGCATTCTTTGACAACATACTCAAATCAAGAGATGGGTTTTATAAACTCCCCCACCCTTTTTAAAAGACAGGTTCTCATGTACTCCAGGTTTTCTCCAAACTCACTATCTAGCCAAGGATAACCTTGAACTCCTGATTTTCTGCCTCCACCTTCTAAATTACACCTGGTTTGTGTGGTGCGGGGGATGGACCCCACGGCCTTGAGCACATCAGGCAAGCCTTCCTCCTTTTCAGTACCATGGATCGAGAGCTATCGCTGTGCTACAGCCTCGTCTCTGTTTCTTCAGTTTTTATTTTTTGTTGTTGTTTTGTTTTGTGTTTTTTGTTTGTTTGTTTGTTTCTTCAGTTTTTGAGACTATGTTTCCTGTGTTGCTCATGCTGACCTCAAATTCCTAGACTCACGTAATCTCCTTGCCTCAGCCCAAGCCTGACTCAGTTCATAAACTCTTATAGTTCTAAATTCAAATAAGAAATGATAAAATAGTCTTTCTTCTAATTGAATCTATGCTTTTTGACCATTTATTTAATCAAATTCTTTTTTTCTTTTTTATTATTTTTTACGTATACATTTATATTATTATATATATACACAATAAACTACCTACATCAAGAAGAACCATGAAACAATCAAGAATTACATAAATGTTACATTCATAGTGTTTTGGCTATCTGTATTTAGCAACCTTGAAGAAAGTATCTTTCCTATCTTGGTGAGTCTAAATTTCTGAATGTAAACCAATATCTATCATATCCCATCTTTATCAACTTAAAACATCTATCTAGACATAAAAACATCTTAACCCCAAAACAACTAAGCTTAACTGTCAAATTAATCAGATTCTTGTTGGCAAAATGTTGGTGATACATAATTCAGACTCACTTGTCAATTGTGTTGTGAATTAGTGAAATGTTTTAAAAACACCAAACCAATTATGATTCACGCAATGATTTTTATAGTCTGGATATTTAAAGTCATATGGTCATGGATTCATTCATTCAGTCAAGACAATCATCAGAGAAGGCCTATGTGTACCTACATAAAGTGAAAGCACAAGACGTTCATTACAAGGGTCCAGAACGCTACAAGTTTAAAGATTTAAATAATTCTTTCTGATCATTATGTGCAAATTCCATCTTTCGAAGAATGGCATTGCATGTTGTTTGCCGAGCCTTGGCACTGGGTTTCACAAAGGCTGCTGAACGATGCCTCCCTCCTGCGTGCGCTTACACGCACTTGCATATTACTTGAATGTTTACCTCCTAGAGCCAAGACTCAGCTTCTACCTCATGCCTCGCGGGTATCAAGTTTCAGCTTACACTGTCTATGCCTCGTACATGTGCTTTTTGTGCCTTATTAAAATGGACGCTTTCCGCTGGATTTCTTCTCGCCACCACTGAGTCTCAGATGTGCTCTCCAGCTGTTGTTAAACATCTCTGTAACACTAGACACACATGCGAATGTGCACACAGCTATATTTCTAGTTCAAAAAAAAAAGTAGCGTCCCTACTAAACGCCAGGTGATCTATTTGATAAAGGTGGGTTGTTGGGATTTTTTTTTTTTAATCTTTTCTGATGACCTCAATTTATTCGTCCTGGGTCTGTGTTTGTGTTGTGTTTATAAGCAGACACATGCACACTGAGCCTAGTGTTTTTAGGCCCCCCTCCAGCTTCAAGTTTGCAAGACTCTGTGCTAATGGGAAGACAGAGTTACAGCTCCGGAACATTCCCTGCCCCTGATCCAGAACATGTGTTAGCATCTCACACACTGTAAATTGATTCCAAATTCCTGCCAACAGGGCATAGGCTGCATTCCAAACACCCAAAGCTCTGGGACAGTGAACTGTAACGGAGAAACAGAGCGTGCCTTCCCTTTAATTTGGTGTAAGGCTGAGTCCGTTCATCCTACATGCCCGCCTCTTATGGTTTTCCCCTGCAAACACAAAACAGCTTCTAAAAGTCTCTCTACGTGGAAGGAGAAGGGGGCGGTAGCTTAAAAACCCCACTCTCGCCAATGGCTAGTTGCTGCTGTCTGTTCCAGTCTCTTGGTGAAGGTTGGTTATCAGGAAATGGGATGAGATGGGAGGGACCATTTAAAATAATAAAGTGACTCTCGCTCAACTGGTGAGAGACATAAACAGTCTGACCGGGATCTCCTGGGAGTAGAAAGTCTAGCGTTTCAAATGCTGTATAAACAGTCTCAGCAATTAATCCATGAACGAATTCCTAGCACAGATAAAAGAGTCACATGTCCTCAGCTCCCTGCTAGCTCAGCTTCTCAACCTGAGTTTACCGTTCACTTATCTCTTGCCTACAGTAAAGTCTGTAGGTCAATAACCACGGGAGAACTGGACTTCCGTTTTGGGGACCACTGAGAACGGGCAATGGAAAAAGAGAGGGGACATCAGCCAGTGGCATTGGGGATGTCTTGAAGACAACAGGGAAGGTGACCTCGTCCCTTCAGAAGTCATCAGCCCTGTGATTGCACTTCTGCATCCCAAGAAAAATTCGCACCTGACAAGGTCTACATTGTTTCTTAACAGGCTGAACATGTAACGCCTTCTTTTTTAATTAACATCTTTAAATAGTCAAATAAAAATAATATGCATTTATGGTACACACAGTTCAAAATATGTAGACATTATGGAATGGCTGTGTTGAGCTAATTAAATAACATATTCCTATGCTCATTTCTTCTGATTAGAAGATTTAAAAACCTGCCCTTGGCATTTTTTAAGAAATATAAAATCCATGCATTTGATGCAACACTTCCTCATTAGCTCCTAAGAAACAGCCACATATGCACACATGGAACATAGGGTGGTAATTAATGATTCTCAATAAATTGGCTAATGCCAGAGGGTAAACTGCCAAAGCTTTATAGAAATGAGTTCTGCATATTTTCAAATTAAATCTCATTCCATATGTAAAAGAGCTGGAGTGACAGTGGCTTGGTCTTGTTTTCCCCAATTTTATTAGCTAGTGCCAGCTAATAAACAAACATATGTGGCTAACTGCATACTGGCCCAAACCCATGTGAAAGAAGTGTTTGATAACAGGCCGTAAATCTACTGGCCTTCGGTGGCTTGGTGACCAGGGCTGCATCATAGTCCACCAGCAGAGTGGCTTCCCGGAGAGCCCAAGCCAAGATGCTTAGCCACAAAATGAAAAAGTTAAGATTTTAATGAGCATCTATAGGCAGGTTGCTTCGATTTTTTATTTATTTATTTATTTATTTATTTGCTAAATCAGTACTTTAGGGGATGAAAATGACAGAGAATACACACGGTCATAATGAACGAAACACAACCTTGTGTATTTTTCAAAAGGCGTCATTCAGTCAGAGTGGAGGAGGCCACGCACAAGATTAGAAAACAGAAGAGAACAATTAACTCTGCTTAATAGATGTTTTCATTTCTTGAAAAGTCAAGTTTCTATAACACTGAAAGTAGAATCTTCTTAAATGGCAAGATGTAAGTCTACCTAAAGAAAGTCCCTCTTGAGAAACGCGCTCTTACATTCAGGCCATAGTAGATACTGTGCTCAGTGTTTGCCAGGACACGCTGACTAGAAGGAGTTATGGACTTGAGTGAGTCCCAGGCCAGGATGTTGGATTCTCTGGAAGGAGGGAGGTCTGTAGCTGTGAGGTTAGAACACTCAACAGTCTTGCGTGCCAAGTAGAGGTGATCTTCCTTGTAGGAGAGCGCTACTGGGTGGTGCCGTGGAAGCGCTAAGTACGGACAGACACAAGTATAAGCAGTGAGGCAAAGGCAGGCTTCATTTAAAAAAAGAAACAGCACATGGGGGCCGGGTGTGGTGGTGCACGCCTTTAATCCCAGCAGAGGCAGGCGGATCCCTGTGAGTTCGAGGCCAGCCTGGTCTACAAAGTGAGTCTATGACAGCCAAGATAACACAGAAAAACCCTGTCTCAAAAAAAAAAGACAGCATGTGGGCAAATTTTACCCCACAGCTCTCTGAGGAAAGAGCACTCTCAACAGGCCTTGAAACTTCAGCAGGCAGAGTGAGGGACAGAGCAGTGAAAGGGGGCAGGCCTGGAGAGGGGATCAGAGAGGGATAGGTGGAGGGAGGGGTGTCACCTCAGAGGCCACAGCACATGCTGTGCCCTTTACTCTGCTATAATTTGAGGAGCCACAACAGGGTTTTAACAGAGTGACGTGATCTGATGTACACTCAGTGAGGACCCGTCTGGCTGGTGTGCTGCTGTTGAAGGCAGGTGGGGAACAGCAAAGGTGGAACAGAAGCACAGCGAGGAGGCCCGTGGAGCAAACCAGGCCAGAGGCTGCAGCGGCTCGTACCAGGCATTAGCAGGGGAGCTGCTGAGAGGCAGTCGGGCTCCAAATATGATCTAAAAGGAGATAAAAAAAGATTTTCCAAACTATATGCCCAGTGAGATGGCATGAAAGCCTGCTGAACTAAATTCGATACTGGCAACTCACGTAAAAGTGGAAAGAGAATGGATTCCATATTGTATTCTCACCCCTACTTAGTGCTGTGGCACACCCACACCCACTTCCATATCATACACAGAAACACAAGTCACACACACGATAATAAACAGCAATTTAAAAAAAACCTGTTAAAGATCAATAAGAGAAAAAAAGACCTGGCAAGTGAAAGATGGGGCAGCCAAGACTGACTCTAAGGTCTGTGGCCTGAGTGGCCCAAAGAACGGATTCACCATCAACTGAGGGCATGATAAAATTCAATGTGCAACTCTAGGGGTTTTTGTTGTTTGTTTGTTTGTTTGTTTGTTTAATGGCCAATTTGGTAAAATGCTCACTGTCATTCCAATGATGACTCCACTTTGCAGACAAGCTTGCTCTTTTGTGGCCCCCTTTCCTCCCCGTCTTTAACCATCTTTGCCCCTTCTTCCTCTGCCCATTTGAAGTTTTTCCATTGCTTCTGCCCCACCTCCTCCAGAAAGCCCATCCTAAACATATACACAGGAAAATAATTGTGATATTCTCTTTAAAGAATTGTCTATAATGCTTTATTGAAACAAAACGATATTCAATGTTGATTTGGTTTTCTCCGTCATTGCTTTTCATTAAGGTTTCATATTCATCAACTTTTAATGAGAGACGGGGGTATCTGTGTGTTATATGTTCATATGTGTATGTGTGTACTTGTGCATGGGGGTGTACCTGCAGAAGTGTGTGTTGTGTGTTCATGTGTGTGTGTATGTGTACTTGTGCATGGGGGTGTACCTGCAGAAGTGTGTGTTGTGTGTTCATGTGTGTGTGTGTGTACTTCTGCATGGGGGTGTACCTGCAGAAGTGTGTGTTGTGTGTTCATGTGTGTGTGTGTGTGTGTGTACTTGTGCATGGGGGTGTACCTGCAGAAGTGTGTGTTGTGTGTTCATGTGTGTGTGTGTGTGTGTGTGTGTACTTATGCATGTGGTTATACCTGATATATGTGCTACATGTTCAAGTGTGCGTATGTGTATACTTGTGCATGCTGGTATATAAATGTGCTATGTGTTCATGTATGTGTGAGTGTCTTCTGCATGCTGTGTATATGTGTGCTATGTGTTCGTGTGTGTGTGTGTGTGTGTGTGTGTACTTCTGCATGGAGGGGTGTGAGTGTGCACGCATGTGGAAGCCAGAGGCTGACACTGAATGTCCTTTATCACTCTGCACTTTTTCTTTATTCTGAGAAAGGGTCTCTCACTGAACCTAGACCTCTTGGATTCAGCCAGGCTCACTGGCCATCACACTCCAGACATGTGCCTGTGTCTGCCTCCCCGGGCTGAGGTTACAGATGCACACAGACATTCCTGGCTGCCACATAGGTGCTGGCATCCACACTCGCATCCTTACTTTGCATAGCTATTGCTCTACTGACTGAGCCAAGTCCTGACTCACAGCTCCTGACTCCTCACCCCTTCCTCTTCACCAAGAACATGAATGAATTCCTACCTGGCTCCCCCAGCCTGAATGAACCCAGACTTCACCAGTGTCACACTCCAGCTGTGCTGTCTCCAGCCTTGCTTCTCCTCCTCTGTCACCACTAGAAACTACCTAGATTACTGGCATCACAGCATCCTCTGTTAACAGTGACCGGATTTCGCGATGGCCATGGTTGGATGCTGAGGCAAGCATTTCCTTTGTTCCATGTTGCGCCGGCCCCTGTGCCGAGGACTTGTGCAGACATTTCAAGGCCTGCTAGTGAATGCCCAGGTGAGCTGATTCTACAAGTGTTTGTATTACTTAAGCCACGTGTGTCAACTCCCAGAGAAACACTCCTGAACTCACTAGTGCCAGCTTAGCTCTTACAGTTCCAGAAGACGAAGGACCTCTCAAATGGTGTCATCTCCGCTTACGAGGGCCTGGTGTGTTTGGATATTTTTTTAAGAGGAAAGAAGGCACTGAACATTTGAAAGGGGAAAAGGAACCCATCTTAGCTACTGTTCTATTGCTGTATAGAGACTCCACCACCAAGGCAACTCATAAAAGGAAGCATTTAACTGGGGCGTGTTTACAGTTCGGAGTGAGTTCATGACCACCATGGCAGAAGGCAAGCAGAGATGGTGCTGGAGCAGTGGGTGAGAGCTTATATCTGATCTACAAGGTTTAGAAAGAGAGAGATAGAGACAGAGACTCTAGGCCTGGCATGGGCTTTAGAAACCTCAAAGGCCACGCCCAGTGACACACCTTCTCCAACAAGGCCACATTTCCAAATCCTTCGCAAACAGTTCCACTAACTGGGGACCAAGCATTCAAATATATAAGCCTGTAGGGACCATCCTCACTCAAACCACCACAGAATCCCCCAGTTCCCACCCTCATGTCTCTTCTCTGTTATGTCATCTCTCTATGTCTCTTAGCTGATGAAATGGCTCTGAGGATCTCACTCAAACTCTTCCTCTGACTCCAAGTTCTCTTCAGGGCTTGATCTCACAGCAAACACAATGGCTCTCCCTGGGAGGGGGAAGCTCCTCAAGCTCACAACGCTCAGAATTGTTTTAACAACTCCTTCCCACGGCCTGCTTCTCTTCTTAGTCCTCATATCTTGGTTTTGTGCACAATGTTCAAGGCCAAAGTAGAGACCTGATGATCTTCAACTCTTTCCACCCTCTGAATTCTAATAACAATACTGAGTTTTCTCTTCAGTATCTGGCCTTCCTCTTTCCGCTCACAGAACAGCCAACGGGAACCTCCAGCATCTCTTTTTGGATGCTGATGCTGGAGATCCCTCTAAAATACAGGCTGATCTTCCATGTTGGAGGTATCCCTGGGACCTCAGCAGACAGTCCGAATTCTCAGCAGAGCCTATAAGGCTTTCTACACCGATTCTTGGCCACAGTTCTAGCATTGGTCTATTCCTAGCCCTCTCTGCAGCCCCCTCAAACACCAGGAATGAATTGCCTTCCCTGAAAATGCACTAAACATGCCAATTCCATCTTTTTGCTGTGCTGATCTGTCTACACGCAGTAACTTGCCCATTTCTTTCCCATTTACTGTTACTCACAATGCAAAACAATCACACTTAAGAGAAACACAGCCACGAGCTACATTAAATGTCCCTAACTACTGGCCCGAGAACAGCACAGCGATAAAGCTAGATACGTAAGTGCAGATTTCACAATTCCACAGGTGGTGAGTGCTGTGAGGCCCAGGTGTTCTCACCTGCTGGAACCTTCTGTAGCTTTCAAAGTAGTCAATGCTCATCTAAGGCAGAGTTCACTACCCTCTCACCCATGTGCCCTTCAGGTAGACTTGTTTGCTCTTTTTACTGCCTTCCCTTCCTCTTCTTTGCCCTTTTCAATTTTCATTTTTTCTGGTGTTGGGGATGGAACTCAGGGCTTTGCTTATGCTAGGCAAATGCCTTACCACTGAGCTGTAAGGACCCCTATGTAAGTGATCCCGTAGGGAGAAGGCATGAGCATCGTGAAATAGTAAGACGGTCCTGATGCTCTCCTTACTCTTGAGCTGCTCATGTGCCTTTGCTTCCATGTAGTTTTCATGTATACTTTGGGCAACACTTCTGAACAAATAGGCAAACCAACCACCTAACAGGATATGCAACAATCACTCAGGAATGTGAAGTTGAATTTTCTCTGGAAAATGTAGCTTAAGAGGCCTCCACCCTTAACCACAGTGCCATACTATGGGAACCATAAAGAACCATGGAAGAACTGTTACCCTTAACCTAAACTAATTTTTAAGACGATTTTATCTCTGGCTAAGGTGATAGAGGCTAAGAGTGGGAACGCAGGGAGAGTGAGAGTGAAGCTGGCAGCCCATCCAGAACCTATGTGCTTCTCACACCGATGACTCTAATCCAGAGCCTCTTCTGGGAAACCCTGGGTGAGTTTTGTTTTAAGTAGTTTACAGACGCAGCTACCAGATTTCAAAGCTAAAGTGATGATATAAATAACTCTGGGTGGGTTGAGAGAAACCCTGTGAGAACTACTGTGGCAACTGTGTGGGCGACAACGAAGGTGTCTCTTCACAGCAGAACGGAAGTCACTTAGCTGAGCGAACGGAAGTGCAGAATCAAGCATGACCCTGAGAGGGTAAGAGATCACAGAAGAGCAGAGACTGGCCACACACACACATGTCTGGATATGTTCCTGTAGAGTCTCAAAGTAAATTGGAAATTGGAAATTGATAGGCAAAGGGTTCCTAAGGACTACCCTTTGAATAAGACATATAAAAAGCAAAGAAGAATCTTTGTGAGCATTAAAATATTTTGAAGTTTCAAAAAAATGTTCTTTGACCACCAGCAGTCGACTAGCAAATGGTAATTTTTTGTTTGTTTGTTTTTGGAGACAGGGTGTCTCTGTGTAGCCTTGACTGTCCTGGACTCAATTTGTAGACCAGGTTGGCCTCAAACTCACAGCAATCTGCCTACCTCTGCCTCCCAAGGGCTGGGATTAAAGGCGTGCGCCACCACCGCCCGGCAAATGGTAAATATTTTTATACTGTATCTTCATACTGGAGATATAAGATAGGACCTATCCCATGTTAAGTATATGTTCTATAATTGAGCTATATATTCAGATACATAGATCTACCTATTGTAAATACATAGAATATGTGGGTGCTGGGAACCCAACTCAGGTCCTCTTGCAAGAGCAGTACTCAGTCTTAGCTACTGAGCCATCTGAAGCACCATAAATTGTTTTTGAGGAACAGGGTTATGTAGCCCAGGCTGACCTCAAACTCACGAGCCACCTGCCTCAGCCTTCCAAGTAACTAGGAGTACAAAAAGTTACACACACACACACACACACACACATACACACACACAAAATGAAAGAAAACTACAGTTAACATATTTCTAAATGTTAAGTAATGTCATTTGTAGAAAAATTCTTATTTCAAAGCACTTAAACTATACTATCCCACGGCTTCTCTAAAGTCTCTGGTAATATTCTTGGTTTTCCTGAAAAGCAAAGGGCTACTAAAAGGAGAAATGGAAATTGTAGAAATTGGACTGAGTGTTGGAGATGGAAGCTAGGCCCCTGCGTGTGCTAGGTAGCCATTCTACGACTGAGTGACACCAAGTCCTAGAAGAAAGCTTTCAGACCGGAAGTCAGGAGCAGACGCACACACAAATACTGGTGACCAATAACTATCTCTTGACTGCCTCCACACAGAGCTTCACTCCAGGCTGGGAAGAAGCATAACCCTGTTGTTGGACAGGCAGGACAAAGGTGCCCGTCTCACTTACTAGCAAAGAAAAGTGTCTGGATTTTGTGTTTTGTCACTGAGACTTAAAAAGCCCCTCTCTAACCAGGTCTAGTCCAACATGCCTGTAGTTCCAGGTACGCAGAAAACTGACCTAGGCAGACAGCTTGAGCCCAGAATGCTCAAAACCAGCTTGGGCAACACTGGGAAGCTTCATCTCAAACAATAAGACAAAAAAGGAAAACCAGGAAAACGACCCAATCCAGAAAGCGAAGAGGGCTGTGAACCACGATACACTGAAATCGGCCTCCAGCCACCTTTGCAATTTAGTGAACCCCACCACGCCAGCTCACTGCTCTGACAATTAAAACATGGCACGGACACATATGCTTTGAGTTTAAAAACATTTTTTGAGGTAGAATCTCACACCGTGGGTCAGGCTGGCCTTGAATTCACAGCAATCGCCTGCACTTGGCTAATGCATGAAGCAGTATACAAAGTCACACATTTTTAATTAATTCTTTGAAATTTTCATACAGTGTATTTAGATCATATTCACCCGCTTACCCAACTCCTTCCAGATCAACCGCTGACCTACCCCCCCAACTCTGTGTCTTCCTCGTTTTTCTTTGTTAGACGTTTCAGCTTCTACTTGTGCTGCCCACATGCTCTTAGGGGTAGCACCATCCTCCAGAGCATGACCTACCAAAGGGCCTCACCTTCAAAGAAAGATGACTCTCTCCCTCACAGCAGCTATCAACTGCCAACAAGTCCTGGAGCAGGAGTAGACATTTGCCCACCTCCCTCTCAGCGTCGGGGTGCTGTCTGGCATGAGTTGGTGGCAGTCTTGTGCACGTTGCCACAACTGCCCTGTTCTGTCTGGAAACACCGCTACCTTGGAATCCCACAGTCACAGCTTCTTTAATCTCTCCAACCGCTCGTGCACAATGATCCCTAAGCGTAGCGAGGAGAGGGTGTGAGACAGAGCATCTCTAAAAGAAAGATTTTTATATCATGCGCTTCCTTCAAAAAGTACAGTCTCATTCTGCCTTAAAATGGAAAGGCTGGCCGGGCATGGTGGCACATACCTTTAATCTCAGCACTCGGGAGGCAGAGGCAGGTGACTCTCTGTGAGTTTGAGGCCATCCTGGTCTACAAAGTGAGTCTAGGACAGCCAGGGCTACACAGAGAAACCCTGTCTCGAAAAAAAAAAACAAAAAATAAAAAATAAAAAAGGAAGGGAAAAAAAAAAAAAAAAAGGAAAGGCTGACACATGCTGTAGCATAGGTGACTTGTATGCTAAATTAGCCAGTTCCAAAGAACACGTAGCACATGATGCCATTAATGGAAGGGATTTAGCGAATTCACAGATACAGAAAGCAGAAAGGCCACCAGTGGGGGGGGGGGGGAGTAGGGAGGGATGGGGAGGCGGGAATGTCTAGATGTCCTTAATCTTAATATTTAGTTTAGTTTATTATTTTATGTGGGTGCATGTTTTGCTTACATGTATGTATAACTGCCACATGTGTGCCTGGGGCCCACAGAGGTCAGAAGAGGTCAATGGATCCCATGGTACTGGAGTTAGGAATGTTAAAGTAGCCGGGCATGGTGGCACATGCCTTTAATCCCAGCACTCACTGGGGAGGTGGATGCAGGAGGATTGCTGTGAGTTTGCGGCCAACCTGGTCTACAAAGTGAGCCCCAGGACAGCCAAGAATACACAGAAAAACCTTATCTCGAAAAACCAAACCAAAACAGAGTGTTAAGGTACTTGTGAACTACCAGGTGGGTGCTAGGAACTTGAATCCCTGTCCCCAAAAGAGCAACAAGTGTCCTTAACTGCTCAGCCACCACCCTGGGCCCGGGGAGCTATTTTAAATGAGCACCAAGCTTCAGCTGGAGAAAATGCAACTGTTTCTGAAGACTGGATGGTGGCAGTGGCTGCACAACAATGTGACTATAACTGATGCCATTGGTTGTACCCTGTAGAATAGTCAAGGGGATACATTTTATGCTCTGCATATTTTACCACAATTTAAGACATTTTACAAAGTGTGGACTCTTGGCTGATGACAGTCTTAATCTATGCTTGTTTCCCCAAATGGGGCACGACTCATTTGCATGAGCTTTTATTTAGTGCGTAGCTTTTAACTAGCAGCTGGGAACTTGACAGCGACTTTCCCATGCTCCAGCTTCCGGCTGCAAGCTGCCAGCTGCAGGTGGAGGCGCACCGTTTGTTTTTATGACTCGCCTTGAGCATGAATTAAGTTCTTGATAAAATAACTTCCTAGAAGACTCAGTTTTTGTTTTGTTTGCTTGTTTGGGTTTTGTTGTTGTTTTTGTTTTTCGAGACAGGGTCTCTCTGTATAGCCTTGGCTGTCCTGGACTCGCTTTGTAGACCAGGCTGGCCTTGAACTCGCAGCGATCCATCTGACTCTGCCTTCCGAGTGCGTGTACCACCACGCCCGGCTAGAAGACTTAGTTTTGATGTTGCTTTCCTCCTCTTCTATTCTCCTCCCCTTCCTCACAAACATGATATGAAAGGTTTTCAATTCCCCACATTTCCACCCCCCCCCCCCAAGTATTAGCTTTAAAGTTGGATAGAAGGTCCAGGTCCCCCTGAATTCTGAAGGCCCACGTTCTGGATTAGGAATTTCTCCAGTCGTTCTGACCCAGGCAACACTCTATTAAACAGAATGTTGCATCCTGCCTCAAAGTCAGGTCTCAAGAACAACCTGGACGTTTCCTCTCATTCGTTTTCCTAATGTGGTTGCTCCTTGGGGGGAGGGGATTGGAGTGGACACTGGGAAATACCGCCTTCTGAGGCCCTGTTCCTCTTTCTGCTTCTGCGGCTTTTACTTCCGCTGGCATCAGAAATCCCCAAGGGCTGCGAAGGCTTTCTCCTCTTCCTCTCCCCGCCCCCGTTTATTTTCCCCCAACACTTCCGGGTTCTTTCCCGTCTCCTGCTCATGCTGGTTTCTCTGTGGGTCCCGTTTCCCGTGGGGTGCTGGCAAGCTGTTTCTGTACCAAACAACTCTAACCTCCATTCTCAGTGTTCAGCTTCGTTCTCCCAGCCCTGGGTGGCTAACTCTGGTACAACTGCACCACGGAGACCTTGAGCAAGGGGGCGTCAGGTCTATCCACTGGCCAGTGTGACCTGTTCACTGCCACCTCTGGCTTCTCAAGGAAAAGTTTATAGGGACAGCTTTAGCGCCCACTGATGTTCTGAGCCACAGCCCATGGATTGGGTAAGCTGCCTCTAAAGGGCTAAAAATTCCAGCATGGCCTTCATCACTGCAAGCTTGTAGGACACGGTGGTGGGACAGACTTGTAATCTCCGTGCCGCAGGGCTGGAAGGAAGCAGGGTTGCTGTACGTTCCAGGCCACCTTGGGCTACAGAGCAAGTATCCGGGCAGAGATACATAACAAGACCCCATCTCCGCACACCGAACAAACACGCTGGAGAATGGCTCATCCTTTCAGAGGGCTCCTGCTCTTGCTGAGGACCAGAGTTTGGTTCCCAGCGGTGGGATATCTAATGCCTTCTTCTAGCATCCCAGGACTCCTTGTGTTCCCACACCCCACCCCATACACAGATTTAAGAAGAAATAAAATCATTAATAATAATAATAATAATAATAATAATAATAATAATAATAATAATAATAATAATAATAAGCCCCCTATCATGAACAAATCCAGCCAATAGGCTAGGCATGGAGGGCTTGCCTAACACAAATCAGGCCCTAGGCTCCATGTCTAGCACCAGAAACAAAACCATTATAAAAACACAAAATTAATAAATAAAAAGAAAATCCCATCTTCTGCCAGCTTCAAATGCCACCTCAGGCGACTGTTCGGGGGACTCTGGCCTTGGCACTTAGGCTCATTTCTTCAGATTTTCATTCTGGAGCTCTAGCGTGACAAACCCGTATCACACACATCCACATCCCAAAGTGTATACAACGTGTATACCTTACCAGATTAGAGTTTCCCAACTAGGTATGGTGGCAGAGGCAGGTGGATTTCTGAGTTCAAAGTCAGCCTGGTCAAATAGTGACTCTGTCTCAAAATAAATAAATAAATAAATAAATAAATAAAATAAAATAAAATAAATAAAAAATAAAGGGAAGGAAGAAAAGGAAAGAAAAAAGAAAAAAAATCCTCATGTGGTCTTGGATCACCAGCCAGGTTCTAGTCTGGGTCTTGCTTTCCAATTTTAATGACCAAGAAAGTGAAAGCAGAAGGAATTACCACCATTAACAGAAGACGCAAAACTGTGGTTTGGTTTGGTTTGGTTTGGTTTGGGTTGGGTTGGGTTGGGTTGGTTTGGTTTGGGTTGGGTTGGGTTGGTTTGGGTTGGGTTGGGTTGGGTTGGTTTGGTTTGAGTTGGGTTGGGTTGGGTTGGTTTGGTTTGGTTTGGCTCCTGAGTGGACCTACAATCACCTGCTTGCATTCTAGCTATCATTCCAGACTCTGTCTCTCTAGCTGACTTTCTAATGATGGCACACGGGACTATGGCTGTGACAGCCCTTAGAGTCCCAGTCACTGGTGGATTCCCAGTTCTCTTATAACCTGGCACTCCAGGTGATACTCTGAAAAGGAATCTGCTTTGAAGATATGAATATATATTCAGACATGAACTTAGTTCAAAGAAGCTTTGTACCCACTATCTGTTTGGACCCATTTTCTTTCTTTCTTTCTTTCTTTCTTTCTTTCTTTCTTCTTCTTTCTTTTTTTCTTTCTTTCTTTCTTTCTTTCTTTCTTTCTTTCTTTCTTAACATAAAGGATTTTAAAAATAGTAGCAACAGCTGACATTTCCCTAGTGATAAGCACCATGCCAAGGAGGACTTACTTCATGAGGAATGCCCTGGTAGTTCTCTGGAAATGGATACCTGCAATAGGCAGGTTGCATGCAGGTGTGTGCATGTGTGCATGTGTGTGTGTGCATGTGTGTGTGTGTGTGTGTGTGTATAAGCATGTGTATGTGTACATCAGTACCTAACATAACTTTTTCTGCTGCCTACTCAGAACAGACTCAATTAGTTATACAAACCAAGCAAAGAAAGGCTTACCAAATGGGTCAGTGGGAAAATGAAGGACTCTGAGTATGGTATATGTATCATGATGAAATTGAAGGTGATAAAAAAAAATGTCCAGTAACTTGTGCAGGTCCCTCCGAGGCTGCTCTGTCTTGAGGAGGGAAAGTGGGGTCTTGGAGATGTTGGCTTTCAGTACAAATTCTCAGGGAAGAGAGGAAAAATGAAAATGGTTTGGGACGTCATCAGTAGTGGAATGCTCTCCTCACAGTTCCAGGGCCCTGGAGTCCCCCTCCAGCTCCACCAGGAATAAACAAATGAACGAATGAATGAATGAATGAACAAAACAGAAGCCTTCAGCACTAAAGATATTGTCTCACAAAACACCAATAAAAAGGGCTTTTAGAATTGTTCCTATTATTTTTCTTCCGAATTTTAAATGGCACTTTCATTCAACTGTACTAAAAGTTAACAGCATCACTGAACTTACTTCAAGCCAGAACTGCATGACCTGTAACTGTCAGCTAGCTCATCACCTACCCAACCTCCATCCCACAGGAAGTCTTTGCCACTGTGTTGGTCTTTGTGCACCTCCTCCTTGGCCTGCTCCAAGCTCCCATCACCTCTTACCCGGATGATTACAATAAACTCAACTAATACCCTCTTCCAATCTTGGCCCCACCAACTTCATCCATACCAGAACCCTCCCATGGCTTTTATCTTAAATGTCCCTCAAAGGTCCGGATGTTAATGGGCTGGTACCAAGGTAGATATTATTGGTAAGTGGGACAACCTTGAAGGGGTAAGACCCCGTAGGAGCTTTAGGATCATCAAAAGTGTACTCTTAAAGGGAGCTGCAGGACTCCGGGCTCACTCTCGACCTCTCATTTGATCCTGGTAATGGGCTAAGTGCTCTTCAGTGTGCTCCTACCGTGATGTGCTGCCCTCACACAGGGACAAAGTTGATAGGGTGAAGCAATCACAGACTTCAGCCTCAGACACTGCTAGCTGCACTGAACTAACAGTTGAGGATGACCCTGAGCTTCTGATTCTCCTGTCTCATCTTCCTAAATCCTGGGATTACAGGTGTGGTGTACCACACCCAGTCTATGGGTACTTGAGAGCAAATCCAGAGCACTGTGGACCATAGGCAAGCACTGAGCTACTCCCCTTCCCATAAAACACTTTAATAAGGTTTACAAAGCTTACTGACAACCATTCTACAGACAGAGTGACATTTAAAAATTTAATGGCATCACTGAACTTAATCCCAGCCAGAACTGCATGATCTATAACTGTCAGTTAGCTCATCACCTACCTGACCTCCATCCCACAGGAAGTCTGAAAATGTTAATTATTTTACTTAACTACTGGCTCTGTGTGTGTATCTGTCTCTGTTGCTCCCCTCCTCTCTCTCCTCCCCCGGGACAGGTTTCATGTAGGACAGGCTGATCCCCCCAGTGTCGCTATGCAGCTGAAGATGACCTTGAATGTTTGGTTCTCCCGTGTCCCTGTCCCCGGTGCTGGCATTACAGGCATGTACCATCATGCTCAGCTCTTTTTGGAGATAGGACTGAGCCCAGGGCTTATGTGTGCAAAGAAAGCAGGCACTCTACAAACCAAATCTCCAGACCCAAATCATGGAATCTGTTTTACCTCCCAAGTCCCAGACCTACTAAAGTTTCTAAAACTTTCGAGAGCTCTACCACTCTGGTCCTACCTACAACCTATTTCCTGCCATGGGCATGGGGCTCTGACATTCTCTTCCTTTCACAACCAGGCTTTTTTTCCCATGGGAAACCATCACTAGTGCTCATGACATTGGCTGTATTATGTTTCAAATTAAATGACACGCCCCCGCAGTCCCCCCACCCCCCACGCAAACTACTTCCAACTGCCACTCCAATCCACAGCCCTCAGTGAAACCTTTCCAGTGCCCTCCATAATACCTATTACAATTGCTACGGAGGGCATTTATTCAGTGTCTTCCAAAGGAAGGCATACTCTTTTTGAGACCTTGATTGTCAATATGTCCTCACTGAATGAAAGAATGAATGGAAGGACCAGATTTCTCTCCACACTGACATGCTAAACAGGGAACCTGTGAGGTCCTCAGGCTGCCTCCTCAGGGACTCTCAATCTATGGCTTTCCCAGCACTGTCAGCCCCATTGCAGAGGACCCCCTCAGCCTTTATTCTGATGTTTATTTGAAGCTAATGAATAATAATACGTACTTATAAAGAATAACATGGTATTCTGTGAGTACCTTCTCTTTAAGAACCAACCCTGACTTCCTTGTTCTGTGAGGCGGTCTGAAATGCCCTGGCCATTGACTGCCTTTGTCCTGGATCCCTCAGCATCATCTATAAATCTTTATTACAGCATGTCCTGATCCGGAACTGCCACTCCAGTGTCTGTCTTTGCACAAAGATCATCTTTAGGACTCTGCTGCTCATCTTTGTGACTGATGTAAAGTAGGCATTTCATAAATGGCTAGAGACTTGTATTTGTGTGTACGTGTGTGTGCACACATGGACAAGTATATGTGTATCTGTGTGTGTCTGTGTGTGTGCATATGTGGACCAAGAATTTCATTTGTAGAAATGTTTCAGTTGCTCAGTTTCCACAGTTCTGGGAAAACTGCAGCTGTCCCTTCAAGGAGGGCAAATTCTGGTAGGAAAGGTCTTCCCATGCTTTACTGTGAGCTCTTAAATAATGCTGAGAATGGGTGTGGATGCAGCCATGGCGGCGGAAAGGGGATTCATGCCTGCTACCTATGTCTGCGGTTTATCTTCTCCATCCCAGGGAGACTAATTTAAAGCATAGCTCAGCTGAATGTAAGCCTAGGCTAAGACTGCCAAGAGGACCTGAAAGTTGCTCTGGTCATAATTACAAGGATTTAAGAAAGGGAAGAATAAAATAAATAAATAAATAAATAAATAAATAAATAAATAAATAATAAAAAGGGAAGAATGAGGAAAGAAGGAAAGGCATGCCTGATGCTTTTCATGATCATCACACAAAACGAAAAGAAGGCATTTAGAAAAATGTTTTCTTGGGACCTAGAGCAATTTAAAACGAGGCAACGGATGAGGGGTATTGGTGGCTCTTCAACCTCATCTAGAACAACCTCAACAATTCTGATCCAGACCCACTTGTGAGGATCTAGGTAGCATCCGCAGACTCACTGCACAGGAGACATCTCTTTTTGCCGGGCTGGGAATGGAGCCCAGGACCTCGCCCATGCCAGCCAAGCATCATACTGCCCAGCTACATCCCCTGCAGGAGAGTCTTAGCTCTTATGTCTTGAGCCGCTCAGCTTTCAGCCCATCCGAATAAGGGTTCTGCTGGCTTGCTTCCGTATCAGAATCTGCTGTGAAACAGTTACCAAACATGGGCAGAGAAGCCTTGGAGCAGGGAAGGGGTGGGGGACAGGGTTTCAGCCTGCAGTTATATAACCAACAGAGGAACATGCAAAAGCACAGAGCTCTACCTTCCTTAAAAATAGTAAATTCTGAAGACGTCTAAAGAGCACTAGTAAGTGCATCTTAGTTGCTGGGTTAATAGCTGAAATATAAGATTCCGGACGTCAGAATAATGTGTTAGTTATACATGGTTGCTATTTTAAATAACTTTAGACCCTTGATAACCTCAGAGAAATGTGTGTGCTATAGGTTTCAGAGACAGTGCAATAAATGCCATTTCTCTTTCACTGACAATGAGTCACAAATGCTGACCCACAGTCTGTCCCCAAACAAGATGCATTCCAATAGTTCATTTCTAAGTCTGTCGTTAGGAGCTGGGAACATAGTTTCCCATAGAGACAATTTTAGACGTGGTGGTTTTGATCTCCAGATATGGCCAAAAGAGCCTGTAAGTGATTTTATGAAGGTAGCCAGCAGGCAGAACAATGCTTTTCTGTAAGAAAATGGGTTTCCAGCTTCCACAGTACACTTTCTGGGCCCTTCTTCCCTTGGGCTGATTCCAAGAGGAGTGCTGAGGTTGGCAGGAGTGTAGAGGAGGGAGAGTTCAGCCCCAGGGGTGGCACTTCCTTGATGGTAACCTCTGCCACGGTATTCTTCAGTGATGGGGATTTCTTTTCTTCCAACAAGAACTTGCTCTGTTCAGAACAGGAGTGCTTTCTGCTGAGCACGCTGCCTGGGCTAGGGAACAGCGTCAGTTGTTGGGTTCACATTATTTTGCCTAACTCTCCAAATGCTCTCACTGTCTCTGAAACCATTTTGAAGAACATTTAACGGGGAGAACATGAAGGCTTGGGGGTGTTAAGTAACTAACCTAAACTCATACTCGGGAGCCAGAACTTAGCCCAACTCTACTTGCTTCCCAGCCTTGAGGAACGTCCCAGGGAGCAGAGGAGCTCACCGCGTGGTTCTCCATCCGACAGCCCTCACCACATCACAGACTCAAGAGCATGAGGGCCTTCTATGCAACAACCTGAGGATGAAGGGTCTAGAAATCTAATGGATACAGGATATCCCCAACTGCAACACGCAAAGCAATTTAAGGATGGCTCCTCCCAGACGACAGCCTCAGGCAGGTCATGGGATTGGGCACTACTGCAGAGGGCTCCTCAAAGGACACCGGACTAGAGTGTGCCTTTAAGGGTGGCTGTCAACAGAAGGTCGGCCTGCACAGAACACAACACCAGCATACTAACGACTCCTTAGGAAGAGACGGAACTAGCTTAACTGCTTAGCACTGCAGAGAAGGGGGGCATGGGAAAGCTGGGGTCGGAAGGGCAAGCATCTCTAGACTCTCTGCACTGTAACTCTGCTTCCAGACAAACAATGTCCAAAGGGGAAAATCGCTCCCTGTCACAAACCCTGCCAGTAATTTTCGGCAACCTTCTAGTTTTTCCTGTCCATAAGCTAGTAACTATTACTATGCACGTATGTGCACATATGTGATGTACCTTTATTAAAACATAGTATTTGGCCTGTGGAGATCTTGAGCAATAATAACTTACTTTAAGTATATCTATTTTGTTATTTAAAATTCTTATGCTTATTTAAAAGGTGTGGCTTCCACAATGAATTCTGGAGAGGATGTGGGGAAAAGGGGCCTCATTCATTTTGGTGGAACAGAGACTCCAGCAATCAGTGTGGAGAATTCTCAAAAAACTAAAAGTAAGCCTACCATATGACCCACCTACAATACTCCCTGGCATATGCACAAAGGACTCAACATCTGAGTCCACAGATACTTGCTCAGCTGTGTCACTGCTGCTCCACTCACAAGCCAGGAAATACAAACAGGCTAAATGTCCCTCAACTGGTAATGAAATGTGGCACACATACACTCTGGAATACTATTCAGTGGTAAAGAAAAAGGAAATCATAAAAATCTGAGGTGAATGGATGGGTCCAGGAAATATCATATTGGATGAGGAAACCCAGAGCCAGAGAGACAAATGTCACATGCTTTCTCGCCTGGGGCTCCTATCACTCCTCAGATGTGAGTGTACAACATGGAGCAACCACAGAAACCAAAAAAGACTAAAGGAACTGTGGGCATGGTGGGCTTGGGAAGGGAAAAGCCGGTGACATGACGGTGGAGAAGTGGAGGGGGCTTTATTGGGAGGGGGGTTAGGACAACACAGAGGAAGAGGGAAGGAAGAAGGATAACACTAAAGATGTTTGACAAACCCATAGGTAATCATATTTTATATTTGCCTAAAGTTACATAAAATATATATTTAAGTATATGTGTATATATAACATATACTTAATAGTATATTATACAATTAATATGTTATAGATTTATCACTCATTACTATATTTATAATTATACATTTATATTAATAACTATATTTGTATTCTATTAATTATATTGTAATATAAATTACATATTATTAATATATATTATAGTCATAAATATATTATATATAAAACCCATTATAACACATATATAACATATGTGCATTTTATATATTATACATAATACGATATATATGCATACACCATAACAATTTTTAAATATAGGCCATAGCTTTAAGAGGGAGGAGAGGGACATAGGAATTGGTGAAGACAAGGGGAAATGATATGCAGTTTACATATGAAATTTAAAAATAAATGAAATAAAAATAAAAGTTATAGTTTTTCTAAAGAAGTATCAAGTACTGGGGCCCAGAACAGGGACTAACTTCCAAAGGAGTTCTTGCTCGGAGGTAGTGCTGTGTCTAGCGGTCCAGACCCTTAAGCGCCCCTAGTGCTATGCATAAGTTTTGCTCCCATTCAGTAATACCATTACCAAGCTCTCCTCGGCTTCCTTCATACTTTAAACTTTTAAAAAACACCTATTTATTGTGGACATCCATGTGTGGGCACAACAGGCGACAGTACACACACGGAGGTCAGAGGACAACTGTCAGGGGTTGTTGGTTCTCTCTTTCCACCATGTGGGTTCCAGGGACCAAACTCAGCTAAGTAGGCTTGGTGGGAGGTGCCTTTGCCTACTGAGCGAGCTCAGCAGCCCCCTTTGTACGTCACGCTGCTCACGCTGCTTTTGTGCCTGCTCATTTACCCTTGTGTCTCCAGCATCCAATGCAATGTTCGACAAAGATAAGGCATTAAATGAATGTCAAACACATTGAATAGTGAAGAAAAAAAGCATAAAAACCATGTGGATAACAAGTGCGGGGAACGACCTGAACAACTTCACTGTCCTTAAGGCAACAGGACGTAAAGGAGGCATGGCATTTTTCCCGTCTGGAAAAATGGAGATTAGTGCAACACTGGGGAGAGGTGGTGAGAAAACTCAGGCAATTCCCAGGAGCCAGGCACGGGGAGAGGAGAGCCGCTGAAGTGTCATCCCCAGCACCCAGCAGGCAGACCATCAGCAACGGAGGAGTTTAGTATAAATAGGAAAGTAGAGTATAACTGTGCTAAGAAGATTAGGAAGTCCAATTATGCAGGAAGCGCTCAAGTTAAAGCAACAACAACAAATTCTAAGAGAGCAAATCCAGCAAAGTATGGTTGAGACAGGAGGAGGCCCGACTGGCAAACATTTGACTGAGGAAAAGCTGCCTGAAAAATAACAGCTGCCTTATAGTCTCCTGGTTCCAGGCCAATTATAACTTAACAGTAAAATCACTGATAAGCAACAGTGAGAGGCCATTTGAGGCTGGAAACTATCATGTGACTCTTACATGTCAAATACTGGGGGAGGCCCTCTGGGCCTACCTGGATGAAAGGGATGAAAACTCAACATGCCCTCAGGGAGCTTCTGTTGAGTGCTGAGAGAGCCGTCTGTCTCTTGAGATTACATTCAGTGCCAATATTCCAGGCTCATTCCTAGAACAATCTTATAGTATAGCCAACACTGCACTCCACTCCTGACGCCCATCTGCCGGAGAAATTGGAGCGCCTCTTTGAACACTTGATTATGGTTAAGCAAAATAACTGTGGCATCTGGACACTGTGTTCCCTGAAGCCATACTACAGGAAATGTTGACACAGTTCCAAAAAGAAGACAACTTTTCTGGATCCATTAAGAAAAACACTGCCATATAATATGCTTTTTTTTTTTTTTTGGTCTGTTAAAAAAACAAAAACAAACGAACACAGGCCATTTCAACCCTGTAGATGCAAAGTGACTTTACTGGAGTTATTTGTAGAGGCAAAATATTTGTTCTAGTAGACCTAAAAATGAAAGCAAATAGTTGTAATGGAAACTCAGTAAGCAAGGTCAAGCCAGTCAGATGTGGGTGTCCAGAGTTCACCAGAACTGGAAACAACACAGGCAAAGGACAAGTTACTTAAACATGCTAACAACCACAACTGGACCGAAAAATGTACATCTGTTCAACTTAAATGATTTAAAAGTTCCCATAGTTACTTTTCAAAATGTTATGAGAAACACGATGCCTTCCAAGTTCAGGCTTGCAAAATAATTCAGCCTTTCTGCATCAAATGCAGTCTCCATGGTGGGAAGAGGTGCACTTTAGTGTATTTTCAGAAAACACTTAGGCTTTGACTTTTGAGTGCCAATCTTCAGCCTAATGACCAAGGAAAATAATAAATTTACTATTCCACTAAAGAAAACTAAATAAAATGCTGTATTGTTCACAGATAATTTTAAACAAATATTTTAAACAAAATCAATTACTTAGAAATAAACTACTTGGAGGTGGTTTTTCTGTGGAGATGTTCAAGGCCTCAAAGTCACAGCCCTTCCTCATCTTTTCTATAGTATTCATCTCTGCCTTGTCTTTCTCATGCTCTTTTTAGAAAATTAATTCTTTGTGAATAGAAACTTTTTTTTGGCCAAGGAATTCATCCTCAGAGTTCCCACAAATGTGTCAAGAGATATGTTTAGAAATGTTCTTTTAATGTAGTCTGAAATAACACGAAAACCAAATGTCCACCAATCTTGGTTCAACAAGTTTACATTACATCTTCATAAGACACACTAGAATGCAACTGTGGGCTCACATGTGGAGATGTCTACCATGTGTTAAGTGGAAGACAAACAGTATGAGCAATACACATGGAGTGACATAACTTTTGTTTTTGTTGTTTTAGAATTATAGTTGAATATTTCAGAGACAAAATGTTCCTGATGTTGCATAAACTGTTCTGGAACACATGAAATGATAAAACGTCCAAATATCTTTTAGGAAGCAAATATAACATGGGTACTAAATTTATAAAAGATATTTCACAAGAACATTGTAAATATACTCAACACCCTATTAAGAAAACAATTCTCTGCAGCCAACAAAATTTTATGTCAGGGAAGTACGGATGGCTGCACGGTAAGAAACATATTACTATCATTTTACCTCTGTAGATTTAAGAAGATCGTAACATTTTCCAGACAGAAATGCAGAAAAGCCTTTGATAAACTCAACAGGCATTCTGTCTAAAAAAAATACTCAAAACATAAATAAACAAAAATACTTCAGAAATGTTCTTCTATGGTTATAAGACATGGAGAAATCAACTTGGTACTGACCAGGAAGCTTCCTTCCTGCTGGCTAGCTTTCACAGTACTAGAAGGTGCTATGCAGGCTGCTTAGCTGGCCAGGGTAGAGGGATGGTGGGGGGAGGGCATTAGCATTCTTATCCAGCTGTGAGCCTTGTGAATTAACCAATATGGCAAGATAGGTGCAATAACGGCACAGATGGCATAGGAGTAACCAACCATTTTATGTTTGGATTTAAGGCCCATTCCACAGGAAGAAATACCCAGTACTAGAAAACTGGCCATGGACCTGTGCATCACATTTGCTCAGTGGGCACAGCATCCAACTGTCATCTGAACTCATACCTCTATATGCAGCAAGAAGGCCTCACCTTGGAGCTGGGCATGCTGCACGCCTTTAATCCCAGCACTTAGGAGGTGTAGGCAGGCAGATCTCTGTGAGTTTGAGGCCAACCTGGTCTATATAGTAAGTTCCAAGGTAGCCAAAGGTCCATATTAAGACTCTTGTTTCAGAAAAAAGAAAACAAAACAAAACCCCAAAGGGGGGTGGGGAAGGCCTTCTCAGATACCAAGCTGATGCTGGCACTGTGCCTCTTCCCAGTCTCTACAACCATGAGCGAAATAAAACACTCTTCTTTATAAATTACCCTGAGTGCTATATTTAGGTATAGTGCTAGATAAAGACTAGGGCAGCAAGCATGAACTTACACACAGGGGCTTGAGGTGCAGCTTATAAATGCCAGCACTTGCCTTACACTCCCAAGTTCCATAC
Organism: Acomys russatus; assembly: GCF_903995435.1. Classification (NCBI taxonomy): domain Eukaryota; kingdom Metazoa; phylum Chordata; class Mammalia; order Rodentia; family Muridae; genus Acomys; species Acomys russatus. Next base: position 57,078,874 of record NC_067151.1, read on the forward strand.
TTACCACCAAGAAATTAATAAAATTAGATTAATATGTAAAAACAATCACCTTAAGGTATATAAATAATGCCAGCTAAAAGATAAAATACAAGAGAAAGCTTCCTGTCAGTAGAAACAAATAATTAAATGTCCCAAATCCCTTAAGGAACATAGAAACATGTGAAGGAAAAAAAAATGACAAAAATACTGAAAGAACACAGAAGAAAGCTTGAAGAAACACAAAAATAGCCCTGCCTCCTTTTTTCCTTAGATACTTGGTTCTCTTTCTGATTTACAAACTTAATGCAAAATGCCAACAAGACTTCTTTCTGGACATGAAACTAACATCCAATTGCAAGTCAGTTTGCCAAGTTCAGAAGAATAAACTGTGGGGGAGGGTGCACGTGGCTCCTCAGGAGAATGAACTCACTACCTCAGCATCTTGAAGTCAGTTCCATTATCCTCTTCTGGTTTGATACCGGTAGGATTATTAAATCATTCAATTTGAAAAAAAGTCTCAATTTTAATGAGACACTACATAGTTAGCAGCTAATTTAAATTTAAAATAGGGGCTAAAGACATGCGCCAGTGGTTATAGAGTACTTAATCTGCATGCATGTGGACCTGAGTTCAGATCCCCAACACCCATCTGTAACCTCAGCCCTGTGAGGCAGAAAAGTGGGATGATAGGGAGACAAAGATAGAGAAAGATACTAGGCTACACACATACACAGAGTATAGCTGGGTAAACTAAATCCATTTTGTGGATCATATTTAGTCTACACATGCTGCCAGGGGTTGACTTTTTTGGAAACAAGCAAGCTTTTTCTAAGGGGCCAAATAGCAAATATTTTTGGCTTTATAAGCTACTCATCTTCATTTCCCATTTATATTCATAACTAAAAAAAAATTTAAAAGACAGTCAAAGTGTACTTTGAATTTACCTTTCAGGGTGATTGTTTACCAACTTAAGTCAACCCTGAAACTCAACCTTAGTACCCGAGAAGAACACAGCACCTTACCTGACCTAGGTCATATCCTTCTCATTTGTTCGGAAGCCAATCCTGGGTAAGCATATTATGCATACATTCACTAAGTGGGCCATTTCCTCCTGGCACAGAAATGTTGTGGATGCTGGTCTGTGGAGGGAGTACATGCATCACTCTGAACAAGGCTCAGCCATCTGTCAATCTTTGACAGCTTCAGCACACACCGGACACTTGGCTCAGCCACAGCTCCCCACATGGTGCTGAGCACTGCTACTGGGTCTACCAATTGTGCCAATTTTTCAGTTTCTTAATGTGATTAGAGTTAGGGGTGACAGCATCTACCTGTGGCAGACCAAGAACTTATATTCCACCAGTGACATGACAAACAAGGAAACTCATATACACTTTAGTTAGCAGAGTGCCCTGGTCCCTGTCTAACTTCCAAAGATCATTTCAGTAACGTGACCTGACCTGGGACAACGATGAGACTTGTCAGGAGATTCCTTTTAGATTCTCTTAGAATTCGAACAGATGTTATTTGAAAGATATACAAGATAACAAGGAGATTGGCCAGGTAGCTCTCAGATTCCCAACTGCTGTGTGAGGTGCTCAGTTGGGTTAGGTTCTAGATTACATGCCATAGGACTGCAGGTCAACTCAAGATGTAGCTCACACATCTTCAGTTGAGACAAAAAAAAAAAAAAAAAAAAGCAGCCTAAGACTATCAAATTACCTATAGGGTGCCTGGACCCATGGGTCTGGTCTTATCAGCATTTCCAGTTCTACACAACAGTGAAAGCCCAAGTGTCCTACAGATGAACAGCAGTGATGTGCTGCAGCAGAGGAGCCGGCTGTTCTATAGTTCTGGCTTTCAAACAGCCATCATGAAGATCAGGCATAACGTCTAGAACAGACTTTATTGTATTTATGAAAGGGTAATCAAAACTGAAAATTGACTATTTCCGAATTATTTTCCTACATTTTATTAGTACTTCTGTTCTTTAGGTTATTTGTGTCTACTGTATCTGAAGGGTGGAAATATCACATGAGGCAGAATATATGCCTGGAATCTCAACACTCATGAGGCTGAGGCAAGAGGACCAGGAGTTCGAGGTATCCTTGGCTACGTCAATTGAGAACAGATGGGCTATGTAAGAACCTGTCTCAAAAATAGACCCTCGAAAACAGCTGGTGAGATCGCTTAGCCCATAGAAGCACTTGCTACACAAGCCTAAGCTCAATCCCCAGAGCTCATTTAAAAAGCAAACCAAAAAACGCTGGCTGTGGTGGCATGTGGCTGCAACCCTGCAGTCTTTGGCAAGGTGGGGGACAGATACAGTGGCGTGAACGGGAGGCTCTCAGCTAGCCTGAAATACACAGAGAGACAGAAGCAACCAGAGAGACTGACTCAACAAGGCAGACAAAAGGTGGGAATCAATTCCTCACAGTTGTCCTTGACCTCTACATGTAAGGGTGAGGCATGCACTGCCTGCTCCCATAAAAAAAAAAAATGTTATTTTCAATTTAATTAATTTATTCAGATTACATCTCAATTGTTATCCCATCACTTGTGTCCTCCTGTTCCTCCCTTCCTCCCACTTTCACCCTATTCCCCTCCCCTAGGTCTATGACCGAGGGGGACCTCCTCCCCCACTATATGGTCATAGGCTATCAAGTCTCATCTTGGAAGCCTGCTTATTCTTTCTTTGAGTGCCACCAGGCCTCCCCACCAAGGGGAGGTGGTCAAATATGAATAAAATATTTTTTAAACTTCTGGAAACCACCTGAGAACATACCACTCTTGAGTAGGGATTTCTGTATTAGCATCACATTGGCAGTACAAACCACCTAACCATGTATTTATAGCCCACCAACACTGTATCAGTGGCATGCCCCTTCCAGAGCCACTAAACATTTACCAGCGCATTATTGGCTGAGGGGAGTGCCATAATCACTCATTCACAATTTAACTACTTTCAGACATTACCTCAGTGATTATGAGAAAAAGGCCTTAAAAAAAAACATATATACAGTTTAAACAAGGAAGCAATAAATGGTAAGTTAGTTCTGGAAACTCTTAAGAATTCCACGGTTAGTATTGTAGGCATTTTGTACCCAGAAACCCTGCCTCAGTATCCCACGTGCTATGACTGAAAGCATGAGGGGCTATGCTAAGCTCTGTGTTTCTATTTCACACATCAGGTTCTTCATCCAGTGAGAAGATCTGTTGCCCTAGCAACATAAACTGGTCCCAAGAACAAAGAAAGATGGACCAATTTGCACTGCTCACAGCCAGGAAGGGATTAAATAGGCCCAGAGCAACTCCTGAAAATACAAAGGCTGGATTCAGTAGCACATGGCCTGCATGTCATTTGGGTCATTTCAGACATATGGCGCACTTTACTCAAGTAACTGAAAAGAATGCCAGAGTTGGATAGCGTAGCGATACTAAGGCATGGGTAGTGGGCCTGGCCATACTGGTTTTTATCTTTCATTTTGTAGTGTCTGCAAATACTACAAATGACTAAACTTTTTCTTTTCTTTCTTTTTTTTTAATAGGCCTGAAGGGAGCGCTCACATCTTGTGAAGGAGTCAAGACACTGGGCCATGGGCTTGTTCTTTCCAGGAGAAAGGTACAAACATTAGAACAAAGTAGTCTCCATGTCTGAGGAACTGTAACATAATTCTAAATTGAAGGAACAAGTTGCTGTTCTTTCTTTCTTTCTTTGGTTTTTCAAGACAGGGTTTCTTTGTATAGTCCTGGCTGTCCTGGACTCACTTTGTAGACCAGGCTGGCCTCGAACTCACAGCGATCCGCCTGCCTTTGCCTGCCAAGTGCTCGGATTAAAGAGGTGTCCCACAACGTCTAGCTAAATTGCTGTACTTTCTAGTTTGCAATTTACAAAGGTGACGCAGCAGACTGAATGTCAATCACACATATTTCCACTAAGTATATAGATACAATGAAACAACCCTTTAGTTTTAAAGCTAGCGCCCCCATCCCCATCCCCCGCACACGCACGCACGCACCCACACGTTTTAATCTGTCTTTGTGACAGGGCATTCAAATAAATTCAGTATGTAGTGTTTGAATGGAACTTAGAAATTCCATCATGTTGTGACTTTGCTCTTGAAGAACCCTGTGTAACCTGACTTGAATGGGGTGGGTGGCTTTGCTTGCTCTGCTTTTAGTGAGCACTGTGGAATACAGTTACCAAAAAAGGGCAAAGAATATCTTTATTTTACACTTTATTTAAAATTGTAGACTGGTGAACAGTGAACAGATAGATGGTAATTTGGTACCATCAGTTAGATGGTTAAAACTTGGCATAGTCATAAGCACACAGTTCCTCTATCACCACCAAACATTTTAGTCTATGTAGTCAAAGTCTTCTGGAATTCCAAAGTTTTTGTCAATCTTACTTTCTTCAAACCCAAATTTTCTTTTGGCCCAGGATTTTATTGCAAATATGTTATCTATAAAAAAAAATAAAAAATGTTTTTGAGAATCAAGAAGGCAATCATAAAACATTCTAATGTAATCATTTTATTTTCGCTTTGCTTCCATTAGAGGTGCTCAGCTACTTAAGAATGCTGCTGCCAAAGAGAAACAGCACAGACATTTCCACCAGGGGCCAGGCTCCACCCCTCAGCATTTCTGCTGCTCTTGCTCTCAGAGGAAGCACTTTCTCCCAGGCCTCTGTCCTTCCTCCCCTCAGAGTAATGGCTTCCAGACACTCAGGTCAGCCTGAGGAACTGGGTGAGAGGGGTAGAAAGGGCGCTGCTCTTAAAATAACATAGAAACAGATGTGTCCTTGACATCCCTACAGGGAATTTGCATTGTACCACTGAAAAAAGGGTTGCACCTACTTAAAGGAATTTATCCCAAAGGGGAACCTCAAGTTGTATAAAAAGATTTCCAGTGAAGGATCTCAGGGCAGGAACAAAAGGGAGATCAAGTCCTGCTCCTCAGCATCAGTGCTTGGCAGCAAGGGATGCAGGATGGTACCCTGTGCAAAGACAGCAGGGCTTAAGGATGATAGCCTTCCCCAACCTCAATTCTACGTATTTCTCATGTAGTATATATTCATAATTAAAATGCTTTCCATAAACACAAGAACAATGGCACACATTTTCCAAGTCTGTCAGAGTACACTGCATTAGTAGCAAAAAAAATGAGTAAAAGATTAAAACAAGCTGTTCCTGAGTGCTGGGGCTGGCTCATGTCGTTACTCCTCCTAGCCACTAACCCACTACCTGAGAATGCTCTGGAGACAGAATCTTTAAAAAGATGACCGAGTTAAAAGGAGGTCATTAAGGTAGACCTAACCAAATCTGATTGGCATCTTTATGACTTGGAGACAATGAGAGATCGGGGATGGCAGAGGAAGAAGTTGGGAGGACTTAGCGGGAGGCAGCCATGGGCAAGGCGGAGTGGCCTCAGAGGAAACAGGACCTAGGCCTTCAGATTAGTAAGAATGGTCATTTTAGTTGTTGAAACTACCGTGTAGTATGTAGTCTTCCATCCTGCAAATCAACACCGGAGGCTGGAGCTTCTTCCACAGGCTCCGACCATGGAAGTGCAATTCCAAGAATCAAATAAATATAAACCTGGAATTCAGGTGGAACAAACCATGCTGTACCCCAGCTGGAGAGAAGGGCCCGGAGCAGTGCAGTCTTTGGTTAAATTTTTAAAAAATATATAATGACTCTGGTGTCCCATATTTGACCACGTCCCCTTGATGAGGAGGCCTGGTGGCACCCAGAGGAAGGATAGCAGGCTACCAAGAAGGGACTTGATACCCTATGAGCATATACAGGAGGAGGAGGTCCCCCTCAGTCACAGTCATAGGGGAGGGGAGTAGGGAGAAAGCAGGAGGGAGGGAGGAATGGGAGAATAATAATTGAGATGTAATATGAATAAATTAATAAAATATTTTAAAAAATATAATGAAGATCTTTAAAAAAATCAATAATCTAACAAAATAACACTTCTTTATATGAACGTGTTATATACAGAAAGCCAACAAATATTTAAATAACTCTATTCTCATAGCAACCTAATGTGAATACATATTTTTCATGATGTGAGGATACTAAGACACAACATGAGGCCCTCCAGGACATGCTGGGTTGTGTGTGGTTTATCTGTGTATGCAGCCAGCGAAGCCTGGCCAGTTATGGCTGAGCACGTACAGAGGTGAGGCAGACGACACATGTCAGTGTACACAGATACTACCGAATGTGGAGAATGTGTGCTTTACGATGGCACAGAAGAAACATTACAACATAGTTCCAAACAATTCCAAAGTGTGTGTGTATCAGAGAAAAAGGACCCAGCATCACATGCCTCCCAGGACAGGCCCCACGGATGTGGAAGCACTTTCAGGAAACAGGGACATACACACACTAGAGGTGGCTTGTGGGACAAGGCTGTGACCCTGGGTCAGGGAAGGAGACAATAGGCACCAAAGCAAGTTATTCAGCAGCTCTGAAGAAAGAGCTCCTGGTTCACACTAAGGACAAGAAAACATCCAAAGACAAAAGCACCAACAAAGCCACACTGCAATGCCTATGGTCCAGCCTTCCTTGGGCTTTCTTAAGACAGTGCCATATATAATCCTGACAATGCATTTCCCATCACGTAATTTTCCTATTGTGCATAATTTAATAAATGGACAGAGATTATTCTTTTAAAAGAAACAATCTTAAGATTTACAGAATTCCTGTCAATTCATACGGTTTCACACTCAGTGTCAACATAGGAATAAGATGGGCAAGATTTTGTCACTAAGTCTGTTCACCTCATGCACTAAGATGACTTTTGACTCCTAGCACAGAAAACTAAATCTCTACTACTTGAATTTATTATGATGCAATTTGTGAAATAAGATGCAAAGTGTCACAAAAGATTAATAAGAGACAGTTGGTCTATATTTAAAACCTTGGGCAATCTCTCATTCTATAAATTGAAATGTTAAATTATTAGGCAATACTCAACTATGTACATAGCAGCCTTATTCATAATAGCCAGATCCTGGAAACAACCTAGATGCCTCACAAAGAATGGATAAAGAAACTGTGGTACATTTACACTATGGAATACTACTCAGCTATTAAAAACAAGGATATCTTGAAATTTTCAGGCAAATGGATGGAACTAGAAATGATCATCCTGGGTGAGTTAACCCAGACCCAGAAACATACACATGGTGTATACTCACTTATAATTGGATACTAGCCCAACATGGATGTCCTCTGAGAATCTTCACTCAGTGGGGGATTGGGACAGATACTGGGACTTGCTACTGGGACTCTAGGTGAGAGATGTATGGGAGAATGGGGAAATAGAAGGACCCAGAGAGTGGATCTAGACGCACGGGGCCTACACAAACTACTGTGCCAACCAAGAACAATGCATGCAGGAGACCTAGACCCCTGTTCAGATCCAGCCAGCGGACAGTGCATTCTCCACAGCTGTGTAGAGAGCGGGGACTGACTCTGACATGAACTCTGGTGTCCCCTATTTGACCACCTCCCCTTAATGGGGAGGCCTAGTGGCACTCAGAGAAAGGGGAAGCAGGCTATCCAGATGAGACCTGATAGGCTGTGATCATAGGGTACGAGAGGAGGTCCCCTTCTCTCATAGGCCTAGGGGAGGGCAATAGGGTGAAAGTGGGGGTTGGGGGAGAATAGGAAGATACAAGTGAGGGGATAACAATTGGGATATAATCTGAATAAATTACTTTTAAAAGTTAATCAATCATTAGGCAATAGGTATTCTTTTTAAAATTATTACAGATTTTGGTTTCTGGTTTTGTTTCTATTGGATGTCTGTGTGAATGCATTTCTATGCCTATGAGTTTGAATTCTTTTCTTTGGCTCTTCGTCCCCCTCCCTCTCCTTCCCCTGCCCAAAGACAGGGTTCTTCTGTGTAGTCTTGACTGTCCTGGACTGTAGAACAAGCTGGCCTCAAACTCACAGAGATCCCCTGCCTCTGCCTCCCTAAGTGCTGGGATTAGAGGCATGTCTTTGGCTCTTTTTCTTCTGTTTGTTTGTTTTGTCCTATTCTAGTTTATTTTTATTTTATGTAATTTTATTTTATTTTGTTTTTTAGGGTGTTTCTATACATCCTAATGAGAGAGAAAAGAAAGAATATGGATTTGGGTAAGTGAGGAAGTAGGGACGATCTGGGTGGACTTGGGGGAGCAGACCATAATCAGAACACATTATATTTTTAAAAAATATGTTTTCAGCATTTACCAAGGTTTTCCCCCACTGCCAGAAGATAAACCCCTCCCAGTGCAGGGTAGATGGCTCTTTGAGCTGCAGGTCACTCTGTATTTAGCCAACTATGTGAATTTTATTTCAGAATCCACACACAGCACTCCCAAAAAAATCTTTAAAAATAAAATAAGATTTAAAAACTCTATTTTTAGCTGGGCAATGGTGGCACATACACTTAATTGCAGTACTAGGAAGGCAGAGGCAGGCAGATTTCTAAGTTCAAGGCCAGCCTGGTCTACAGAGTGAGTTCAAGAACAGCCAGTGCTACACCAAGAAACTCTGTGGCAAAAAACAAAATAAAACAAAATGTATGTATTATGTATATGTGTCTGTGCTTGCATGCATATATTTATACCATAAGCAAGCAGGAGCTGTTGGAGGCCAGGACAGTGGGTTGGATACTTTGGAACTGTGCTGTAGGGGTTTATGAATTTCTGTGTAAGTGCTGGGAACTAAAACTGAGTCCTCTGTAGGAGTAGTAAGTGCTCTTAACAACTGAGCCATCTTGCTAGTCGGGAGAGTCTTAGTTCTAGATACATTTCAAGGACACTGTTGGATAAAAAGAAACCAGACTTTAATTGATACTTAAAAATATGATAATCTTTCCTATAAATAACATTTTGAAATCAGGGAGTTTTCTCAGGTATCTTATCTTCATCTTTTCCTAACACATTTATATAAAGAGTAAGCTGCTGCCTTCAGTGGGAATATTTTTGAAACAGGGTCATTAGCCCAGGCTGACATGGGATGGACTGTATAGTGTAAGATGACCTTGAACTTCTAACCTTCCTGCCTCTATCTCCAGAGGGCTGGGCTTGGAGGTGTTCTCTACCACGCAGAGTTTTATTTGGTGCTCAGATTCAACTCCACTCTATATATACTGAGCAGTATGCTAGCTGGGCCACATCCAGAGCCTGGGAAATACAGCTCTGAATAGTTAATTCTCTTATCAACAAAACAGCCCTTCTAGCCCCCAGGAGGCAGAGGCAGGCAGAGCTCCAGAGTTTGAAGTCAGCCTGGTTTACTAAGTGAGTTCCAGGACAGCTGGAGCTACACAAAGAAACCCTGTCTCATTAAAAAAAAAAAAAAAAAAAAAAAATTAAAAAAAAAAAAAATCAAAAGAAACCAAAACAGAAAAACCCCAACAACAATAAAACATTCTACAAATTTTCAAACTCTCAGGATTTTTTGTTTGTTTATTTGTTTGTTTGTTTTGTTTTTGCAACTAACCACAAAGGGAAAATAGTTCTAACAGTTTTCAAATGATAGTTAGGAAGTTTATAATGAATTAGAAAACAATGCATAGTATCTTACTTAACAACTGGAATTTACAGTTCTCTTGAGGAACAAGAGAAAGAGGAGTACATGTGTAAAATACCATGCTGAAGAGCTTACATATCCCCTCAAAATGAGAGCAGGCATTATCCCCAGACCAGATGAGGAACAAGCTCAGAAAAGCTCAAAGGGTCTCTGAGCAAATGAGACGAGACGCTGAGTGGCTTCTCTCTGCCACATGCATAAGCTGCTCTTCCTACTGTCTGCTGTGCTGCTCCCTTGAAAACTACTGGAGGAAAAATCATACACACACACACACACACACACACAATGTTGCATGTTACGGAGAAGGTAAGTATATGTGTGTCATGGTGTACGTGTGGAGGTCAGAGTTAATCCTCAGTTTGGTGGCATTACTCCCCTGACCCATCTCATCTTGAATCCATAAAGCCACTTACTTCATTTTCACACTCAAAATTTTATATTTCTCAAGCCTATATGTCACATGTGTTATCACTGTTACTATTGTTAGCATTTTTGGGAAAGAAGGTCCTATGCAGACTAGTGAGTGACCTAGGCTACTTGAACTTACTATATAGGCAAGACTGGCCTTGAACTCCTGATCCCCTTGCCTCCAACTAGTGAATGCTGGGGTTACAAACATGTGTCACCATGCCTCACAATGCATTTCTCACTTACCTTATAGTTCACCTGACTCAATGTCTGCTCTTTTTCTCTTTAGTTTTCTTCATTAAAGCAGTATTTTGTTTAGGAAACCTCAGTGATGATAGATAGATAGATAGATAGATAGATAGATAGATAGATAGATAGATAGATAGATGTGTGATAGATAGACAGACAGACAGACAGATAATGGTTTTATAGGAACCCAAAGAAAATTTCATTAATATTTCCTATTTGTTTTATGTAAAATAGGTTAAGGGAAAACGAGATTTAACGTTTCTGTGAAATGCAGGCCTGGACCAACAGCAGAAAACCTGGCACACATGCCTGCTCTCCAGAGGCCAACCTGAGACAGCCCTGACAGTTCTCCCCTCTCTGTATATCCTCCAGGGAGCACAAGGACACTGACTAGAACATGGGGGTGGGGGATTGGGGGATGGGAGGGGTGGTGGGGCAGTGGGGAGGTGGGGTGGAGGGGGCAGAAGTAGGCTATCATTAGTTAGAGAAGCATAGTCACCACCATTTTATTATTAAATACTGGGAAACGTCAGTGCTACTTTCTGGCAGGTTTAATATTATTAATTATACTTGTATGTAAATCACAACCATCATTACTTTCTCCTAAACTTAAGATATACATAACGCATTTGTGGGAGAGTGAGCCTTGACACTCACTGTGCAGCCTAGGCTGACCTTAAACTCATGGTCTTCCTGCCTCAGCCTCCCACGTGCAAGCTTGTCGGCCAGACGCCACCACACCTGGGGCCACAGTGGCCCACTGACTCCTACTTTTGCAGAATATCTTTGGTGTAGATCAGAAAAAGGAAGCCGGCTCAAAAAGAAGAGTGAGAAAGCGGGGCCTAATTCCTGTGGCACAATACATGTGTGGCCCTGCACTCCTTAGGGCCTTGGCTGCTTCTTCAAACTGAGGGACAGTAATGACATCTACCCAGAGGATTATCACAGAGATAAGGTAAGGAGACACCAGACACTCATTACAGTAAAGCAGCAAAGAGTCCTCAAAACATATTAGCTATATTTACTACCAAGAAGACAAACCTTCAGGGCTCCGGGAAACTCCAACAGGAGGATAAGTTCAAACACACGAAACTGCAGGCTTCAGATACACTTGCCTCAGGGCCAAAGAAAAGCAAACCAACATGGCACTTCAGCTACGCCCTTCATTAATAGGCAACTTCAGTGATCAGTAGCTCAGCTTAGGAAAAGCAAACGAGTCAAACTTGGAGCTACTGTTGGTGTCACAGAAACATGCTTTGATAAAGATGCTTCATAACTGTGTGGAGCCACTGAACTGTACGCCACCGTGGAGCCCATGGTGCCACCGCAGTACCTACCAGTCCATCGGTTGGCCGCTTCTCTGGCTACTTTATTTGCTTGACCTGAAAAAAAAAAAAAAAAAGATAAAACGATATAGTGTTATTTATACATATAAAACTACCTCCAACTGTTGGGGGATGAAATGGACAAGACTGGATGCAGGCAGAGTTGACGACCAACCTCTGCCAAGACAGTAAGCAAGTCCTCAATGGTTCCTGCTTCACAAATAGGTCTGTCAGATATACTGGGCCAGAAGGCTGAAGATGGTGCTCCATCGTTATAGAGTTTTGGGTGTCTATTCAGGCAGTAAACTGTCCCTGTCATGTTTTCATTTTGGAAGCTACTAACCTGCACTTCCTGTTTACTCAGGTAATTCAATTTATTCATTATCAAGTCTCTGATGGGGTTAAAGACCAGTTAGTTTTAAAATTAAGCTTAGTTGTTTAGGAGTTAAGAAAATACTTTTATGTCTAGATAAATACTTTTAGGTTGACAGATATACGCTTTAATAGATATTGATTCAATTCAAAACTTTAGACTCACCAAGATAGAATAGATAATATTTTCTGCAAGGTTGCCAAATACCTTTTGATTAAACATTATGTAGGTAAGTCTTACCTATTAGCTTTTATAGTTTTTCATAATTGTACTTACTGTATGTGTGTATACACACACACACACACACACAATGGCCTTTATTTAGACAGAAAAGGAGAGATGTTGGAGGATGGTCTGATGTATTTTGATGCTAATTACTGCTTGCTGTGTCTGTGACTCACCTTTTGACTAATAAAAAGGCATCCCACCTGGGCAAGGCAGAGGAGATAGAGGTGTGGCTAAGATTCCCTGGGCTTAAAGAAAGAGAGAGGAATTCTGAGGAGAAGAAGAAAGACCACCATGAGGAGGAAGGAGAAAGACCCGAGGAGGAGAGGAAGGCCGCCATGGGTTAGATGGAGGAGAAGCACATGGCAGGCATGGATGAAAGATTTGGCCCAAATGAAGAACATTAGCAAGTATTTGGGATTATGGATGGGAGGTAGCTTGATAGAAGTTATTAGAAACAGATGGTATGGAATTGGGGCAGGTATCCCATACCTGCACCACTATGGGAAGTAGTTTAGAGGATTAATGTCTGCCCTGCCCCAGGTTAACTAAGGCTATTTTAAAATATAACAAGTGTCTGTGTCTTAATTGATTGCTAGCAGGACTTACTAATAATACAGATAATTTAAAAACAGTAAGTCCAACCCTCTACAGGTATGAACCAATGTATTATAAATTACACATATATTAGAAATTAGCATGAAAAAGCTCAGTATATCACTGTATCTTAAAAACCTGCTCAAATGCTCAAGAAAATTTCGGTTATTTGCAGTTACATTAGGTAAAGAATAGAAAGACAAGAGGAACAACTTCCCTTCTCTGAATGTCCATTACCATTGTGCGTACTTCTTTAAAGCACAGGCTTATTGTATACACTTATTTGTTTGTGTGTGTTTGGGGGGGGTGCCACAGCACAGGTATGAGGGCAGAGGACACCTTGCAGGAGTCAGCTGGCTCCTTCTACCAGGTTGTCAGAGCTTGTGGCAAGCATTGGTATCCTCTAAGCCACCTTGCCAGTGCCTAAAGTACAGGTTTAAATGAGATGTTTCTCAAACAATGTACCATATCAAAACGATCAAAGAGGTTAGTGGTAAGAATTTTATTGTACATATTATTATGCTCAATAAATCTGACTCTTAAACAATTCTCTTGGGTTTAAGAGACATAATTGCTGACTTGTACTTCCTATTTTGAAGAATGGATAATTTGGGGCGGGTGAGGGGGGGTTATTTCTTTGTTTCCTTGAGGCAGGTTCTTACCCTAAGTTCCTTGCTCACCTGGAACTAACTATACAGATCAGACTGATCTCGAACCTGCCTCCCAGGTGATAGAATTCTAAGTGTTCGCCCCCATACCTGGCCTTTACTTTTTAATGTAGCTGTACCACTTTGTAACTCTACCAGCTACACAAGGATTCCAACTTCTCCACAACCTCACCAACACTTGTTATCTTAAAAAAAAAAAAAAAAATGTAGTCATCTGGGGCTGAAGGGATGTCCCAGTGGTTAAGAGCAGCGACTGCTCTCTCAGAAGATGTGGGCACTTGCTTGTCAGCTCACAACCAATTATAACTCTAGTCCCAGGGAATGCGATGCCATCTTCTGGCTTCCATGGTCACCGCAGTTACATGGTGCACAGGCAGAGCACCCATAAACATAAAATTAAAAATAGGGGCCAGGCATGGTGTCGCACGCCTTTAATCCCAGCACTCTGGAGACAGAGGCAGGAGGATCTCTGTGAGTTCAAGGCCAGCTTGGTCTACAAAGGGAATCTAGGACAGCCAAGGCTAAACAGAGAAACCCTATCTCGAAAAAACTTAAAAAGAGTTCTTTATATGTTTTAGATACTGCCTATTTGTCAAGTACAAAGTTTGCAAACATTTTTCTCATAATGTAAGTATCTTTCTACAATCTTGATATCTGAAAAAAGTTATCAGTTTTGATAAAATTCCAGTATGGTTTTTTGTCATGCTGTCATACTTGATCGCTAATCCAAAAAAAGAAAAATACATGCCTATGCTTCCTTTTGAGAGGACTAAAACCTGAGCCTTTACACTTAGGTCTCTGGACTATTTGATTGTTGCTATGGTAAGCAGTGGGGTCCAGGTGAATTTATTGCATGTGCAGATCCAAGTGTGCCCAAAAGCATTACAAGATTTCTTTTTTAGTCCTGACTACAACCAACCATGAACTTCTGGACTCCCAGTTCTATTTCATTAACCTATGTCTCTCCTGACCCAACAACACACCACCTCAACTGCTAGATATTTATATTAAATTTTGAATTAAGAAAATTAGTCTTGGGCCAGGTGGTGGTGGCGCATGCCTTTAATCCCAGCACTCGGGAGGCAGAGGCAGGTGGATCCCTGTGAGTTCAAGGCCAGCCTGGTCTACAAAGTGAGTCCAGGACAGTCAAGGCTACACAGAGAAACTCTGTCTCGAAAAACCAAAAACCAAAACAAAACAAAAAGACCCAAAGAAAACTAGTCTTCAATATTTAAAATTTATTTACTTATTATATATACATTGCTCTGCCTGCATGTATACCTGCAGGCAAGAAAAGGGCATCAGACCACATTACAGATGGCTGTGAGCTACCATGTGGTTGCTGGGAATTGAACTCAGGACCTCTGGAAGAACAGCCAATGCTCTTAACCTCTGAGCCACCTCTCTAGCCCCTAGCGTTCAATATTTAACTAATATATTATTTATTTTGGGTCTCTTCCAGTTCTATATAAACTTAAAGAGTAGTCTATCAGTTTCTGAAAAATAAGCAGGTAGAACTATGTTGGATTCTTCATTGATTATGTAGATCAATGTCTGGAGTGTTTTCACTTTAACAATGTTAAGTCTTTTACCCCACAAACCTGGGATGTCTTTCCATTTATTGGAATCTTTATTTTGTTTCAACAATGTCTTATAGTTTTCAGGACACATCTTACCCTTCTAATAGGTTTGTTCATAGGTCATTTGATTTGTATTGACACTGTGGAAAAACACAATTTTTCTGTCTCTCCCCCGCCACTTCTCAAATTTCTGCACTCTAAAGTAGTAAGAAAAACTGACTCCACAGTTGTGTGGCGAGCAGGGACTGACTCTGACATGAACTCTGGTGCCCCATATTTGACCACCTCCCCTTGGTGGGGAGGCCTGATGGCACTCAGAGAAAGAATAAGCAGGCTACCAAGATGAGACTTGATAGCCTATGACCATATAGTGGGGGAGGAGGTCCCCCTCAATCATAGACCTAGGGGAGGGGAATAGGGTGAAAGCAGGAAGGAGGGAGGGAGGAATGGGAGGATACAAGTGATGGGATAACAATTTACTTGTAATCTGAATAAATCAATACAATTAAAATAAGAAAATAGGATTAGAAGAAAAATGAACTATTTTAGAATTGAAAAAAAAAAACCTGAGAGTAAAATTCAGGGTAGCCAAACAGTAGTGGCAAATACCTTTAATCCCATCAGAAGCAGGGGGATCTCTGTGAGTTCAAGGCCAGCCTGGTCTACAGAGAGAGAGTTCCAGAACTACCAGGGATACAGAGACAAACCCTGTCTTGAAAAAGGAAGGGAGGGAGGGAGAGAGAGAGGAAGTTGGAGTTTTCGCATGCTAGGAAAATACTCTACAAAAGAAATTTAACCCCACCCACCCCTGCTGCTTCTTGTACCTGTACTCTGGGTGGTTTTGCTATCTTTTGGAGACTATCCTAAGAATTTCCACTGTCTTTATAGTTTGTAACAATCTAGTTCAGATAAGTATCAATTTTATCTCCATACAAAGTCTTTCCTGCTATAAAACACCGTTTTCATCAGTTCTGCTGCTACTTCCACAGCAATTATGTGGTCATTTACAGACGTTGCTACTTCACATGGCTGTCTCCTAAATCAGAGAGAAAGGCTAATATAGAACGTATATGTGTATTGTCTGTTTTCTTAACTAGCAGCCTTCCCTGCTAGTTAAGATTTATTTCTTCACATTGACTAAATTAGGTAGCAAGGTTATTTTACCTCAGTCTGAAGAACGCCCTAAGTACTAAGTATGTCTATTAGTTATAAGTTAGTGGGTGTTCACTTCAAATGTCTTACTTTGCCTGTTACAGCTGAAGGAACTGTTTCTAGATATAGAAATCCTGATTGACAGCTTTCCCTCAGTATTTCGAATACATCTTCCTCCAATGCTTCCGGCCTCTCTATTTTCTAAATAGAAATTAGTGGCCAGTTTTGGTGGAGATTGCCGATTGTGAAGACTTGTTTCTTTTTTGCTTTGAAAATTGCCCTTAATTAGGACAATTTGATGATAATGGCTTACAGGTCTTGGAATCTGGAAATGTTTCCTCGTTGTTGGTTCTTCCCCTCCCTAAGAACAGAAGATTTCTACTCAACTACCTTCCACTCTGTCGACTTTCTTCAGTTAGCTCACACCTTCCTGTAACCACTCTGATTGATTCATTTCAGTTGTTGCAGTTTTAAACTGCAAAGTCTCTACTCGGGCTTGCGGTATAACTTGTCTCTTCACTAATATTATCGCCTTTGTGAGCTATCCTTAGGCCTTCGTCTGTTCTTTTAGACAGGTCTCCTTTACTGAACATGTTTAGAACAGCTCACTAAACTGTGTCTACGAAGCCTGACAGTGCTTCCTCAGGACAGCTTCTATTGAGCACTTCAACTGCAGCTTGTGAGGTACATTCTCTTCGGTTTTTTGCATGTCTTATAATTTTTTAATGCAAAACTGGGCATTTAAAATATAATGTGGCAGCCAGGTGGTGGTGGCACAGGCCCAGCACTTGGGAAACAAAAAGCAGGGTTTCAGTTGCCCAGGCTGGCCTTGAACTTTCAGTCTTTGTGCCTCTGCCTCCCAGACAGCCTGGACTATAGGCATGTGCCAGCACACCTGGCTTATTCACAAGTATTTTTGTGGACATTTAGTTGCTACCATTAGTTTTACCTAGTCTTGTTCAAATAATGGTTAAAGTGGCTAAAATAGTATTATTTAAAAAAAAAAAAACTATTGCTTTGACTTCTCACTTTCCTGGTTGTTTACAATTAAATTTGTTAATGATATCAATTATCCCACTGGAATACAAATATTTCCTGCAGGCACTATTTAAAAATAAATTAATATTAGGCATTTCTATATGAACTATTATGAGAAATTTGTGTCCCACACAAATCGAGGACAGTTTGGATAAGCCTGAGTGTTTTAAGGTGGGTGTGTGAGCTATGCTATTAAGACCTAAATCCTATTAAAATCAATTTATAAACCATGTAATCCTTTAATCCAATTCTTTCTGACTAACTTGATAGCTGAAATCTTATGAAAATCTTCTATTATAAAAAAGCACATTAATATTTGGGGTTAGAGGTTAGAGCCTAGTAAAATTATTTAAATTTATTGGTGAGGACATTTCTGATATCTGCTACTAACAATTTTAAGTTTTTTAGATCTGCGGAATTTGTAGTTTTCATTGAAAAAAAGTCATGAAGATTTACTGCATCTAGTACATGGGGGTAGGAGGCGGGACATGAACCAGAGTACAATCTGCTTGCTAAGAATTTAAGAACAAGTGTTTATTTTTACAGATATTTTCCTGGTGGACTCTCCTCCTTTCTGAGTCCAATTACACACATTAGGGTAAGTTGCCCTCAGCTCATGTACGCCAGTTTAATATTTAACTTTTCTCTTTGCTATGTCTTAAAATACACTAATCTGTTCTTTGGCAAAAAGTAATCTGCTATTAACCCAATCCAGTGCAATTACCACATCAGATACAGTTTTCCTGTCAAGAAATTTGACTTATGTCCTTTCATATCTTCCGTATTGCCTCTTAGCTCCAACTTACAGACACTGGAGCCATTATAATCTCCTGCCCTGCTGGCTCTGGCCTCTGGCTCAGCACTGACCAGCAAGCTATTCTGTTAACTCTGTAGGACATTTTCCTAGTCTCTGCACAACTAGTAATATTAGCCTGCACTCCAAACATACATTTTTTTTTGCTAGGTGATTTTGGATTTTTGTAAGTATTCCTGAGCTTGTTTGGGGATATGCTAAGTTACTTGGCAATAGTTTGCTGTTTTCAATCTTGCGTCTCATGGTGTGTAAGTGATGTTTAGATGACAGCCAGAGTCACCTGCCCAAGGAAACACCTGCTGCCACAAAGCGGTAAGTCTTAAATCCTCACTGAGGAGGGCTAATACTAAAACTTACAGGTCCTGAATAGAGAAAGGAATTGGATACAAAGAAAAAAAGTGATGCTTCTCCAGAGAAGAATGGCAGAACTACTGCACACCAGCTGCTGGGTGCTGTTCTTACTTTATTTTTTTTCCTCCCCCAAGACAGGGTTTCTCTGTGTAGCACTGTCTGTCCAATACTCACTTTGTAGACCAGGCTGGCCTCGAACTCACAGCGCTCTACCTGCCTCTGCCTCCTGCGTGCTGGGATTAAAGGTGTGGCCTGGGTGCTGTTCTTTAAGTTTATTTTATTTTATTTTATTTTTAGTTTTTTGAGACCGGGTTTCTTTGTGCAGCCCTGGCTGTCCTAGCACTATCTCTGTAGACCAGGTTAGCCTTGAACTCACTGAGATCCGCCTGCCTCTGCCTCCCAAGAGATAAAGATTTTCACTAAGAGGTGACAGTAGAGCTCTTTGGGACAGCCATTCTCTACAAATTTGGTGTTTGGAGACATGTGTGCCACAGGCTCTTCATCGCCATCCTGAAGGACAAAGTGGTTAGCTAAATCTAGCACTACAAAATTAGCTACCTCAACTGAGGAACTTCAGTGAACACAGAAGCTCACAGCAGGAGCCGAGGGAGGAGGTTACTGCAGGAAGCTAGGCCTGCTAGCCATCCTCTCTAGAAAGGGAAAGGTCGTCTGCTCAACACCAGCTGTGTGGTGTGCCTAAAGGTCCTGGAGAGCTTCCCAGGTATACTTCCTGCCCAGGCTCACACCCTCAGGTGACTCCAGCAAGGCTGCACCTTCCAGCAGTTTCCTGAAGAGCTTCTGTTTTTCAGGATGCAAATCTGATCCTCACATGCTCTAACTTGGTCTGCTCCTTCCTGACTGCAGTCTCATGGGACCCTTCACAACTGTTGCCTTAGGGCAGCACTTGCTTGTTGGCTGGCTCATTTCCTTTTGTTTTACGAGCTATACTTCTTAGCCACAGTCAGTAACATCTCCCGCTTTGTGGTCTCCACTGTATAGTCACAGATGGTTCACTGGGCAGGTGAGCCTGGCTGTGCTGAAGTAATTCTTGCATGCTGGAGGCTGAGGCAAGGGGATTGCTAGCTTGAAGCTATCTGGGCTAGAGAGACCATGTTCTCAAAAGACAGTGCACATACTCACGCACGCACGCACTCACGCATGCTAGGCCACTTTAATTGCAATCCAACTCTACTCAGGCTCCTTCTAAAGTACCAAGTGTAGTACCAGTTTTCTCAAAGCCTCAGTCAGGTACAATGTCAGATCTTTAAAAAAACACACTTGATAAAAGTTTGCCTTAAACAAAAGTAAGCTATGAGACTCTAGGGAAAATTCTCCATTTTGGAATGGTGATCAGTTGGAGGTATCTTCAAGGTCAGGGATTGCTGAACGTGTTCACTTCTCTCTCAGCACTGGGACTCCATCTGGCTTAGGCCTGTGCGGGCCATGTGCACGCTGCAACAGCCACTGTGAGTTCATATGGGCGTCAGTCCTATAGTATCTAGCAGGCCTTGTTTCCCTGATCTGACTCATCTCCATTGGCTCTCGCCATGTTTGAGCCTCTTCTGATCCCTGGGAAAAGGAATATGATTGAGACATTTCGTTTAGAACTGAGCGTACCAAGGCCTCTCATTCTCTGCAATGGATGCAGCTGTGGGTCTAAATTTCTGTTCCCACATACTATAGTAAGAAATTTCTAAAAAAAAAATAAATAAATAAATAAATAAAAATAAAAATAAAGAAATAAAGAAAGAAAAAAAAAAAAAAAGAAATTTCTGGAGAGATGGCTCAGAGGTTAAGAGCACTGACTGCTCTTCCAGAGGTCCTGAGTTCAATTCCCACCAAGCACATGGTGGCTCACAACCATCTATAATGAGATCTGGTGCCCTCTTCTACGTAGGTGAACATGCAGGCAGAGCACTGTATACATAATAAATAAATAAAATCTTAAGAAATTTCTCTGATGATAGTTAAACAAGACTCCATAGCAGAATGTCATCAGGAATTATTTTGTTGCTATTCTCCTAAAGCATTTGGTTTTCCCTGAGGTCCCATGTCATACCTAGTTTCAAGTTCTTAGCTAACAGCAGTGGTAGGCATAGGTTCCATATAATCTAGTGGGCCTTAAATGCAAGCAAATAGTTGTTAGTTACACCCACATGTTGGCACCGCTGTTGCATCAGAGTATCTTTTTTTTTTTTTTTTTAAAGATTTATTTATTTTATTATGTATACAGCATTCTGCCTGCAGGCCAGAAGTGATGGTTGTGAGCCACCATGTGGTTGCTGGGAATTGAACTCATGACCTTTGGAAGAGCAGTCAGTGCTCTTAACCTCTGAGCCATCTCTCCAGCCCCCAGAGTTTCTTTTTAAAATTTTCTTTTTATTAATTTTTTTTAACATATACATTTATACTCACAGCCTACACAAACTACTCTCAAGAGCAGGCTCCATTCTGACCAGTAGCTGACTATCACAAACGAACTCAGTCATAATTTTTGAGGTTTATTTTATATCATAGTACATTCTCTGTTCATTAAAAAAAAACCCACAACAGGTCTTTTTTCATGTGTTACGGTTTTGCACTTTGTGTATTGGTGGGACTTCCTCAGATGTGAATGTGGGGCTGTGTCTGGATGAGCTTCCTGTGCTTCAACTGCTTGTCTTCTGTTTGTTTGTTTGCTTTTGTCTCATTATTGCTTGTTTGATCTCATTTTCTTTTTCTTTCTTTCTTTCTTTCTTTTTTTTTTTGTAGATAACTATTTATTTTCTAATGATACAATAAAGAAGAGCCTGGTTT
Source organism: Acomys russatus (assembly GCF_903995435.1). Classification (NCBI taxonomy): domain Eukaryota; kingdom Metazoa; phylum Chordata; class Mammalia; order Rodentia; family Muridae; genus Acomys; species Acomys russatus. The sequence goes on from NC_067151.1 coordinate 57,100,025, forward strand.
GGGGTGGTATGGATGTGTGGAGGATCTGGAAAAAGTTTTGAAAGAAGAAACACTACTCAGTATACACTGTAGGAAAAATATCTATGCATAAGTAAATGTTATTTTAAAAAGAAAAAAAAGGAAGCTACAACAGAAAAATATGGAAATAGTTATACGGTACATATTTTCCTAAACAGTTAAATGCTTTATCTTCATAACATGCATTTTAAAAGTTCTGTAAGTGTTCTAATTTTATGTTTCTATAAATACATAAATAATAGCAAGCTTTGAAGATCCTATTTTAAAATTGAAGAAGGGCAGGCAAGATGACGCAGTGGATAAAAGGTTCTTGCCAGAAAGCTTGATGACCTGAGTCAGAATCCTGGAGTCCACGCGGTGAAAGAAGAGAACCAACTGCTATAAGCTGCCCTATGACCTCCACACACTAATTAGGAAGGAAATCGCTGGCATATTCATAAGGCAAGCACTTGTATTTATATATCCCTCAGAAGTAATGGTAGATTTCTTCAGTAGACTGGAGGTGTCCTAGAGCAAACTGCCCCTTCTCTGGCCTCTCAGTTTCCTGACTGTCTTACACTTGACCTGTCTGTCCTACCAGTTTACCTTCCTTCTTCTGAATGCTTTCAGTGTCAGAGCTGTGACCACTCAAGGCTGGACTGAGTCTCCTCAGTAGAAATCGTGAGGCCGTGCCTCTCTGTTAGACCAGACAGCGCTGAGCATGCAGCACTGCAGCAGGCTTAAAGGGGGCCCTCTTCTCACAGGCGGGAAGGAGGGTTTCTAGGCAACTAGGTATGCAGAGTCTGTTACCAAACTGAAAATGCTCAAGTTGTGATATAAACTTACGTATCTCTTCCACAACTTGTGGGTCACAGTCTCTGTATTTTTCCACCTCTGCCTTAAGTTGTTCCCTTTGGTCACGAAATGAAGAAAGTTCTTTTGCAAGCATGGCTCGTTCTTCCTGGATGTAAAAGGTTTTATGTACAGTCAGGCCAAATAAAATATCATTTATAATGAAGTAATACATTTCATAAACACTTATGTCTTTGACGTGGTATATGTATATAGTCGGCTCTTGGTACTCCTGGGTTCCACATCTGCAGATTCAATCATCCATAGATCAAAAGGACTTAAAACGCCTTCTTTCCTTTCTGCCGCTGCCATGCCATCCAGACTGAGCAAGACCCGGAAACTCTGGGGCCACGTAAGCCACAGTGACAGCCACATCAGTAAGCACTGCAAGCACCCTGGAGGCCACGGGAATGCTGGAGGCACACATTCCCACAGGATCAACTTCAACAACTATCATCCATGTGACTTTGGGGAAGCTGGTGTGAGGTGTTACCACTTAAAGAGGAGCCAGAGCTTCTGCCCAGCTGTCAACCTGGATAAACTGTGGCCACTGGTCAGTGACCAGATGCAGGTCAATGCTGCAAAAACCAAGACTGAAGCTGCTCCCATCATTGATGGTGTGTGGTAAGGTTACTACCAAGTTCTGGGGACGGGCAAACTCCCTAAGCAGCCAGTCATTGTGAAGGCCAAATTCTTTAGCAGAAGAGCCAAAGAGAAGATTAAGGGTGTTGGAGGTGTCTATGCCCTGGTGGCTTAAAGCTACCTGGGGAGGTTAATTAAATGATAACATTAAAAAAAAAAGCAAACAACAACAAAAACCAACTTAAAAAAAAAAAAAAAAGCATACACCTGTACTAAATAAACATGACAGAAGTTTCCCTCAATGTACTAAACATGTACAAAGGCTGCCCTCTGTATGATTCAGCATAGCAAATGTTTACAGAGCATTTGTGTTATAGTAGGAATTAGAGGTAATCTAGAGATTATTTTAAATATAATTATACAAGCTATATGCATATATGCAACTATTATGCCATTTATATATAAATTTATTACATTTATATGTAAATATATTTTACATATATATGTATTATATATAGACATATATATAATTGACATTTTGATGCATGCATTATATGGAGGTCAGAGAACAATGCACGAGCCAGTTCTTTCATTCTGTCCTGAGGGTCCTAGGGAATCAATTAGGCTGTCAGACTTGGCAGCAAGTGCCTCTACCTGGTGAGCGACCACTGGCTCAGTTTATTTTAAAAAAGGGACTTGTGCATCCAGATTTTAGTATCTCACAAGGTCTTGGAACCAAGCGCTGTATGGAAACTAATATGTATCTGTGCTCACACATATGTATGGTAAAAATCAGCCTAATTCTCATCCTCTGAAATCTTGAATGCCTTTCATATCTACCGAGTAACTAAATACAAATCAATATGTAGAATGCAATGACCGTAAGCAGTGAGAACCGACGGTTACACATCACTGAGCTCAGGAGATGATGATGTCACCACACATTAGGGGAAAGCTTGCACTACTCTTTGGGTAGTTTCATGACTTGTGCTTATGCACGAAAGCCATAGTTTCTAGCAACAGCAATCATTAAACTATTATCCTTTAAAGGGTGTTTGGAAAACGTTCTAGATTGTTTTCAACTTTAAATGATTAACCTTTATAAATGTTTAAAGGGATCAGAAATGGCCCCCTGCCATTTTTCTTTGAAGATGAACTAAATAAGGCTTTTAAATAGCATGAGCCAACAGAAACCCTGGTCTACAAAGTAAGTTCAGGACATTCAATGCTGTAACACAAAGAAACCCTGTCTCAAAAAACCAAGATTTTATGTAGATGGGTACTTTGTCTGCATGTACATCTACACACCAAAAGATGGCATCAGACAGTTGCAAGCTGCCATATAGGTGCTGGGAATTGAACTCAGGATCTTCAAGAGAGCAGTGAGTACTTTTAACCATTGAGCTATTTCTCCAGCCCTCCTTGGACATTTTAGGCAGAGTCCTCATCAATAGAGATGTCACAGTGCTACGGCTGTGTGACTAACATTTGTGAAACCTGAAAAATAATTTCACACAAAATCAAATGCTAGCAAAGATTCTCAGATAAATCCAACGCAAAAATCAAAGTCCACGCGGCTGCGTGGGCTGGCCTCCAGCTCCCTGGCATCCTGCACTTTCCTGTCTGCACTCTGGTTTTGGCTGAGCTGCTGCTCTTGCCAGCCAGAAAGAATCGCACACTAGAGCAGCCGAGCACATAGAGCACGGCACACCGGGAACATCCTAGCTCTGCATGCTCCAGTCAGGTAGCTGTGACTGAATAACTGAACTAGATAGGACTTAAATATAAATACTAGGATGCAACAGAATGGCCATGACTTGCTATCTGAGCCCAGGCTGTGCATGCTTCGACAAAAGAAAGAGGAGAAGAAAAGGCTGGTGCATTAGAGAAGCGAAGGCTGAACAGCACATGAGGGCAGTTTTACCTCTCCAGGCACTTGGATGTGAAAACGGCTTAGACGGCACCAGCACAGAAACCTCTGCCAAGGTGTTTAATGTCTTCCTGCCTCTAGTTCCTCAAGTACAAAACTGGAGATAGTACCTACCCAGTAGGAGCTACTTCTTAGCACCATTACCACGACTGATCCCTAACAGACAGGGGTGAGTACTTCTGAGATCTCCCACTGGTAAGACTTTCTTAGGAGCCTTTCTGAATTACTATACCCTTCTGTTGGCCGGAAGTTCCATTGTGGCTTGGCAGTAGGCTCCTCCACACGCCAGCTATACTGCTAAGAGGATTAATTCATACAATTTCTAGACATCTTATACCACTATTCATTGAAGGTGCTTCTATCAATCACTGCCAGTGTTAGAGAAAAAAGAAATCTAACAAAGAAGCAGCAACTACTATCAACTACAGAAACAGAACAGGTCTCGGAGATGTCCAGCGCCCACTCTCCCTTAAACAGTTATAGATGCTAGCGTCCTCTATTTCCTATCTGTGGCTGTGCTGAAAACTAACATAAAAGAATAAATCTGAAGTAAATGTGGAAACACGTTCATAAAGGAAACATTATTAGCGCTGAAATCACACATTGACCCTCGTGCAGTGATAATGTAGACTGTCCCTTGGATTTTAGTTAATTCCAGATATAGCCAAGTTCACAACCAGGAGCAGCATTCACAAGTCCAACCTTTGTCACACAATCATAGTTCCTTAAATCATGCTTAACTTCCAAATGAAGACAATAACCAGGTCATAATTACATCTCACATCCTAAAACTATCTCATGTATAATTGCAAATGTATTATATATTTAATCAGGTCATAATTATGCTTAACATGATATAACTATACCTTACACAATTGCAAATACATTATAAATTTAGAATAAGTGGCAATGTCCCTTGAAGAACATTCTTTCAGTATGTCAGACTTAAATATGATAACCAATGATATTCTCTTAATTGATGTTACATTACATGATAAAAAAGTCAAGGAAAGAAAACACAAATACCTACATACATTCTTAGCAAATTATGAGAGAAATATCCATGTCAATTATAAGGCTTGTTTATGCAACTGGTCACGTGGCCTCAGCTGGTATTTCTAACTACCATCCCCTACTACCCATTCTGTGCTTCCTCCGCCCTCAGCGCCCTCAGCGGGGCTTAGCTCTTTCCCTGGAGGAGTGACCTATACCGTTCCTGAAGGGTCTGTGCCTTTTGTCATCCTGCTTGGATTAGGTTGCTTAGTTTCCCATGACTTTTATCACGAGACACAGTAACACCTAGAAACATTCTACAGGATCTCCTGCACTCCAGACACAATCTTTATTACTTCAATTGTGGAGAAGCAATCCAATTTCCCCTGGCAATCTTGATCAGTCACCCTCCTAACACTTAGCCTGTTGGCCTAAGAGCATCAGAAGCCCAAAGTGGTCAGGAGGAAGTCTGAGCTCCCAGTTCAGTAGAATGTTTACTGTGGCTCCTTTCAGAAGTACTTCCCACTCTGGAACCAAAACTTTCAGGCCACCAGAACTTAAGGTCATGGGGACAGGAAGTAAAAATTTTCCTAGAGGGTCACTATGGTGGTAGTGGATGAAGTATTCCCTTTTCTAACCCTTGATTCCTGAAGCCGTGGACCCTAGATATGGGAGAAACATCTTCTGGAGAACCGTGCCCCAGCCCTCCAGGCTGCTGCCACCTAATTGGTGCTGTCACTGTGTCTTCAAAAGGCCATTCCATCTTTCTGTCAGGCCAGCTGCGTCAGGATGCTGGGGAGCATAGTGAGATGAGTGGATCCCATGATCCTGGGTCCACTGTGTCACTTCTCTGGCTGTGAAGTGAGTTTCTTGTCAGAAGTCATACTGTGTGGAACACCATAGCTGTGGATAAGGGGTTCTCTAAGTCCACGGATGGAGGCTTTGGCAGAAGCATTACAAGAAAGGCAAATCCATAACCATAATAAGTATCTACTCCAGTAAGGCAAAGCATTGTCCTTTCCCAGAGAAAGTGGTCCAGTGTAATCAACCTGCCACCAGGCCGCTGGCTGGTCACCCTGGGGAATTGTGCCGTATCTGGGGCTCGGTGTTCGTCTCTGCTGTTGGCAGATCTGGCACTCAGCAGCAGCTGTAGCCAAGTCAGCCTGGGTCCGTGGACGTCCATGTTGTTGAGCCCATGCATAACCCTCACCCCTGCCACCATGGTCACTTTGTTCATGGTCCCATTGAGAAATGACAGAGGCTGACTGTCCACAGAACAGGTCATGCCATCTTCTTAATGACTGAACTCCGCCTCTGCAGAAGTTAGCTTTTGATGAGCATTTACAAAGGATACAGTATCTTCACATCTTTTGCCCATTAGGAGAGATCCATCCATGTACTTCTTTCCAGACATCTTTCTAACCAATTTTCCAATCATGCTCTTTCCAAGCTCCTGACCATCCAGCCAATCCATTGGCCACAGCCCATGAATCGGTGAACAGTCATAAATGTGGCCATTCCTCTTTCCAAAAAAAAATGTGACCATGTGTACTGCCGGAAGTTCTGCCGATTATGAAGACTTCCCTTCACAAATGTCTTTCAGGGTTGTCTCATAAAGGGTTGTAATGCAGCAGCTGTTTGTTTCTGGGTGACACCGGCATAATGTAAGGATCAGGCTAGTCTTCTCTTCCTCAGTTATAGGGCACGTCCCATGAGGCTGTAGGTACATGCTTAGCAGCACTTAGGCAAAGTCTTCATGTACCTTGCTTGCGCCTGATCACATACATACCACTTCTGTTTGGTATTAAATTGCTACTGTGCACATCCTATTTTATGGTTTGGTGGGTCAGATAACACCCAGCTCATGATGAAAAACTCAGGTCTCATGGTAACTTTGTGGCTCACTGTCAAACATTCAGTTTCCACTAGGCCTAATAGCAGGCCAAGAGCTGTCTCTCAAAGGGAGAATAGTTTGTAGGTGAGGAACCTTGCTCCAAAATCCCAAAGTTCTCTCTGTGTCTCACCTATACAGGCCTACCAAAACCTCCCAGCAACACCCCTCTCAGCCACTGACAGCTCAAGTACCATTGGCTCTGCTGGATCATATGGTGTAAGTGGTAGAGCAGCCTGGACCTGCTGAAGAACCTTTTCATATTCCAGGCCCCATTCAAAGCTTGCAGCCTTCAGAGTCACTTGGTATATGGGCCTGAGTATCGCACCCAAGCGAAGAATGTGCTGTCTCCAGAGTCCAGGTAGGCCCAGTAAACACTGTGATGGGATATCATCGTGACCCCACCACGCCTATGGTTTCACATAGGTAGAAGGCCCTTGACTACTTTTGGTTTGGTTTACTTCCCAACCTCTGATGTGCATGTGTGTTACCAATGGGTCCAAATACTCACTGGCTCCTGCTCACTAGGTCAAACCAGCGTTATGACTATGATTGATCACCTTGCCTTTGGTGATTCGGTGCTGCCACCTGACCCCAGCAACTTCAGGCCCAATTAAATCCACTGCACTTAATACCTCCAACACAGCAGCAGCATCTCTAACCCTAAGGTTTGGCACATGGAAAAGGGCGATGACAAAGCTCTTCAAGTGTGCTGGTGCCATCTCACCATTGTGTCTTAGAGGATTAGTGAAGGGCATGTGTTCTGGGCCTTCCCATAGCGGAGGAGGACATTTTACACAGTACCTAACCCTAACATTGCAATTTCCCTAAGCCTTAAAATCCCTTCACCAACACTAAGCCAAGGCATATGAGGCATCTCTAATGTCTTTCCAGTGAGTCATCTTTTGACAAATGCTTCAGCGATTCAAACAAACTTTTGATACTTTTCTTTTTTAACTAAGTAAGCTCCCATAGTAAACCTGAGTGGAGAGTCTAGGTTTAAGGGCCTATATCAATAAACTCAGCCTGGTTCACTTTTATGGTCCTTCTACCATTACAATTCCCCCACCCTTAGAATCCATTCCCACACATACTCTCCAGACTTCTGCTTGAATGAATTAGCAAATTCATTAAGCTCCTTAGTAGTGTGTCACACCTCCCATGGACTATACTTTCTACCTCCCCTATAGGAGCCTGCATAGCCTTTAGCAGGTC